>NC_137812.1:31670673-31808173 GCF_963921795.1 Nannobrachium achirus | reverse complement strand
GTACAGATACAGGGGCGCCCGCTGGCCTACTGGTTCAGGCGCATATCACTTAGGCATTGCCACCACCTGGCGGCGTTGCCGGTTTGATTCCCGATCCAGAAGACCTTTGCCGCATGTCACTCCCCGTCACTCCCAAGCCCAAAAGTACAAGTACAGATACAGTGAAATGCTTGTGCCAAGAGCACTCTCAGCCTTACACAAAGACATAGTCACAGCAATCTGGGAACCCATCAGCCCAAAAGTACAAGTACAGATACAATGAAATGCTTGGGCCAAGAGCACTCTCAGCCTTACACAAAGACATAGTCACAGCAATCTGGGAACCCATCAGCCCAAAAGTACAGATACAGTGAAATAGTACAGGCAATCTAAGAAAACAAATGGGCCAACCTTGAACAAATTGCAACACAAACTCTTTCAACTTTTTTTGTTTCATAAATATGTTAGTAATAACATATCAAAAGTCCTAAGAAATCCAAGTGGTGGAACATAGTGAAGTGGTGGAACATAAGTTGGGCTCCCATCGACTTTCTATACAGGAGGAAAATACCCAGAAAAAAAATCTGCTTTAAATAGGATGTGAGGGGTCTAACTAGGGGTTTGTCATGATGCTGAATCCATTGCAAGCATTTGTTTTGCACAAAAAACATTCCTTGGCCCCAGAAAACGCCCACAAAACCGATGAAAAGTGATGACTCATTCACTTTTCATCAGTTTTGTGGTCGTTTTCTGGACAGAGAGGGCCGGGGAGAGAGAAGGGGAGAGAGACACAGCTGCTGCGTGCTGGGAGAGAGAAGCGGCATTCCAATGACTAATTTAATGACACATCTGCATTTTACTCGGCCAGATGTTCAGTCTATCTGATCTCATCCAATCCACTAGATCATTAGCACATTAAAAAGTACTGTGAACTATGAATTATTTTATATTATATTATATTATTATTATATTATACTATTTTAACGATAAATAGGGTACAAGAAAACGATTAAGAAACTCACAAATAAATTAAACAATTAAAAGCAAATAAAAATAACAGACAAAAAAGAAACAAAGTTTGTTGTGTTTGATTTGAAAATCCAAAACAACTCTTGATTAAAGAAATATGGCCAGCAAGTGAGTTATCTGATGGGTTTTAAATCAGGCAGAAGGGGGAGCCATCCAGGGGGCCTCCAGAAGAACAGTGGTTCCCAATCGTTTCAGTTCAAGACCTTAAGATTATTTAGACCAGGGGTGACCAAAAGGTAGATCGTGATCTACCAGTATCACAAAGGCTGTGCAGGTATAGACCACATGACATGGCTCTAAAAATATATTTAAATATTTAAAAAAAAATGTTTAAACAATAATCACGAAACCCCTCTTTTTGATATCGGTCACTTGAATTAAGGTGACTTGATTGATTGACATCAAGAAGGGCCTGTCAGCTCCCTTCATGGCTTCTAATGTATAGGCAAACCTCCCTATGCAATGCTTTGTTTTCAAGAGTCAGAGGCATTACAAAGAACATGGAAACCTACCACTTCCATACAGAATCACTATATCCCTATTTTTCCCTACTATTTAAGTGTGTGTTATCTTATATGTAATGCCAGTGCCGCTATTCCAAAGCCCCCTCAGGCCCTAAAAATGGGTGGATAGATCATGTTGAGCTGGGCATTTTAATAGTAGCTCTCAAGTCAAAAAAGTGTGGGCACCCCTGATTTAGACCTTTTATGGTCAAGACCCAAAAGAGAGATAGACATTTGCCTGGTGGGACCAAAACTAGTGAAAACAGCAGATCTACAAGCTCAATGCATGGTTTCCTATGGAAATAAGATTAGTCTTTTCTAGGATCTCCTTTTAGTAGACCTTGTACCAGTGAACTGTATACCGTCATGAAACTGTACCTTTTCCTATGCAAACTTCTAATAAAGTCTTCAATCAATCAATCAAACTCGCAACACAGCTCGAGGAATTTCTAAGACATTTATTTTATTTTTATTAAATTACTTATTATTAAATATATATATATATATATATATATATATATATATATTATTGCGACCGTCAGGGAGCAGTTTACTATGAAAACCTCCACCGGCCGTCCGTCCGTCCGTCCGTCCGTCCGTCCGTCGGTCACACGTCACACGTCACACCTTTGCCCTGCTCATATCTCCGCATCAGTATGACATCACACCACATGTGTACACAAACCTTTGTGTACGTTGCTGTGGCAACAGTCTGTTGTTGCTGGTCTGTTAGTGTACGTTAGCAACCACCTTAGCAACCATGGTTTTACCCTAGCAACCAACTGTTTACCCTAGCAACCAACTGTTTACCATAGCAACCATGTTTTTTTACCCTAGCAACCAACTGTTTACCATAGCAACCAGATACGCAGAGCAGGGATCTCCATATATGGGCATAAACAGGTGACATCACACTGATGTCAGATACTCAGAGCAGGGATTTCTCCATAATATATGGGCATAAAAGGGATTCTGTTAGGGATCTCCATATATGGGCATACAAGGGATTCTGTTAGGGATCTCCATATATGGGCATAAAAGGGATTCTGTTAGGGATCTCCATATATGGGCATAAACGGGATTCTGTTAGGGATCTCCATATATGGGCATAAAAGGGATTCTGTTAGGGATCTCCATATATGGGCATAAAAGGGATTCTGTTAGGGATCTCCATATATGGGCATAAAAGGGATTCTGTTAGCTGTTAGTGATCTCCATATATGGGCATAAAAGGGATGCTGTTAGGGATCTCCATATATGGGCATAAAAGGGATTCTGTTAGGGATCTCCATATATGGGCATGAAAGGGATTCTGTTAGGGATCTCCATATATGGGCATAAAAGGGATTGTATCCCAGATGATGCCCTGTTAGGAGATCCACACTAACAGAATCCATATATGGTCCTACCGACAGCTGCTATAAGCCAACCCTGGCGATAAGGTCTGAGTCGAAGAAATGCTTCTTTCCTGGCAAGAATTGCCCCTTTATACTGTAGGGCTCGTTTGTGTATTGTATGACATCACGCCACATCATCGCTGAGGACTGTGTGATGTCATCATATCTCCATATATGGAGACATAAGTTGCTCATACCCAAATATGGGCTGGTGAGGTCAGACTTAGTGTGATGCGTAGGTTATCTCCATATATGGAGATTCAACTTCAATGAGTAACCATGGCAAACTGTCAACTGCCCGTATGTCTTGATAATTGGTAAAACAAACTTTTGGCCTATTTGTGGAGATAAGCGACCAACGGTCGCTTATCTCCCGATTAGGGAGTCTTACTGGTATATATATATATATATATATATATGTGTGTGTGTGTGTGTGTGTGTGTGTGTGTGTGTGTGTGTGTGTGTGTGTGTGTGTGTGTGTGTGTGTGTGTGTGTTTTTTTTATTCATTAAAATCTTAGCTTTTGGGAGAATATTTGCTAAACCCTTATGACGAAACCCCCTTTATCAACCCCGAGAATGTATAATGTCGTTTTATAGCCTATGGGAAAGTCCAGGCTAAAAGTGAAAGTGAAAGTATTTCCATGCAGCAGCCAGCAGCACATTTGGCCACGCACAATCACATGCAGCACAGTCAGACACATGCAGAGCAGACAGCCTGAAGACCGACCGTGTGAAGTGAAGACAAAGATCGACCCTCTGGACGCTTCTAGCCTGCTTTATTGTTTCCTCTTGAAGTTCACTTATTTGCAATTAAAGGATAAAGGTAATCTATATCTATATCTATATCTATACGTTTATTGAGCGGTCGGTTGGGATAGTGGTCCTATTTGTTTTTATTTGTAGGCTAAATGTATGGCAATAAGTTATATTTGGTCATGTTTGTTTAGTAGCAGCCCAATAGGCTATACACACGTTTAGGCAATACAGAACAATCTATAAATAATAAATATGAACTTAACCATATAGACTTGACTTTACTCCCTGAACGCGCGCGACGCGTCATATGATATGCTGTGGGGTCAGTTGCAGCTGCAGGCAGTGGACATAATATCTCCCAAGCCAGAATGAATTCTACAAATAATGATTTAAGCTTTAAAGGAGTAGTTCACCCCCGAAATGACTTCTTTTTTTCTATACCCGATTACTCACCCAATAGATACATGGATCTTTTTTGTATTTATCGCATTGACGCATTCCTAAGACAATAATAATAATTTCAATAAATGTAGGTCTATACCTCATTGATTTCGGATAGGGAATCAATGTGGGTAAATTTACTATAATCACATTTTTGTCTTAGGAATGCAACAAATAGCCTACAACAAAATATCCATGAATTAAAGTCTCTCATGGGTAGGCATAATCAATAGGGGGAAAAACATTTTGGTGGTTAACTAGGCTAGGGTTGTAGGCTGGCCTGTAGGCCTACCTGTCTTCGTGTTCACAGTCATATTATGTTTTAGTTAATATTTACCTACTAAACTAACAATGTGCAGTGCAATTGTTATGAAAAGTATGAGTAGGCCTATGGTGACGTTTTGATTATTGAATCATTATCTGATTGATTCAGTTCCCCCATTTTGTTCTGATCAGGGGAATCCTGATCAGGACAAAATGTGGGAAGGGAACCCCAAGGATTGATTGTCAAACAAGAAAGAAGTGAAAGTTCATGTAGACACAGAGCTGGCTGCTGCCTGAGCTCGTGTCTCACTCTCGCTTTAAATTGTTGTGTGTGGGAGTCGTTTTACAAGATACGCAAGTCACGCAACAGTCTGTCTTGGCTTGCGAAAGGTTCTGGTGGTTAAAACAACAGCTGGTTTATCTCTGGTAACCTTTTTGAGCGGTGGTCACACCGTCTCCTATACGTGGCCGTGTGTATGCGTCCGTCCGTCCGTGTATGTAGCCTCAAGCCTGCAGTACCTTTTCTGACCACACATGTTAAGGGAGGGGCGCTGTTGTTCTCACACACACACACACACACACACACACACACACACACACACACACACACACACACACACACACACACACACACACAGGGGAGAAGGGTGGGTCAGCATGTGTTGTCAAGTATTATTATTATTATTAACAAACTGAATGTTTTAGGGTCAAATAAATTAGAGTGTGTGAAGAAACTACAGCATTGTAAAGCACACTAACCCCGCTGCACCCACCCAGTAGTGCTGTTGCACAGCCTCCACGACCACCGCTCAGTTCACACGGGTGTGATTTTTTTCATATCATATTCATCTATTTAGGCCTACTCAAAGAAGAGCCATAACGTCTTTGGTGGTCTGTATGTCTCCACAACCTGGACTGGTTGGTTGTATGTGTATTCTAATGAAATCAGAATTGTTCACTTATAACAATTATTATTATTATTATTGTCTCCACCAGCCGAAGGCTGAGGGAGAGTATGTTTTCCCCTCCGTCCGTCCGTCCGTGCGTCCGTCCGTCCGTGCGTGCGTGCGTCCGTCCTCGCAGTTTGTGAGCGCCAAATCTCAGTCGCCGTTGGCCCGGTCGCTGCCAAAGTGAGCACACACATTCCCTGGATGCCAATCTAGAACCTCTGCCCTAAATTTTTCAAATGGGCCTTTTCTAGCGCCAACTAGTGGCCGATGTTTGCTAAACACATTTCTGTGCACTACTCTTACAGATTTTGTCCAAAAATCCTACAAATCGGTAGGCAGTATCTCGACAGTCATGTGATCGACACGGATCTGTCCGATTTTGCATATTCCATCCTGATTGGCTAAGATTGGCTTCCAAAATTTGTGGGATTGAGCCGTTTTGAACAAAATGCCTCAAATCACAAACGCAAAGTGCAATTATCATGAAATCGCGCACACACGTTCCCACTAGGCCGAGGAAGAAATGCCACTTAATTCTTTTTTAATCAGCCTCATGGTGGCGCTATAACAGCCCGATTTGTGGTTTTACCTATAACTCCACCGATCAGTTTCAAACTTTGTAAGCACACTCCCTAGAGGCTAAGGATAAACCTTTGCCCTGCATTTTTCACATCAGCCTTTTATAGCGCCACCTTTGGGCCGACTTATGTAAAACACATTTTTGGATATTACTCCTTGAGATTTTATCCAAAAATCATGCAAATCGGTACACAGTATCTCTATAGTCATGTGATCAAGTCCGATCCGTCTGATATTTCACATTCCATCCTGATTGGCTAATATTAGCTTCCAAAGTTTGCAGGATTGCTCCGTTTTTGAACAAAATGCCTCAAATCATCAACGCAGCTTGCGATTACCGTGACATTTGCCACACATATTCCCACTAAGTCAAGGAACAAATGCTACCTTTTTAACATTGTCCTGTTATAGCGCCACCAGCAGGTAGACTTTAGCAAAACACATTTTTGGAACACAATGCTTGAAATCATGCATGCAGCGTTCGATTGCCATGAAAGATCTAAGGTGAAGAACATATGCCACCCTTTTTACATTGGCCTATTATACAGTAGTGCGTCCTGGTGGAGACCTGTGCTCGGAAGAGCACTGCTTCTAGTTATTATTATTATTACCCTTATCAAAAAATTATATATTTTTTACGGAAACCAAAGAACCAAAGTCTTCATTATAATGAAGGCTATCTTTGTCGTTTCTTTGACTATTTTATCCTTGTTAGAAGTGCAAATACATTAGCACAACCATCTCTCCCTTTTTCCAGTCAGGTAATTTACATATCGATGCCACTGGTTCCCAAAGACATGTGTGGGTCGCAGCACATTTTGATGTGTCCCCCCCACCACCCCCCTCATTGTTTTTCATCATTATTATTTCAAAAACTTTTCAAATAACATTCCCCAAAAAGCTATATTGCCATGAATAATATAAGTAATTAAACGTAATTTTATTAATAGGCCTGAAGGAAAAATATAAGAAATTCTATAAATTAGAAAACAAATGTTTGAAGGAGTAGTTCACCCCGAAAATGACTTTTTTATAACGATTACTCATGCCCTGGAGACTTGAGTTTAATAATATTTTTTTGTATTAGTCGCATTCCTAAGACAAAAAATGTATTATTGTAAATTTACCCACATTGATTCCGTATAAGCATTATTGTCTTCGGAATGCAACAAAAAACTAAAATAATTATTGAACTCAAGTCTCCATGGCGTGAGTAGCCTAATCAATAAGAAAAGTCATTTATTTTTGGGGGTGAACTACTCCTTTAAGGAGCGTTGAAAATAGCCGATCTACAAGCTCACAACACGTCGCCGCGATGTGAGCTTGTAGATCGGCTGTTTTCACTAGTTTGGGTCCCGGGCAAACGTCTAATGCCACAATATTTGCCATTGTGAATTGCACGTTTGATGTAATCGTTCAAATAGATGAGGCATGTATCTGTGGAATGGGACTCTCTGAAGCCAGATTGGAACTCGTAGATCAGTTTTCTCCCTTCAAGATATTTAGCCACCTGTTCATAGACAATTCTTTCCATTACCTTAGAGATGGAACTAAGGATTGAAATTGGCCGGTAGTTGCCAGGGTCAAGTTTACTGCCTTTTTTGTGCAGGGGGGTTACTTTGGCTAATTTGAAGTCCTGGGGGACGTAACCCTGCTTGATACATACGGTAGATTAATTATGTGGGTAATGATTGGGGCAATGGAGGCGGCTGAGTCTATGAGAAATTTAGGGGAGATTTTGTCATGGCCAGCGGCTTTGTATTGAGGTAGGGTGCGCAGTTTTATAAACACTTCATCAGTTGTCACCATGGCAATTTTGAAGTTGTCTTTGCATACCCCAAGGTTCCTGTAGAATTTCAAGATGTGCTTAACACCAAACAGCCCAGATGGAGCGGGCAGTTTTTTGACCAGATTTTTGGCCATGGAGGTGAAGTAGATGTTAACATTTTTGGCTACATCAAGACTGTCAGTGAGGAGGGTGATGGGAGGTTGGATGGATATGTTGCTGGTTATGGATCTGAGTTTGGCGCCGCAGACTAGTTGGGTTTTAAATAGCTTCCATAGGTCTCGTGGTTTGTGGATGTTTTCCTCGACTTTCTCATCCAAGTAGTTTTTATTTGGCAGAAAGGATTAAGGAAGTTGTCCGGTTTCTTCGTTTATTGCCCTCTTTATTGGTGGTAGTTGTTTGTGATAAAGGGAATTCCTCCTTTTTACAATTTAGTTTTAGTTTTGCATTGATCACTTTAGTTTGTAGACACAGAGCTGGCTGCTGCCTGAGTTCGTGTCTCGACTCTCGCTTTTAATTGCTGTGGGAGACGTGTTACAATTATAGCATTCTCTCGAGACAGAGTAGTAGCTAGTTACAGAAAAGGGACAAGTGGGCGGTGGTCCCTTTTCTTGACGATGACTAGCCACATTGCAATGATAGTCACGCAACCTTCTGGTTCTGGTTAAAACAACAGCAGGCTTAATCTCTGGTATTCCTTTTTTCATATCCTATATTCATCTATTTAGGCCTACTCAAAGAAGAGCCATAACATCTTTGGTTGGTCTGTATGTCTCCATACACAACCTGGACTCTTGGTTGGTTTTATGCGTATTCTAATGAAATCAGAATTGGTCACTTATAAAGTCTTCATTATAATGAAGGCTATCTTTGTAGTTTCTTTGACTATTTTATCCTTGTTAGAAGTGCAAATACAGTAGCACAACCATCTACCCCTTTTTCCAGTCAGGTAATACATTTCGATACCACTGGTTCCCAAAGACTGGGTGTGGGTCGCCTATACGGACACATGCACATCAGGGACTTTTCCATGTTGCCAGACAAAAGACATGAATGTTGCCAAGAAACTATTTGTTTTAGGATAGTATTTCTCTTTCACTTTCCCAAAAATGTGCAAGGCAGTCCGCAGGGAGTTGCATCACAGTGTAATAATGCGTCAGTGACCAAGTGTGAAAATAAAAGTGATAAGGAACATGCTGAACCGGCTGCATAGTATGGCATGGCATTAGGATTTCTATAGAAATGAAAGAAACATACTTTGACCTCTGACACAATTAAAGTTGAATGGTTTGTTAGCTCTGTGTGTGTTCATATACGTGAGGGAGTATGGATGTACATAGTACCATTTACAATTTAGGCATTTTACAGTAATCAAGGTAAACACAAGGTAATCTATCTATAAATGCGAGAAGTCTCTGCGTGTCTGTAATCCGCGTATCTCGAGAACCGTTCGTCCCACCGGCTTCAGATTCGGCACGCGCGTTCCCCGCCGCGGCACGGAGTGCAGTGCCGGGCCTCGACCCGACCCGACGCGCGGTTTTCCCGAACCGGCGCGAAACGTTCGGAATCTCCTTATGCGGGCTGATTGTTGACATCAGGCTGTTCCGGAGGAAATCGGCGCAAGCGCTGACTCATTGTGACATCACTTCATAAAAGGCTCTGACATCACGTACGTACATGAGTCAACAAAAAATCTCTGTGAGTGTGTATGTATGTATGTAATCCGCGTATCTCGAGAACCGTTCGTCCCACCGGCACGCGCGTTCTCCATATATGGGAATAAAATGAATGCCCGTATGCGGAGCTGATGTCTGACATCAGAGTTTTCCGCAACCGGTACTGTGTGTGCAGAGATCTTTATATATGGGCATAAGTGGACAAAGACAAACAGATGGTCAAAACGGGTCCTATGACAACAGGTATATTGGGGTTTGCATTAAAGGGTGGGGCATTCATGGGGTTTGCATTAAAGGGTGGGGCATTCATTCCCTATTTCAAAATCGGCACGCGCGTTCCCCACCGCAGCAGGTAGTGCAGTGCTCGGCCTCGACCCGACCCGATACACGTTTTTCTGGAACCAGCACGAAAGGTTCGGATTCTGATGTCTGACATCAGGATTTTCCGGAACTGGCACTGTGACTGCATAGATCTCCATATATGGGCATAAAATGGATGCAGACAGACAGATACAGATATCTCCATATATGGGCATAAATGGACACAGGCAAACAGATGGTCAAAGATCTCCATATATGGGCATAAAGTGGACGCAGACAGACAGATACAGATATCTCCATATATGGGCATAAATGGACACAGGCAAACAGATGGTCAAAACGGGTCCTATGACAACAGGTATAATGGGGTTTGCATTAAGTTTGTCTGTGTCCCTTTATTCCCATTATGGAGATCTCTGTATCTGTCTGTGCCTCCGACTGTGTTGCAGACACAGTGCCGGTTCCCCCTTTAATGCAAACCCCATTATACCTGTTGTCATAGGACCCGTTTTGACCATCTGTTTGAAAAAGCAACAGAGATCTCATATATGGGCATAAAATGGACGCAGATAAACAGATATCTCCATATATGGCATATATGGGCATACAATGGACGCAGAATCACAAAGATCTCCATATACGGGCATAAAAGGGACACAGACAGACAGATACAGAGATCTCCATATATGGGCATAAAATGGACGCAGATAGACAGATATCTCCATATATGGGCATATATGAGCATAAAATGGACCCAGAACTATAACTGCAGTGATCTCCATATATGGACATAAAATGGACGCCGACAGACAGACAGATACAGATATCTCCATATATGGGCATAAATGGACACAGGCAGACAGATGGTCAAAACGGGTCCTATGAAAACAGGTATAATGGGGTTTGCATTAAAGGGCGGGGCATTCATTCCCTATTTACATTGTTCCGAGTTGGCCAGGTCGCCAGCTTCTAGTACTTCAAATGCATAGAAGCAGTAACTAGGATCATAGGTCAGGGTTTCCCAAAGTGGGTGCCGTTATGCCAGTCCAGGGGTGCCTCAGAATACTTTGATAATATTTGGAACCACTTAGAGCCTCTATGCTTAGTAAAACAGACCTGATTTGCACTCTACTTGATGAGTTATTTGTTTGTCTGAACTTTGATTGTAGTCTTTTATTGTATTGTATATGTTGTTTTGTATGTCAAAAAAAATAAAATAAATAAACAAAAAAAAAAGATCTACCTTTCCCCCAGAATAGGGATGCTGGGGTTTAAGTGGTTAAACGTCAAGTATAAAGTTATTTTCAGTCAGTTCTGATGGAAACGGATATTTCTCTGTGACATACCGAATCTCAGGTGGTAAGATGTGCCTATTTACATAGCGTAATAAATATAAGATTCTAAAAATATAAGTGTAATTCAGGGGTGCAGGGCTGCATAAAAAAGATTGAAAACCTCTGTCATAGGTAAACCAACAACCTATGATCCTAGATTACTGTTTCTATGCAGAAATCCTTTCTTAAAGATGAGGTGCCATGATCTTTCCCCCTCTAAAACATGATTATCATGTATTATGATTATACTATTTTTTCCAAAAAAGTTTACAGAAAGAGTTAAAAATAGGTTTTTATGTGGCCACACCCACCAGTTCATTAAGTATGCCTGGTTGTCATGGTGGATGACCTAGCTGAAGTTAGCCACACCCAGAGTGTTGGGTGAATGGTAAAAGGGGAGGGGATCATTATATGATGTCACTCTATCTGTGTTTTTGGATCGGCACTTTTGACCCACAAGGTGTCAGCCTCCAGGAAGAAACCCCAAATACAAAGGGAATACACAATTGCTCATGACAACCACACCAGGGGGTCTAGTGAAGTACTGTCAACCTCATAGACACATGAAAACCAGAAAAAGTACAAAACTATGGCACCGCTTCTTTAAGTTATCTCAATCTCACCACTTAAACATTTTACTCTGTTACTCTATTTTCACCCAAAACAAATTTTACTATTTAGTTTTAGTTTTGCATTGATCACTTTAGTTTGTATTTAGTTCTTTTTTTACTATTCAGTTTAACCCCCCCCCCCTTCTCAGAGTTAAGCACTAATGATTTTACCATGTACATGGTCATGTTATTGACGATCACGGATAACCCCCACATAAACAATATTTTTTCTTTCACTACAGATCATGGTCTCGGTGGTTGGAACATGTGTGCTGCTTCTGACCATCATATCTGTCAGTGCAGGTAACTATTGCTTTAAGAATGGTCCTGACCTCCAGAATTCCAATCTGACATTTTACTGTTTGACATGTTGTTGTTACTTAACCATCATTTTTGTCTTTTTCTTTTTTTATAGCTCAGTCTAAAGCCTTTGTAGAGTTAAAGTGCACATCTGAAAACCATGGTGAAATTGGCAAGGATTCTATCCTTAAATGTGACATCAACCCTTCAAATGAAGCAAAAGATGCAAAGATCACAGTGGTCACTTGGAAGAAAACAGGAAATGAAAAACCATTAGTTGCTTTCCAACTACAGAAAAACCCTCAGCTCACAGAAAAAACACGTTTTCATTTTTCTATGCAAAACCTGAATGAGAGCACCAGAGATGTGTCCCTGATTGTCAGCAAGACCCAGATTAATGACAGCGGAGAGTATGAATGCTATGTGATGACAGACCAGGGTTCAGACAAAAAAAAAATCAGCCTCAGTGTCACAGGTGAGAGCCTTCTATATTGACCATATTCACACTGTGGCCATTTTGCTTTTATACACATGGTTATACATTTTCACTGTTGTCTTAATGTCTTAATGCCTTTCTCTTTGCAGCCAAATATAGTACACCAAAAGAAGGAGAGACTACTTTTGAGCTTCCCCCCTCCAAACTTGGTATGTTTTACTTTTCTTTTTTTTCTGGGTTTGATAGCTTGACACTATCTTTGTGCATTAGTACAGTATATCATAGGACATGGTATATTGATAGATTAAATATTCTGCCTTACCTCTATTAATTTCCATCCAACACATGTCAGTTTGCCAAAGAACCTTAGGTGAATGTCTAAGGGGGCTTTTACACGAGTACGACCCCGCTAACCTAAACTATTGAAACGGCGATATTGACACACAGAGACGCGTATGTACCGTATGACCCAGTCCGCATCTTTTTTGAAAGCGGGTCCCACACTCCCAGGGTGGATATCCTCGTTTTCGTATTGAATACACAGCTGTATTTAAAAGGACCAGAACGGAGAATACAATGACGACAGCTTGTCAGAAGTTGTCTCACAGCCGAGAGTTATTTTATAGAATAGTTTGTTGATTATACAGTAATGGTATTTTTTTAATTAAATGTTTCTCTGTATTAGGTATTAAAAGTCCTTAAATTGTCAATTGACTGCCCCCCCCCCAAAAAAAAAAAACATGTGGAGACCCCTCTGGGGGCCCCGACCCGCAGGCTGAGAACCACTGTTCTAAAAAAAAATATATATATATAATTTCTGCTCAAAGTGTTTACGAGTCAAAATTGGAAAAAGGTTTTGGAACAATAACTTTTGTTAAAAACCTAAAACAGCTCTTATAACATTTTCAGGCGCTGTGGAACAGCAAGAGGATGTGATCGAGACAAAGGAAAAGGTTCCTGCAGTCAATATAGTTGCTCCTGTTGTGGTCATCGGCTCATTGATCGTTGGACTCCTGGTACTATTGCTGCTGAGGAGAAGGTGTTCTAATGGTAAGCACACAAACACCTCTCTGTCTGGTTATTGACGTGTGATGTGATATCATGTATCCTTTCAAAAAAACTATCTTACGGAAATACATAAAATACTACATTTAAGCGAATGGGCACACCTGTGGCAGGGTATATGCAGCATGCCTCTGTTTTCTATAATGGCAGAGGCAAAATTATGGGCTTAAATTAGATAAAAAGATTGAAACCTTATACTACTATCAAGTTATACCTGGCAAACCAGTTGAACTACTGTGGTGCATGCACTTTGCATGCAGTCATTTTGAACAGAAGAAAGGGAAGTAAATTCAAGTAGAGACCTAAAAGTGGCACACGGTATTTAGCTGTTGAATAGACTAGTAACGGGAAGTGACATAACCATAACACTTTAATGTCTGTCAGCGGCATCAGAACATTGTGTATACAGTGTCACTTATATATCTTTTCATATCAGAGGCCTGAAGACAAGTCTAAAACACAGGTTCCCAAACACTGCAGGACCCAAGTGTGGGTCATGGACACATTTTTATGGGTCCCTACCTGTTTGGTTTCCTAAATGTTGTTTTTAATTATTTATTTATTTTTAAAGAAAGAAAAAATACCAAGAAAGCAAAAGTTTACATGATAAAAAAATAAGTAATTTCATGAATGATTAAAAGAAAAATCCATAGAGAAATTCCATAAAAAACAAATGTTTAAGAAGTAGTGAAAATGGCAGATCTACAAGCTCACAACGAGCCAGAGTGATTTACAAGACATGTAGTGCAGTGTTTCTCAAATGGGGGTACGTGTAGTGTACCCCTACTGTGCACACATCTTCCAGTAAATGGCATTTTATACAAAGTACAAAGAACATCCCAGCATGCTCCTATAGGGGGTGTGTCACCTCAAAGGTATAGTGTCTTCTCCTATTGGTCTCTGAGAATATGTGTCTTAGTACAGCCCCCCAGTCCTGAGGCTCCATCTGAGCTGATTGGATCAACCATTGTTTAAAGTCACCTTTTAAGAAATAACAGGGTTATAGCCTAGGAATCTATTAAGCGTCATTCCCACCGGGCTCAATAATGATAAAGATAAAGATATCGTTTTAAAAATTATTCTCAACCCAAGTGAATGGTAGCGTCCACGCCACAACTATACGCCGACATAATTGATGTGAACGCCAACATATGGTGATAACGCCAGTTATCTGTATCGTGCCCAGTGGGAATGACATTTTAAGGCCTGGTTTTGACACAAGTTATTACCAATGTTATTCATATCTATTAGAAAATAAGGTTATTCCTAGGAATGAATAAACCCTCAAGAGAATAATTGTGGGTATGCACGTCAGGTCAGATCTCTGGGAAATGTCAATAGATAAGATCTCCAGGTGGTTCTGCTGGACAGCCATTAGAGAATGTTTTAGCCTCCAGTCTAACCATACAGGCCTGAACGGACTTTGGCTCCTAAACTAGTATTATTTCAGTGCACAGTTATGTGACCCTGTTTTATGTCTAATATTCATAAAGGTCTGTGTAAAGACGTATGAAGATATTCCTCACGTATATTACAAGACTAGAGACAGTTTATTCAAGTGCCTTAGTTATCTAGGATCACAGATACACCAAACTGGCATCGGTCTAAACAGTATAATACAAAAAAAGGAACTATACAAACTATAGGATGCCAGGTCAACAAATTAACACGGCATCTGTCTAAATAATATGCTGTTTAAATGTCATTTTAACCTTTGCATAAGACTGTCACATTTGTTGTACCGTATACTGTGACCATACAGTATTGAGTAACACGTTCACATGCTATGTAAAATATAGGCTATCACACTGGTGATCATGTGCAGTAAAGAAGTACAGCTGAGGAGTAAAATCCTCAGTGTTTGTTTAACTCACAAGTCCATAAGAGTAATTATGGGATAACAACCCTTATATGAACTCTTAGGATTTAGCTGGGAGCAGGGAGCTAGTCAATGCAGCCGAGCAGGTTCCTGTCAGGACAGCACTCTTTGATATAGGGTTTTCCCCCAGCAGCACATCAACAAGCAACATTTCGGCCCATAAGGCGCCTTCCTCGGGCGTGAATGGAAACCCTATAAGCGTTTCTTCTAACTGAGTGCTTTTTTCTAAAGGCTCATTGTTGCTTGAACCGTGCATCCGGCCGAGACTTAAAGAGTTTTGAACAATATGTTGATGAGTGCTCCTCTTTCCCTTTCTTCAGCTTGTCAGGACAGGCCAAGCATATTTATCAATATACTCATGAGTGACACAGTTCCCATGGCTATGAGTAAATGAGTTGCCATACAGTTACAAGAACAACTAGAAAGATGCAATTCTGGGAAATTGCATGACGCGAGTCATGCAATCCGGCGGGAAATTAATTCCGTCTTAGGCCTACCATTTAAATTATATGTTGTGAACACTTTTCTGTTGTGCAGCCGCCCACCCCGGATAGCATTACTCAGAAAGTTTACAAAACACAGGTTCAAGTAACACCTTTATCTTTCTGTGCAGCACGATGGTTTCAAATATAAAGGGAAAGTACGCATTTTCAAAAACACAATTGACCACCTAAGTAATATTTACCAAACATTGATTTGTTACAGGTGGCGCCAACCATACACCAAATGACCAAGATGAGGAAAAGGCAAACCTGCAAGATGGTGAGGGTGCAGAGGCAGAGGGACCCTGAGGAGGTGAGCTTCTGATGTTTTCTTATGCTGTTGTTCCTATGGTGACAATCATTTTACAGATTTGTTTTCAATTCTATATAATTTTATATGATACATCTTTCTCATAGGTAAGAAAAGTGAACATAGTGAAGAAATTATCGCTCTGGGGGAAGAAGTGATGATTCCTCTATCGGCAGCGCCAACAAATGAACACTTCATTGTTGATCAATGTGGTCAGAGTTTGTTTCTCACACTCCGCTAATCAACGTGTATATAACCAAAACACTACTTTGATTTACCAGAGAAATCACTTGCAATCCCTGAGTGGTCTAAATCTTAATGTAAGCGTTTCTGAACCTTCGGCTCGAGACCCTAAAGAGAAATGTACAAAAATACATTATGTATATTAACCCATTTAGGACTGAGGATGATTCTAAAAACATCTTCTGAAAAGTTTTCTGAAAAATTACAAAAAGATTATATTTTTATATACTGTACATAGCAACCAGAACTCCAAAAAGGGTAACACACACCGGACGCGGAGGTGGCACGGACGCGGAGGTGGCACGGACGCGGCGTGTCAAAACATACGCCCCCATTATTTTCAATTACGTAACCCACACTGGAGGGGTCAGATCCGCGCAGGCGTGGGTCTGCCGCCTCGCCCGCCGATCCGATATGCCGCTGTTCTATTATAGGCGTTGCAGCGCGGTGAAAATGCAGTGCGCCGCATCCAGTTGGTGTTACCACACGGCATTTCACGCATGATAATACTGCGATGCTGCGCAGCCATCTGCGTCCGGTATGTGTTCCCCTTTAGAGATCCTAAAAATATGAATCTGAAGTAATTTTGTCTTCATTCTTCTTTACTGTGAATAGCATTGTATCAGGTTTAGTTTTTTTTTTGTTATCAAATCTTTTTTATTTTACATTTTTCATGAAATCCAGAATCACATGTATCAACAATAAAAATGGAAATGCAACAAAATACAACAACATAAATACATACATAAAAAAACTCAAAAACAAAATAATACATAAAGGAAAAAACAAACAAACATAAACCCACCCACCCCTCATTCCCCGGACCAACAGTGCAATTATAGTGCGTACCTGTGCCAGGTCAGAACCACTATGCACCGACCTCTTGAATCATATCTTTAAGCTTATGTGCAATACTAGACCATATAAGAACATTCTCCTCACTCGCCCCATGTAATCTCGCCGTTTGTATCAGGTTTAGTTATGTCTTTATTGAAACACTGTATAAAATACTTACTTCCTTATGGTCATGGAGATTACCTACTGTAAACAACATCCAATGCCTTCAAAACTGAGCCAGGGTGATAGATTGTGTTTTGGTAAAGATTTGATATCAACACTGAGCAAAGGTTTATGGTCAATCTGGCTTGTGGTGTAAAAATAAATGATTAACCTTTTGGCGAGGGCAGTGTTCAAGTGTATGTTATTGTCCTTTTAGAATGTGCTTCTTTTTTCTTATTGATGTTGTACTTAATAATAATTTTTAACAAAAGCAATCTATTTTATTTACTTTTCTACTGTACAGTATATTATATTCAATGAAACCATGCTGTACACTATTTTCTCATTTTGTTTACATTTAAAATAAAGATTTGAATAAGAATGAACTTCCTTTTTCTTGCTTTGGTTGCTTGGGGAAATGTAACGTAACATTCAGATGACCATCTTCACCTCTTATCATGTGTAACAGCCCCCCGGATTGGTATTGAACGATAGAGATGAGACAGTTGAGTTCCAAACAGATGCTGCTTTATTGTGGGGAAGCACCTGGTAGCACCAAGCACTTTTAGTAGCACAGTTGATAGAAAGCAGCATCTGTTTGGAACTCAACTGTCTCATCACTATCGTTCAATACCAATCCGGCGGGCTGTTACATCATGCAGAATACCTTTCCACTCAGCCTCCCATATCAACTGAAAGAGGCTTGCTGTCTAAAGAGTAAACATAAACAGTGGTGTAAAGTAACTAAGTACATTTGCTTAAGTACCACTTTTACCTTTACTCCACTACATCTCGGATCCAAATATTGTACTCTTAAGGCTACTCCACTGCATTTATTTGAAAACATTAGTTACTAATTACTTTGAAGATTTTGATTATTATTACAAAACATACATTAACCATTCAACCATATATACATTTCGGCCATTTGAAAATAGCAAGCTCACAATGCGTGACGCATTGTGAGGCCTGCTATTTTGAAAAGATTTGTATACATTTGAAAACTCATTCTGCATATTGAGTACTTTCTACTTTTGGTACTTTAAGTACATTTTGATACTAATACTTTTGCTCTTTTACTCAAGTACATTTTGAATTCTAGACCTTTACTTTTTAGGGTGCCCAGCCCACACACCAAAATACCTAGAGTGGAATCCGCCAATGCCTTTCAATGAGAATGGAGTGTTTTTTGCAGAAATCGGCCTCTACTGGCAAAAAAACGCTCATTCTCATTGAAATGCATTTGGCGGATTCCACTCTAGGTATTTTGGGGTGAGGGCACCCTAACAGGGTATTTTTACATTTCAGTATTGATACTTTTACTTAAGTAAAATAAGTGAGTAATTTTTCCACCACTGGACATAAAACATTGAAGATTATCTTCACACAATAATGTGGCCACGGATGTACGTCATCATGTGTTGACAGAGATATTGGCTTGATTTGGCAGAGATCTCGGCTTGAAGATACAGGAAGCTTTCCATCATGGCTTATGGAGCAGGCCATAGAGTTATAATAAGAGGAACAGGCGCCTGTGTGTTTTCTCTGTGCCTTTTGCCAGTCTGGGCCTGTCCTGTCCCTGCTACCGTTTTATGATGTGTTGTGTTGTGTTGTGTTGTGTTGCGTTGTGTTGTGTAATAGTGATGCCATTCTGTAGTTTCTGTTCAGCCAGAGACTGGCAGTGTGCTATTTTGATGTTGAATTAGATAGTGTATAGTAATCACCCAATAATTATGTGGGTAAACTATTTCGTTTTTTTGTGGTTTGCTGGATAAAAACATTTTAAGTTTCAAATACGGCTAATTGGTAGCTACAGTATATGTCAAATTATCTGTAGTTTTGAGAGGAATAACCTATTAACTTGGTTGAGACCGTAATATGAGGGAATTCATAATTTTAGACAAATATAGACATTTCAGCCAATCAGGAGAGTCCTACCCATTTATCATCTGTGCAGTTCCAATTGTGTCTGCTCATTTCTTTGTGTCATCACTTCCTATTTCACTTGTTTAACCCATTCAGGCCTAGAATTATTGAATGCTTTAACCAGTGAAAAATAGCAGAAATACAAGCTCACAGCGCGGCACCGAGTGCCGCGCTGCGAGCTTGTAGATCTGCTATTTTTGAAAAGTCATGAAAACTGTGCAAATCTTTGAATATATGTATTTTTAAAGCAAACGTTTGTAACTAAAATGTTGCCTCTGGGGGGTCCCTGGAACTAAATATTTTGAGATGAGGGTCTGTGGCCAAATATATATCATTTTGGGGGACCTTCACATGAAAAGGTTTGAGAACCACTGACATAGTAGTCTCTCAAGAACAGACTAAACTGAGCTCCATTTAGGTGAAAAGGACCTTTTCTTTGACAATGGCGAGCCAGATTGCTCACATAGAAACATAGGTTTTTCAAAAAATCTTAGAAGGATTCAAAAGACACTTATAGAATCGGGTCAAAATTCAAATTTTCACGATTTACAAGCTCGCGCTGTGAGCTTGTATATCTGCTATTTTTCAATAGTTAAAGCATAAAATAATGATAATCTGTATTCTGTCTGAGTTCTCTATCCTGATTGGATCAAATTGATACTGTCAGATGAACAGGGGTGTCACGCCAAATTCTGGGCCCTGGGTACAAGGATTCACTGCGGGCCCCCCATGAATGTTCTTCACATAGGGGGAGGAGGTTTAACCCATTTAGACTGGGAACGCATTATTACGCATTATTTTGTGCTTTAACTATTGAAAAATAGCAGATATACAAGCTCACAGCGCAGCACCGAGTGCCACGCTGCGAGCTTGTAGATCTGCTGTTTTTGAAAAATCTTGAAAATGTGTGCAAGTCTTTGAATATTTCAAATCCTTCTAAGGTTTTTGAAAAAAAATATGTTTCTATGTCAGTGGTGCTCAAACCTTTTCATGTCAAGGACCCCCAAATGATATGTATTTGGCCACGGACCCCCATCTCAAAATATTTAGTTCCAGGGACCCCCCCAGAAGCAAAATTTTTGTTAGAAATGTTCGCTTAAAAAATACATATATTCAAAGATTTGCACACATTTTCAAAACAGCTTCCTTCCTTGTAACAAATCCAGAACCTGTGAAATGTGTTACACCAGTGGTTCTCAAAGTGGATTCCAGGGACTTTGTGGGTTCCTTTATGGGGGTCTAAAGCCCGTATCATAGTCGGGTCCGCGGTGGAAGGCTTTACACCGCGGTGTAGTCTTTTCGAGTCTTTTTGAGTCATGAAACTACAACGTTACATCATTCCTCACGGTGGAGAGCTTTCCACCGTGAGTCCCAACACATCTCTCTGTTTTTACTATCAGACAGACAGGCTCTACACCCCGTTCACTGAATGGTCGACCTGAACCGGTCTAGACGGGGTAAAGGACTTCACCGTGGGCCGTGACTATGATGGCCTGCACTTATTTTCTGACTTGAGGTGGAAAGCTTTCCACCTCAAATTTGCGGTGGATAGGTCTCCACCGTAGACTCTGATACGGGCTTTAATTGACCCATACAAGTCTGTAACTCCGACAGTGAATGGAACCAAATGGACTTGTTAGGGTCCATTTGGTTCCATTTGTACACTGTCAGAGTTAAGGGGAGACCTTAAAATGTAAAAGTTTGAGATCCACTGCATTGCACGACACACAATATAGGCTATAATTGCGGCCGTCAGGTCACAAGTTACTATGAAAAGCTCCACCGGCTGCCAGTCTGTCCGTCACACTATCCATGTCAAACTTTGCACACACTCACACACTCCTTGGCTGGCAAACCACAACCTCCGCCCCTGATTTCTCACAAGCCCCTCTTCTAGCGCCACCATGAGGTTGCCGACCTGACGGTTTCTTATCTCCCGATTAGGGAGTCTCACTGGTTCAACACAGTGTAACAGCGGGGAAAATCCCAGTTGTCCTACGCCCAGTTGTCCTACGTCCCAGTTGTCCTACTGCGTCCCAGTTGTCCTACTGTCCTACTGTAGCCTGGCAGTTTGAAATTGGGCGAAATGTGTGTACGCGTCCAACGTCCGACTGTAATTATTGTCCACGACATTGCAAGCGGCGCGAAGGCCAGCGGACCTTGGTCCTGCTCTTCGCGCCCGAGCGCCGCAGGCGCGAGTGCCCGCCGCGCGAGTTACGAAGCCGTGGTGAATGCAATCGTTATAGTTATCGGCCTGGGCAAGCGCACGATAAACGCATGAATGGGATGAAGATCGCTTGCTTTACAGTCTGTTCGCGGTCTAGCCCATGCAGCCAGGCTACAGTAGGACAACTGGGACACAGTAGGACAACTGGGACGTAGGACAACTGGGCGTAGGACAACTGGGACTAGCAGCCCTAACAGCGTACAGCTTAAAAGTGTGTGCAGTGCCTATGCTTCAACCGTTAAGCAAAATGTACAGTTTAGCCAACAGTTAAAGTTGATAAGAAAAAGTTCCTTTGAGATCCAATTGGAAATGCATACGGGTACGTTTATTTATTTATTACTCAGTAAAATAAACTATTATATTGAGGTATATGGAATATCTAATTAGAAAGATAAAACAAGAAAACGAACCCACCTATCGAGTTACACATCTGATAATAAAGCTAGTGGTTCAGAGCAAGTTTGCAAGCTCAAAGTTTTGCAGTCAGTTACTGACTGTATTTCCTTTACCGTTTTATGAGCCATGGTCTGTTTCCAGGCATGCCACTTGTGGCCTGTTATTAACAACAAAGCTGGCAAGGTTGGGAGTCTCTGGATAAGTATGGGCCAAACAAGGACAATGCAACCCAGTCTCCTGGGCAAAACTGCAACATCGTTCTTATAAAACGTTTTGCCCTGGGGACTGGGTTGGACAATGACACATGAGAGAAGAAGAAGATCTAACGGTAACAACCACATGCAGAAACAATGCCCAACTGACATCACTCGCCTGGACACGGAACACCATACATTGGGCATACAAGAGAGAGAGACAGACAGACAGACAGACAGACAGACAGACAGACAGACAGACAGACAGACAGACAGACAGATACTACGGGTATTGCACAACTGGACATCATTGGCGCCGGTCTGGCAGGGCTTCCCCAACATTACTTCTGAGACTCCTACATTCAATCCCTCATATAGTCTACTGTGCACACCCCCGGGTACAGAACTAGTATCTAAAATCTTGGAAAGTATTCTATAACACATTGTTTATATGAATACATTGGCACCACCCACAGACCACTGGTGCCTGAGCACTCAAAGCAATTACTCTACCAGATGGAAATGGATTGCTTCCGCATTATGAGAAATGTAGGTCAACAAGCATTAGATGTAGGCCTATCCCCAAAATATTTTACCATTATGGTAACCTGTTGAAACTTGATGTTGCATTCTCAAGGGAATGGTCAGACAGCAACAACAAGATCGCACTATAGGCACGACATTCAGTACAGAGACAAGAAGAAAATCATTAAATAAAATGTGCAAACCTCCTCCCATGTTTATAAAATAGATTTAAAATGTTCAAGGAGAATCCAAGGTGGGCAACTTCAGTTCCTGTTATAACATTTCCATGTTTATTTGTATTTATTTACCTTTATTTATTCAGGGAAGGCCATTGAGAGCAAGCTCTCTTTTTCCGGGATGCCCTGAATACAACATGATTACAACATATTACAAAAGAAAACAATACAATTTAAAATAAAGTGCTATAATAATGAACAACTAAAAAACATCATAATACAGACAGATAAGGGCTACAAAGCCGGTGCAGTGCAGTCCTTCTGTAATGCATCCTCAAGTAGGACCCTAAATGTCACTATAGAGAGTAGAGACCAACTGATCCAGATAATCCTGGTTAATCTGGGGTCATCGACATGTCCGTACACAGACAAAATAATGTGTCTGTGGTGGAAAACGTCTAATCTCTCTTTTGGGTCTCAAGCTAAAAGGTTTGGGAACCACATATTCTCTGAGGTGGTGGGCTGGAGCTTTCCCTCTGTGTGCTGCCAAACACCCTTGTTTTTCATGTTAGAATCACTACTTTAACAGAAGGAATGCTCTTATCTCCCTTCCTAACACACACACACACACACACACTACACACACACACACACACACACACACACACACACACACACACACACACACACACACACACGCACACACACACACGTTTGCGTACAGGAAAGAGCGGAGTACAGAGGATGCGGTAGCAACACTCTCCCATCTGATCCTAAAACGTCTGGATGACCCCAATACTTTTGCCAGAGCCCTTTTCCTGGACTTCTCATCTTTTGTGCCCCATGCCATCACCCTCCTAAACAAGCAGGGGGTAGATATAGGGACAATTTCCGGGGTGGACTTGTTTTATTGCTGGTCTTGTTGTAGTCTGTAGGCTATGTGTATGTGTTTTTATTGTGGTGTATTTAGTTTTAGTTGTTTCTAGTAGGCTGGCACTTGTTGCACATTACAACACATTTCTGTGTAAACAGACAATAAACTGACTTGAACTTGAACACACGCACATGCACACGCGCACACACATCTAGGTTTTTTAAACCTTTGAATGAAAACACTGAGTGTGAAAGAACAGAGACACCTTTATTCTTTATTCTTCATTCTTTATTGGGATCCCCATTAGCTTCCGCTGCCACGGTTGCTAGTCTTCCTGGGGTCCACATAAAACATCACAACATAAACATACAATATTACAAACAACAACTGACACTCGTCAGTCTGAATCTAAAATACATTAAAATACCAATATAAGAAAATGTACAAAAACATATTGATTATTCAAAGTGTGTGGTCTCTGTCAGGCGTCTTCTATAGTTTTTTTTCTATTGCAAAGTGCTAAAATTCTTCAATCAAGACAATCAGTCTATACAACAACGCCCCTTACGCATGAGCGTAATAATTCAAGGCATCAAAAAGGGAAAGTCAGCAATAAAAAGCATCATTTTTCTCTCTTGAAAATAATGAAAGACAGAAATAGGTCTACCCTAATGTGTCTGAATCGAAGAAAAAAAATAAGTGCGTGTGTGGTGTAAAAAGTACTCAAATGTTTTACTTAAGTAAAAGTATCTAATACAATGTAGAAATACTCTGTTAAAGCAAAATTCCGCAATTCAACTTATAAAGTAAATGTAGCCTTCTCCAGTCCAGCCTTCTTCACAATGATCAATGTAAAGTAATGTTCGCCACTCAACAGCAACACTTTGCGCCCCATCATTTAGATTTTATTGATTTTGACATTTATAGATATAAAAGTAAAAATGTATCAAATATCTATGATAGTCTTGATCCAATTAATTAATAACAATTAGTTTAAATCATAATTTACTTTTACTCAATTCAGAGTCTAATACAATATTTATTTCAAAGAATAAAAATATTGTGTGTGTTTGTCAGGCTGCTCCTCGCCTGTCTAGATGTCTCATTCACAGAGCTTTTTGCGTTAACAACGAGGCGAGGGGGGCTAGATAGGAGCGCCGCATAGCGGCGCGACTTTCTAGTATTCATACAAACAACAACTGACACTCGTCAGTCTGAATCTAAAATACATTAAAATACCAATATAAGAAAATGTACAAAAACATATTGATTATTCAAAGTGTGTGGTCTCTGTCATTAATATTTGTTTAATAGTTCTTTTGAATAAGTACTTACTTTTGATTTGTTTCATATTGACAGATAATGAGTTCCATTGTTGGATGGCTCTATAAATAACAGCTCTTTAAGTATTTCTGAATTTGGTTTTGGAAGTTCCAAATACCCTGAGCTTACCTGTCTGGTTTGATAATGTTTTAGACCAACATTCAATAATTGATCTCTGAAGAAATCTATTGAATGCAGGACAGTCTAAATTAAAACATGGTTATCAAACCAGACAGGACCTCCAAGGTATAAGCAGGGAGGCACTGGGTTTTGAGACAATCAAAAGCTGATTGGATTAGGCCTACTCAGTTCACATCCTGAGGCAGCAAGTTATGATGACCCCTGCATCTATCAGATTGTGGTTCCTTGAGGGGGAAGAGCGGGGGAAGGCCTTTTTACGAAGTTCTGCAAGTAGTGCAAACCAGAGCCATCTCTTATATCGCAATAATTATAGACAAACAGAAACATATATTACGTAGACTTTGAACTGACAAAAATATCGTTGTAGGTTTATTTATAATGTGTGAAATAATATTGTAATTGATGAATTCACTAAATTGAATTCGGGGTAAATAAATAGCCTACAAACAACACTATTGCAATTTCTATTGAAGAGCAAGTTGCGCAAACTTGCGCTCGTCCAGCTCTCCCCATTACTAACCCTATCTCTAACCCTAACCCTAACCGCATGCATAGCCACATAGTTAGACTAATGAGGTGTCGGACTGATGTGTGGCCCCCTGATGATCTCCAGAGACTACAGTGTTGTGTTCAGTGTGTGTGTGTGTGTGTGTGTGTGTGTGTGTGTGTGTGTGTGTGTGTGTGTGTGTGTGTGTGTGTGTGCGCGCGCGCGTGCGTGCGTGCGTGCGTGTCTGACCATTGAAGCAATAAAACAGAGCTGAGTATTCACCAGTGTTGCGGACTCTATTCTTCTCATGTATTGCCGTTTGTCCAGCACCTGGGCTAGAGTGGATATGTGCATGCACTATCACCCCTGTGTGTCAGACCTGCCATCAAAGTCCTCAAAGAAAAACAAAATCTCCCCCCAAAAATTCACATTTTAAAAGGCAGCATTTTGTTAATGGTTTTGAGGGGAATTCATTGAAGTCAATTCCAATTAATTATTAGTACCATTATTGTACCATTACAGTACATACTTGCATTCCATATTCCATCCATATGTAGGCCTATTCAAATGTTAAATGTTTATAATGTGACATAAAAACAGTCTGCCTTGAGTCCATATTTATAACATAATGCAATGTGTTTGATAATGTGAGTAATACAGTACAACATTGTTGACCCTATCGTAAAGTAGTCTGTTGTGTCTACCAAATTCATGCAGTTTTATGATAACAATAGTCCAATGTGTGGACCCTTCACTCACTTTATCAAAGTCAGTATGCCCCCTGTTAAAGTATTCTGCCCACCCCTGTCCTAAACCTCCTAATTATAATGTACAATGTAACTACAGTCATACTATATGACACCTTTTGGATTATCCAGGGGACAGAGCTCCAACTTCAGATTTGACTCCCCCAATACGTTAGGGCTGCTGATAGCCCCCTGTTGGCGTGGAAACTCAATTGCTACACTTGACCTACATACACTAGCCTACATACTGACACCAGTATGCCAAGATTGTTATCATACTGTCAGCCACTGTAAACTCTATGGTAGGGTTACTGGGGGCGGCATAGCTGCATGGTTAGAGAGCCTGTAGCAACCAATAATGTAACTAGAAGCAGTGCTCTTCCGAGCACAGGTCTCCACCAGGTCAGGTATGTTATTGTGGCCTGTGGTGGCGTTATAATTGGGCAATGTGAAAAGGGTGCCATGTCTTCTTCGGCCTTTCACGGCGATCGGATGCTGCATGCATGATTTGTTTTGCTAATATCTCTCACAGTTAATATTCTTCTTAAGGCTAGTGGATGAGTCTGGGTTTTTTTCGTGCTTGAGACCCTGAGTTACCCTGATTGGGTTTCCCAGTCAGGCTGGAGGACGGGGGAGGTGAGGGTTAGGCTGGTTCTGCATCTAGCAATAGCATGATGCAAGACCCAAATTCAGAGTGAATCTTTTTTGAGCGGTGGTCACAACGCTCCTATACGTGGCCGTGTGTGTGAGTCTGTCTGTCTGTCTGTCTCCGTGTCTGTCTGTCTGTCTGTAGCCTGCAGTAACCTTTTCTGACCACACATGTTAAGGGAGGGGCGCTGTTGCACACACACACACACACACACACACACACACACACACACACACACACACACACACACACACACACACACACACACACCACCGCTCAGTTCACACGAGTGTGATTTTTAACTCAAATCTTTGCTTCTAGGGGTCCCTGGAAAAATATTTTGAGATAGGGGTCCGCGGCCAAATACATATCATTTTGGGGGTCCTTGACATGACAAAGTTTGAGAACCACTGCAGCAAATGTTTTTCAGAAAACTGTTAGGAAAACTGTTTAGAAGACATTTTTTTAGAATCAGCCTATATCAGTTCTCAAACTTTGTCATGTCAAGGACCCCTCAAAATGCTATGTATTTGGCCGCGGACCCCCATCTCAAAATAATGCGTTCCGGGGACCCCCAGAAGCAAAGATTTGAGTTAAAGATGTTCTCTTTGACACACCAGGTGAGCATTCACCAGCGTTGACAGGTTAGCATTTCACCAGGTTGGCATCCACCAGCGTCGGCAGGTTAGCATTTTACCAGGTTAGCATTCACCAGCGTTAGTTTTACTGAGGTTAGGGTTAGGGTTAAGGTTAGGTTTAGGTGGTCGGAGTGGCAATATGTTAGAGTGCTGACATGTAACCGAGGAATAGATACCGTACACGTAAGAGAGAGGCTTAGAGCCTTTGCCTGATGACCAAACGCCTAGCATCTCACTAGCCCTGCAGGCTAGTTAAAATGTGTTCATACAGGTCTCTTTTTGTAACTCAAGGCCCATCGGGGTATGTGACAATTACTGACAAGGTGGTCAGGGGTCAGGGGTCAGGACCCACATACCAAAGCTTGTTTGTTTGTTGCGACCGTAGGTCGCAGTTACTTGCACACTATCCAAACCTCCACCGGCTGTCCCTCCGTCACTCCCTCTGTCACACGTCACACGTCACACTTTTGCCCTGCTCATATCTCTGCAACCGTTGCCCCGATCCATGCCAGATTTTGCACACACACTCCTTGCCTGCCAAACTACAACCTCCAAGGACCCCCGGAGTTTCGGGGACCCCCAGGTCCCTGGGGGACCCCCAGGTGTAAAAAATTACCAAATGTGCAAAAATGACCAAATGACCACCCCAACGGGGCTGCTCACGGGGCATTCCCGGGGACCACCCACTCCTGGTGCTCCAGAACGGATGCAAAAGTGGTGGCGCCCCCAGTGGAGGACCCCCTGCCACTGCAGCTCACATAAAATGCCGTAACTCGGGCTAGGAGCGACCGGGAGAGCCGGGGCCGGTACCTATTCGTCCGCCTTGGCGGCGAGGAGACCCCACCCCTCATTTCTCACATGGCCCTCTAGCGCCACCATGAGGCCGATTCAGATTTTGCCCTAAAATCACGAAAATCACTACACAGTATGTCTACACTCATGTCAACAACATGGATCAGGAAGATTTTGGAAAAACACATTTTTGCTCTATTTATGGAGATAAGCGACCAACGGTCGCTTATCTCCCGATTAGGGAGTCTTACTGGTTTATGTGTGTGTGTGTGTGTGTGTGTGTGTGTGTGTGTGTGTGTGTGTGTGTGTGTGTGTGTGTGTGTGTGTGTGTGTGTGTGTGTGTGTGTGTGTGAGTTTGAAAGCTGAGGAAGGAAGGCAGACGTGCCGAAACACGTGTTTCTCCTAATGTCTTTTAATAACAGACTCTGATACATCAGTGAAAAGGAACAGTTTACAGTTTAGGCATTTAGCAGACGCTTTTAATCCAAAGCAGATAAAAACATCACAATAATAAACAAGATAATATGTCAGTACATCAACAGCAATATAACAAAATGCAAATTAATATCTTATCTAGAAAAAAAACAATATAATCAGTAAACAATGGCCGTTCCCTTTTATTTGACGATGGTTTCTCCAGATGGACTGCTGCTGCTCTGCAAGCCCATTAAAGTCCGTATGTCATCCAAAAAAATTGTAAACTAGAAGAAGTGCTCTTCCGAGCACAGTTCTCCACCAGCCACAAGTCCTGGTGGTGCTATAATAGGCCAATGTAAAAAGGGTGGCATGTGTTCTTCACCAATCTTAAACTTTTATGGCGCCGCTATGAGGCTGATTTGAACATTTTGTAGTGTAATTTCTTCCTTGGCCTTTTGCGATTGTGCGTGCACAATTTCATCACAATTGCACGCTGTGTTTGATTCGAGGCATTTTGTTCGAAACAGATCAATCCTGCAAAGTTTGGAGGCCAATCTTAGCCAATCAGGATTGAATATTTAATACGGGACAGATCCGTCTTGATCATATGACTGTAGAGATACTGTGTACTGATTTGTGTTAATTTTGGGTAAAATCTGAAGGAGTAATATCCAAAAAAATACAAGGAAAGGGTTTTTCCTTGGCCTATAGGGAGTGCGCTTACAAAGTTTGAAACTGATTGGTGGAGTTATAGGTAAAACCATGAATAGCTATAGTGCCACCACTGATTTCAAAGTGGCATTTCTTCCTTGGCCTAGTGGGAACGTGTGTGCGCGATTTCATGTTAATTACACTCTGCGTTTGTGATTTGAGGCATTTTGTCCAAAACGGACCAATCTTACAAACTTTGAAAGCCAGTCTCAGGCCAATCAGGATGGAATATGGACAATTAGACAGATCCATGTCGATCACATGACTGTAGAGATACTGTCTACCGATTTGCGTGATTTTTGGACAAAGTCTGTAGGAGTACTGGCCAAAAGGTAGTTTTGCACAAATTGGTGGCGCTAGAACATGTCCATGTGAAAAATGTGGGGCAGAGGTTCTGAATTGGCATCCAGGGAGTGCGCTTACAAAGTTTGAAACTGATCGGTGTAGTTATAGGGTGTGCCAAATGTAGTTCTAAGAGCGGCCATTTCTTGGGTAAACACAGCCTTACACAGGTGTTCTGATTAGACTATAGCATTAGTTCTATGCAATCAAACAATTGAAACACCTGTGTTTTAACCCAAGAAATGGCCGCTAAGGACTACAATGAGGCGCTGGCACACACTATAGGTAAAACCACGAATCGGCCTTTTATAGCGCCACCATGAGGCTGATTTCAAAAATTTGAAGTGGCATTTCTTCCTCGGCCTAGTGGGAACGTGTGTGCGCAATTTCATGTTAATTGCATTTGTGATTTGAGGCATTTTGTCCAAAGTGGACCAATCTTACAAACTTTGAAAGCCAATATCAGCCAATCAGGATGGAATATGGACAATCAGACAGATCCATGTCGATCACATGACTATAGAGACACTGTCTACTGATTTGCGTGATTTTTTTGACAAAATCTGTAGGAGTAGTGTACAGAAATGTGTTTTGTAAACATCAGCCTCATGGTGGCGCTAGAACAGGGCCATTTGAAAAATGTGGGGCAGAGGTTCTGAATTGGCATCCAGGGAGTGTGTGTGCTCATTTTGGCAGCGACCGGGCCAACGGCGCCGGAGATTAGCTGTACACAAACTCGGAGGACGGACGGACGGACGGACGGACGCACAGACGCACGGACGGACAGGGGCGAAAACATACTCTCCCCCTGCCTTTGGCTGGTGGAGACAATCATCTGATTAGCTAATATGATTGATGATGTAACTTTGAGCCTATTCCCAATGTTACATCATCAATCAAATTAATTCATTATAATTACTGAACTGAAATGGTCAGGACGCCCCGCCTCTTCATTTGTTTAATCAGAATTCAGATATGAAAATACATAAAAAATGTAAGCGTGGTTATCCTTTGTTGTGGGGGGTTGGGGTGGAGTTGAGCGTGCATATCATTATATTCTGAATCTACGTCACAGAAAATGTGAATTCTGATAACAAAAATAATAGCGGTAGCAGGTGTAAACATTTTAAAGATTCCGCAAATTCATGGCATATCTAAAGCTAAAAGTCCTCTACAGACAAGCCGTCAGATTAGTATCCAGGGTCTAACTTTCTCCTCCCGTGCTCTGGACATTTTTGCCGGCTATGTCCTGCTGTTTAATGCAGTGGTTCTCAACCTGTGGGTTGAGACCCCCAGGGAGGTCCCCAAATTATTTTGGGGGGTCCCCAGATTATTAACTTAATGTGCAACATTGTTTTCTCACTGAACAGTAAACAAACCAACATAAAGTTCAAGTGTATAGAGGGTATATGCACATTGCCAAAGTGGCAATTTATTTAAGGACTTTTTAATGCCTCTGAAATGACAAATTAAAGGAGGCGTTCAGACCAAAACATGACCCCCCTGTACTTTTTTTTAATCAAACCACCTGGTTTGGTGGATTTCCCTCATTGCTGCCCCTGTTCTGAGAACTGCCGACTTCTCCCCACAGCTAAAACGGGCTCTTCGTCATCTCCCAAAAGCGCTTATTTCGGCCGCTCCTAAGTTATTTTTTCTAATGAATCGTCAATTTACGGTTCCATGTAGAGGCACAGGCTCACTGTTAGCGCATCAGCAGCAGTAATCCATAGAGAACGGAGCAGTGGAGACTCACTTCCTCCAAGCATAGGAGCCCAGCCGGCCCGGATGTCTCGCGAGAAGGCAAGAATCTCGCCTGGGCTAGGAAGCTGTCTCTGGCCCGTTCTCATGCGTTTATATATTCTACTAGCCTGTATAACCAGCCTAGATACTAATGCATCTAGCTAACTAACTGCAGTATCTATCAGTCCCTCCTTGTTTTAACATGGGTGGATGATGGTATAGCTGCAGCAAGGCTAATATTCTACAGCGTGCTAACTGTCATGTTAAGCTCAACCAATACTCCAGCTAACACCACTCCCAGATATTCCACACCTCAATTGCGCCTCATTGGCTAAGGGCCCTGCCTTTGTACTGTCTGCGACGGAACTCACGCAGCAGAACTCTATAAATAGAGGGTATGCACATGCATAAAGTGAATGGAAAATCGAGTGGCAAATCGAGTGGCAAAGTGAGTGGCAAAGTGAGATTAACGTTGTTTAACATTGTTTAAGCAATCAGATAGGACTTAACTTTTTGGATGTCTAAGGCTTTCAAGGCCAAAAAGTAGTTTTTTGCCACTCAATAGGCGTTCCTGCATAACTTCCTGGTACGCTGATGATGTCACGCGCATACCCTCTATAATGAAGATAACATGTTCTCGCCTTTCAGGCGAGCCCACAATTATTACCCCCATATGGTACCGATGACCCCAAATTCGGGGTCCTGGCTCACAGACTAAGTAGGGAAGGAAGTAGCCTAATATAGAGGGTATGCGCGTGACATCATCATCATACCAGAAGTTTTGCGGGAACGCCTGCTGAGTAGCAAAACAAAATACTTTCTGGCCTTGACAGCCCATACATCCACATAGAAAAGTCCTATCTGATTGCATTACATTAAACTCACTTTGCCACTCGATTTGCCATTCACTTTATGCATGCGCATACCCTCTATACAGTACGTTCACATGAGCCATTTGTTCTGTAGTACCTTGTATCTGGTATTGGTCGTTTGAGCTTTATAGCAAACTCTCTCCCAATCTTCATCACTTATTTCCACATTCAAATCCTCACACCAGGCCAATCTTCTGCCATCAGAGGATTCGTTGTTGCTGATGTTGAAACAGATCCAGCAGGGTCCGCCTAGTAGCACCTGGCTGCAGATGGCAACAGGTGAGCTTGTCCACTGTATGCCACTGTAGCTCTGCTCTAACAGGGGTGAGGGGGGTCAGTTATTATGACCTCAGATATACCCTGACAGTCTCAAGTGGCGTTTCCATAAACTTAATCGAATTAGGGAAGCGAATTATCATAAATACGCATTAAGACAAAGCGAATTTAGCATGTTTCCATTTGCGGGTGTCATTCGAATTAGCGGCGTCGCAAGTTGATCGGGCTGATTTTTTTCAGACCGAACCTGAGCACTGCACCGTCTGCACGTCTGACTGCTGTCACTCGGTCGCTGTCTAGTAGTGGGAAGAAGGGATTATCAGTCGTCATCATCATGGCCCCAAATAACTTTTAAATATATTACAATTGGCGACGAGTCTCTTACGAAATTGGCAAGAGTTCCTCTCAATACATAAAGCTACCGATTCACCGGGAAAACCGCAGTCACGTCGCTGCACAATGGAAGTTTCAGCGTCCTCTGGAAGGTCAGGTGGCCGATCTGCAAGCTCACAACGCGGCGCGGAGACGTGGATGCGAGCTGCTGTGCCTGTGAGCTTGTAGATTGGGCACTTCAGGCACGCAACACCGTGGGATGAGGAAGGGTTCGCTCGTCACCGATGGCTTGAGGTGAAAACGGGAGGAATTTACACATGGTCCGTGTCACTCCGTGTGTAACAAACAACAGGTTTGTTTTGTGGGCTAACGCTACCATGGACAAAGTGGCAGGGGAAATGGACCTAGAACGTCATACTTTATTCGAATGTATTGTCTGACCCGTTTCCATTCACTTTTGCGCATTTAGTTTATTCGATTAAGCCTCAAAATCCTCCTCCTCCAAGCGGATAATCTTTTTTGCGGATAATGAAAGTTTATTCGCATTTTGAAGTGTTTCCATAAAAACATTTTGCAACTAAGCTGTTAATGCACAAAAAGTGGCTTTATGGAAACGCCACTTCAGAGTCAGACTGGACCCACTCCAGGGACACTCCGGTTTGGAGAACGTTCAAGTCCGGCCAGTCCGATGAAACTCCAAAGCCCGGGAGGCGGGAGCAAGTGTCCAGTTTCCCACTGGGTTTCCTTTTGAACCTTAGGATCTGGTGCTTTCTGGCTCACGGGACCTTTCGTCTCCCTTAGATAAAGGAACATGCAAGATCTGGCAAGCTCCTTAAGATCCCTGTCATTGTTATTCAGCATGCTCAGTAGATCGTTTCGTTTCACCAGCGTCGGCAGGTAGGGTTAGGTTAGGTTTAGGCATAGTTTTACTGAGGTTAAGGTTAGGGTTAGGTTTATGCATAGTTTTACTGAGGTTAGGGTTAGGTTTAAGCATAGTTTTACTGAGGTTAGGGTCAGGTTTAGGCATAGTTTTACTGAGGTTAGGGTTAGGGTTAAGGTTAGGTTAGGTGGTCCTCCCACCCGTGATCTCTGCATGGTGCAAAAGAAGCGTTCCCTCGCTCCGATTCAGCCAATCAAAAGCTTCCGTGGGCGTGGTTTGCCTGGAGCTGTGGTGTGAATCATAATAACCCGTCCATGACTCATTCTACGGTACACCCAGCCCTACCCCCATTTTTGTTGTGTCGCATGCCAAAATGTGCCAAATACCACTTTTGGAGGTCACCTTTTGTGCCCCAGGGCAAACCACTTACCACTAAGCCCACTGTTTACTCATTGTCACTCACTCACTCACACACACACACACACACACACACACACACACACACACACACAACCTCTATCTCATCACCTCATCATCGGTTCATTCTCCATCCCTTTAATTCTCTCCTTCCATCTCTATTGTGTGCATGCACTCAGGCACTAACCTCTCACCTCCAGATTATAGAGTTTGTTGGGCGTCCTGGCGTGACCTTTGCTTGGCAGCAAAGTATTTGTGTTGATGACTTCGTGCGCGCGCGCAAACACGCGCGGGTGCGTAAGCGCAAGTCCACGCCAAGCAAAACTTAAACTCGCCAAAGACCTCACACAACAAGGCAGCTGGTCTGGCCGCCTGGGACTATTTTATAGTCAAAATGAAACCGAAAGTATTCAGCTGCAGTCGTTATCTTAACTGTCGAAGTTACCATGTAAAGACAACAGAGCGGCAGAGCACCCACTCTCATTGAAGACCAAGAGGAGAAGACAGACAAGTTCACGGATCTTGGCTTTATGTAAGTCACGATTCATGATGACATGATTATTGCTTCTTTTAGCACTAGTTCTGGAACAATAGCCCCGTTTGGAACCTCACACTATGGGGCTAGAACAGCGCTGCCTGCCAGGCTGGCAGTGCCAGCCTCCTGCAGTAGACGACCTGTTTTGTCAATTATAAACAATGAATCTATTACAAATTAAAAATCGTTTTTTGAAATTTTGCGTTATGGCTCGCGCGTTAACATGCACGGGTTTAGTTCACTCGATGCATGTGCAGTGACTTCCAATGAATGATTAATTGTTCAGTTGGCTAACCTATAGCCTACAAATCTAATTCGACTTCGTCACTTCGGTGTTGCAATTATTTATCATATTATGTTCAGCTCCCCGTTCAGTTTTGATCAAATAAGGTTGGAAGTGAAAGTTAAAAGTGAAAGCGTAAAATAGACGCGCTATAATGACTTGGGTTCCGTCCTGTGTGTAAATAAGCCGAATATAGCTTGTAGGCCTACCAGTGAACTAGACTATATGAAACAGTAGGCTACCTTTTCCTATAAGCGATAATGCGAACTACTTATAAAGTAGGCTACTATCAATGAAATGAATCAAAAGCTCTGGTCTGCAGAGCGTTGTAAGGTAAGCAACAATGACGGAATGGACGAAACTGGTCTTGGTTAAAAGTTAAAAATCACACCTGTGTGAACTGAGCGGTGGAAGCCTACCTTAAAGGAGTGGCGACACCACGTGACCTACTGTATGTAGGTCACGTGGTGTTTCTTCAAACAGTCTGAAAAGGAGGCGGGGCCGTATCAGTTAGTAGTGAATGTATACTTCGTCCGTCGTGCGGTCCCGCGCAATGTATACTTCGTCCGTTGTGCGGTGCCGCGCACAACCTTGTTGTTAGCGTGTAGCGTGGCTAGCGCTGCACCGCACGGCTATTTGCGAGAGCTATTGTGTGTGTGTACACACACACACACGCGCGCGAAAGCACACACACACACAGGCTACACACGCACAGAGTGTATGAGCCGCGGACCTCCTCTGCGGAGGAGGAGGAGGAGGAGGAGATCGCTGTTCCCTCGTTCTACGGTTGCTCCGGTGTCCCGGGTGCTCCAGTCAGGTTAGGGCAAGAGACAGCAGGGTATGGCCGACAAAACCGTCGCATAGACGGGGAGAAGCGTGTTGACCCTCGTACACCTTTTTTGACACCTTTTTTGAAGAAGACATGTACTTTTTTATCGGTCTAACCATTGATTTTATAGCGAATGCTATATCATTTTTACCCCTAGAACTGATAGTTTTAAAGTTGGTTTAGAAAGTCGGAAAGACACCTCGGACAGCTTTTTTTGGGGCAGTTTCAAAAGATAATGATATGGATAATCGACTCCGCCCCTCCCCCCATATTAGCCCAATCAAATTAATTTATTTCGGTTACTGTACAGAAAGTACTACTTTCAGTACAGTAACTACAATAAATTAATTTGATTGGGTCATTTAACATGGGGGTACATGACATCATTAAAAAAATTGGCTAATTTGATAGCCATAATTAGCTGTTTTGGCTGTGTCACGCCCCCTTTAAGGTAGGGGAGAGCCTGCACGATTGTAACGTTTTTCACATTTCAATATTTTACTCAGAGATTCTTTCACCTACATATGTAATATTTTCAGGCAAAGGACTTACACATGTCTGCTATCATAAACTACTTCAAGTTTTTCATTTGATAAAACAGGTCATGAGTTATTAAACCGAGAGTGGACGCTGTTCCGATGTTACATTTGAAGCCCACACAGGATTAATTGTAACAGCATGATTTACAAATGTAACACAGCTAAAGAACCTTAATAAACAAATATTTTTTTGTTTAAATCAATTATATTTCATTCAAGCAACTCTTTTACATTGTTTTCATACCAAGGGTGTGATAAGATACTATATCATACTTTAGGAAAATATTAAATATTACAAGATGTACCAGTTTAAGTGTTTGAGTGAATTCCATGGGAAAATACATTGATTACCTAAATAAATAGCAAGTTTGATTAATGCAACATGTTATACATCCCTAATCTGACTTAAAATACACTGTAATTGAATGTCAGCTGACTGAACACAATATTGGCCAATATGTCAAATATTTCAATATGATATTATCATGTTAAATTGTGTTACAATTGAACCGTTTTGGCACCCCTGCTTTGACGTTGCCTACAGAACAGAACTAACATGCATAGCAAGCAGTGTTACCAGATGGGAAATGTTGAATTATCGTACCGGAGGCTCAGAATTATCGTATTTGACATGAAACTATCGTACACGGCCAAAAAAGAGAAATCACTCGCGTAAAAACGTAATTTCACCAAAAAATGCGTCATTAGTGTAAGAAACGACCTCGTTTTAGACTCCTGCGTGACAAAAACGCATCAGATTTGCTGTGTGGAGGCAGGCAACTTCTTGGAGCTTACACAAATAAAAGCCTGAAACTGGTCTGGAAAGATGCAACCAGTGTTTTTAATGCCTCCAAGTACAGATCTAGGGTCAGATTGACTGATTTCCTGGCTTATTTTGAGAAGCCAAACCAGATCCCAGATCAGCAGCCAGGGAAAATAGTGAATTCACGCTCTTTTTGATGATATGCCGAAATTATCGTACATTTGGGCATTTTTGGAATTATTGATCGTACAGAGGGTCAAATTATCGTACAAATACGATAATTATCGTACGTCTGGCAACACTGATAGCAAGTTAAAACGATGTAAACTAATGAAGAACAGATACATGCAGACAGCCATCTAGATTTTATCTCCGCAACATTAAAGAAAAGATTTGCAGACCAAAGATACTCAAGGTGAAAATGTGTACGCATTTTGAGAAATACCAGTTTTTCTGCAATAACTCGGTCTAGGCTGGATACAAATAGTTCTTACTTCCTGGAGACGTTCATTACGGCCATGGTCACAAACTGATGCGATGACGTCATGATGACATTTACCAATCAGGAGATAATGTGCTTGTTACAATTATGATAGCGTTACAATTGAGGCGGCTCTCCCCTACATGCAAGGGTTGAGGTATGTAGTAGAAGTAAAACTATTGGAAATACTCAAGTAGGTCTACAAATACCTTAAAATGATCGAATCCAACTCTCTAAAGGGCTAGTGGGGGGGGGGGACGTGTGTGTGTGTGTGTGTGTGTGTGTGTGTGTGTGTGTGTGTGTGTGTGCGCGTGTGCGTGTGTGTGCGTGTGCGTCTCCTCTGGGCTTGTGTTGACCTCAATGACCCCTGACCGATTGACCCCTTGCTGTGTCATACTGAGGTATGCTGTGGTGTGTGTGTGTGTGTGTGTGTGTGTGTGTGTGTGTGTGTGTGTGTGTGTGTGTGTGTGTGTGTGTGTGTGTGTGTGCGTGTGTGTGTGTCCTGCTCAACAGTGCCCCTCCTTTAACTTGTGTGTGTGTGTGTGTGTGGTCTGTGTGTGTGGTCAGGAGAGGTATGGCAGGCTACGGACACGTACGGCCAGCCACAGATTGTGAAAGCCAAACACAGGAGCGGCGAGAGGCCACCGCTCAAAAACTTAAAACACACAATATTAATTCACTGTAGGAGGAATTAGTGGACACCAAATGGTCCTCCTGAGTCCTGAGAGATTATTATGTGGGCCGAGGGCGTCAAATCAGGCTATAGATCACTGGTTCCCAATCACTGGGTCGGGACCCATTTGTGGATCGCGGGCACATTTCTATGGGTTTCCTACATCTTGTTTTTAATTATTATTGTTTAAAAAAAATCCCCAAAAAGAGCAAAGATTTTCATGATTTGTTTTCTAAGTAGGCTTATTGGTAGCCCCCCCCCCCCCCCCCCCCCCCCATTTCAAGAATGTAAAATCACGAATAAGAAATGGAGTGAAAGTGTTTTCCGGTTATTGACATGAAAACCAGTTTTCATGTCAATAACTATATGTACCAGCTAGGTGCCATAGGTAGGCCTACTATGTAGCCTAATTTGGGGTAGCAACTATCAGGCTCACATCCAATTTCTCCATGTATCATCATTAAACGTAACACTAAATGTTTTCCCCCCTTCTAATTCAATGTTTTTTAATTCTTTAACTATGAATATGTACCCCCTGCAGTACCTCTGCGTACCCCTAGGGGTACACATACCCCCATTTGAGACTATGCGTGTTGCAGCTATCTAACTATAACTGGGGCTTTAGCCCTTAACACCATGCATGACAGCCTGTTTGCCTTCAAAACATCCCAGATTATGCCAAAATGTGTTTTGTCCAGGGAAGTTGAGTTGTGTTCTAAATATTTCTATGTTATTTAAATCAACATGAATCTGCCTCCAGACTGTTAGCACATGCAAAGGTTAGGCTATGCAGCATCTCCAGGCCAACTGGCAGACTCCATAATAAGCATTATAGGCTACTGTATACCAATTTTAATTATATAGGCCTATATTCATATGCTGTGTTCATTGAATATATTGTAGGCTACTATCACCACATGCACACAAGTGTCGCGTGTGCGCGTGTGTGCGCGCGCGCGCACACACACACACACACACACACACACACACACACACACACACACACACACACACACACACCTTGTACAAAGGACATAACATTGCCAGACAGTGCAGTCAGACAATAGGAAAATAGACATGTTACAAAGTGCCTATATACCGGTAGGCTACTTCTACTTGTCAAATATAGCAGACATCAATCATGGATAAAGGAAACAACGCCTCCTCTGCACACATTAACTTTCTTTTAATTATTTTTTCTTTCACTAGGCCTACATCACAGATCATGGCCTCTGTTGGAACATGCATGCTGTTTCTGGCCATCATCATCCATATGAGTGCAGGTGCAGGTAATTATCCCAGTAATAATTGCCCTGACCTCCAAAATTCAGATCTGGCATTTAAAGGACAACTTTGTTTTTTTTACAACAAGGGTTCATATTTTAGATAGTCATTAGAGAAAAGAAAAGATGAGTGTTAAAATGTTTTCATTTACTTCTTTCTATCGTTTTAGAGATTTTAACGATTTTGATTTGCATGCATGCCCCCAGGTTGGGGTATGCTTGCAAGTGACTAAATATGTATTTTTAGACTCAATAAGCCCATTCCCAAGATGCACCGCAATCTTTCATGGGCAGATGTGACTTATGGGGGCCGGTGTACAGTAAATAGTAACAAAGACATTGCTGTCAAAATACAAACATCGCTAAAACAATAGAAAGCAGTAAATGGAAACATTTTAACACTCATCTTTTCTTTTCTCTAATTACAATCTAAAATATGAACCCTTGTTGTTAAAAAAAAAGTTGTCCTTTAATGTTTTTTTGCAGCGGTGGAAAAACTACTAAAATGTCCAGAATTCAAAATGTACTTTGGTAAAAGTATGAAAGTATTGGTATCAAAATGTACTTAAAGTACCAAAAGTAAAAGTATGAAATGTTTGAAAATAGCAGATCCACAAGCTCTCAACGTGTCACAACGTGTCACATCGTGGCGCGTTGTGAGCTTGTAGAACGGCTATTTTCAAATAGCCTAGGTATAAAATAGGGCTAAAGTGGTTTATGTAATGTATAATGTTTTATAATATTATAATTCATATCTGAAAATGGCCTGGGCCAGAGTGTAGTGGTCCAGGCACCTATAGGCTGGTAATCCAGACCAGCCTTGCAGCGTCGCAGCTTCAAGTCCCGATCCTGACGACCTTTCCTGCGTGTCACCCCCCCATCTCTCTCCCTGTTTCCTGTCATCCTACTATAAATCTATCAATAAAGACAGAAAAAGCCCTCAAAAATATCTAAAAAAAAAAAGAAATCTGAAAAGTAACTTGTAACTAAAGTTTTCAAATGATTGTAGTGGAGTAAAAGTGCAATATTTGGATCCAAGATATAGCAGAGTAGAAGTAAAAGTATTGGAAATCGAAAATATTCAAGTATAGTACAAATACCTAAAACGTGTACTTAAATAAATGTACTTAGTTACTTTACACCACTGTTTTCTTTTTGACATGCTGCTGTTACTTAACTTACCTTTTCCTTTCTTTTTTTTCTTTCTCATTCCTCAGACTTTGTAAATCTAGACTGTAAATCTGAAAACCACGGTCAATATGGCGAGGATACTATCCTTAAATGTGACATCAAGCTTACAGAAGGTACAGCCGATGCAATGATCACAGTGGTCACCTGGAAGAAAAAGGGAAATAAAACACCATTAGTTTCTTTCAGCGAATCTAAACTCAAAAATGAACCACGATTTCGTTTTCTTGTGAAAAACTTGAATGGGAACACCAGGGATGTGTCCCTGACTGTCAGCAACACTCAGTTTGATGACGGCGGAGAGTATGAATGCTATGTGATGACAGACAGTGGTTCAGACAAAAAAGAAATCAGCCTCAGTGTCACAGGTAAGTGACATATTGACGTGTGTGTGCGTGCTGTGTGTTGCACTGTGTGCTAAAATAACTAGTAACTATACAGCTCCTTGTTACACCGTTGTGCGTGGAATAAGCACCGAAACCGTAATAAAAAGAACCCAAAACCGGATAAAAAACTTGAATTTTCGGCGTGCGGCCAAAGGCCGCACGCATGAACTCCTCCAAGCTCAGCTCCCCTTGGGATTTGGGAGTTCCAGCGCCCCTGTCAGGAACCAATCAGAAGGCTGACAAACGGTGAATTTCTCATCTCTGTTTGTTACATGCCTAAATAAATTGCAGCTGTACTCCTCTATAAAGAATAGTCTGGGGATCAGCACACATTTCCTGGTTGGACACAATGGACAGCCACACTTGCCTTTCTTACAGGATTTGCCTGCTGTGGCCAGCAGTGTAAACTTTCTGTTTCACTATGAAACTAATCACACTAGTTGCATTTCCATAAAGCTTTTTTCGAAGCCTGTTTCCATTCACTGATAAAATGCGATTCTTGGAAGATAGTTCATGAAATAAGCAGTCGGACAGGTGCTATTTTTCCAGTCAAGTGAGACACATTATCGAACATGCACTGTCTCTAACCCAGGGCTCTTCAGCCTATAGATTTTTTCATAATAAGATAAGAGAGAGAGAGAAAGAGAGAAGAAGAGAAGACGCCTCACTCCACAACCCCGCAACAGCATTGAGCACGATACTCATCACAGCTCGTTGCGGATGCGATGTGAGCTTGGAGGTCTGCTCTTCTCGGTCGTTCTGTGCACGTGACGCCGTCTAGGAACGGAGAATAATAATGGCGAGTTCAAAGCATTTTAATTCAAAACATAATTCACTTTAGTGTTTCCATTCACTAATGTGCATTACGTTTTTTCGATAAAGCCTCAAAATCCACCTCCTCCAAGCGCATCTTTTTTTTTTGCGAATAATGAAAGTTTATTTCGAATTTTGAAGTGTTTCCATAAAAGGATTTACGTGCAAATGCCTTTATGCGCATTAAAAGGCTTTATGGGAAACGCACCTACAGTACAGATGGTTTCTCCTTCATTTAACTCTGCCTGACAATCTCATAATAAGTTATAATTTATATTTGGGCCTGAATACTCAGACTTTGAACCAAGTGCAGCACTATGAATACAGTAAATGGAGAATTACGTTCTAAATCGTTTTTCTTACTTTCTTTAATGTTATTTTGTCTTCAAGGTGTTGTTTGTTTTTAAACGCAATATTGTTGACCCAACCACAACTCAAAACGGGATGCAAATCCGCTAATTCCATCGCTTCTCAATCAATTCTTTTTGGCTAATATCTCCACTTCATTACATACACAACATTGTACTCCAGGGTTATGAGTTTCTGCGGTAAAATGTTTCAGTCACGTTCTAAATCTCATATCGCGATCCTATTGGAATAGGATTCCTATTGGAAAAGGATTCGTAAGTCTCGCGAGATGAGATTTAGAACGTGACTGAATCGTTTTACGGCAGAATCTCAACGACGTAACCCTGGAGTAACAGATGCATCTTGCACATCTCAACAGTGTGTTTATAAACAGCAGATAAGTACAGAATACATGGATTTAGGAGTGATAGAATAAGCGGATTTACATAAACCCCAGGCCAAAATGGAAAATATCGCGTTTTTTGAAAATATTACACCTGGACCACTTTTCTGGAGACAAAATAACATAAAAAAGGTATGACAGCGATTTGTAACAGAATTCTCCTTTAACAACTGTTATTGGATTAAGGTCCAACTACGCTGTTATGTTTTATGACCATGTTTACTCCAATGACACAACCTGGTTTTCTTATCGTTTAACATCCCCATGTCTTTCTAATTGCAGCCAAATACAGTGTACCAACTGTAAGCTCCATCCCAGAGAAGGATATTCCTTACAATACAGATGTGACCCTTGTTTGCAACTCTACGGGTGGTTACCCAGAGGGTAAAATTCGCTGGTTCGATCAGGAGAAAAAAGAGTGGACCGGCAGCTCTCACCTGGAGGCCAAAGAGATGGACGATGGGCGCTTTATCCTCATCAGTGAACTGTCTCTGTTGAAGAACTCTGTATTCAACCACTACATATGTTCAGTGTACAACGCTACTGGAGGCAAGGATGGGGAGATGCCATTTGATCTTCCCTTCACACAAACAAGTACCGGTACCGGTATGTTTTTCGAATATCTTTATACCGCTGTTTCCCAAACTGTTGGTCGGAACCTATTTGTGGGTCACGGACACATTTTTATGGGTCACAACTCGAGTAAAGAACCCATTTTCTTTTCCTACATTTCAAAATATATATATTTAAAAATACTTTTTTTAAATAATTAAACTAATTCACTAGTAGGCCTACCGGGCAAACGTCTAATCTCAACCTGTAAAGTTTGGGAACCATTGCTACACAGTTACAGTTACAGTATCCCAGGACAGCTGATAACAGTATATTCCTTTGTTTTGGAGACAAAGTTTCAGTTGAAGATAATTTAACTGAAATAGCTGTGACTGCCAGTTTGCCAGTTTATTTCTTAGATAGAAAAACAAAACAAAAAACTACCTGTACATTACCAGGTGATAATTTTTGGCAATATGTTTTTGTTCTTGAACACTTTGTATGATTTTCATATCAATGTTGTTTTGTCCTCAGACTCTTGATGAGTCAAGATCAGAAAGAATTTTGGCACAATGATAAATGTTAAAAACCATGTAACAGCTATTATCACATTTTATAGGTTCAGTTTCAGCAAAGGATGGTGATGTTTCCAGAATAGTTGCTCCTGTTCTGGTCATTGGCTCATTGATTGTAGGACTCCTGATGGCCTTGCTGTTTAAAAGACAGTATAAAAGACATACTGGTACCCGCAATGGTAAGTACACAAACACATCTTTGTCTGGTTATTGAAGTGTATTCAAGTGATGCAATGTGTATCTTTCTTAACCTATTAAGACCTGAGGCCGATTCTACAAATGCCTTCTAAATCAGTACTTCTCAAAAAGATGTGTGCCAAGGACCTTCAAATTGATGGTCTCGAGCAAAGACAAACGCAGGGGTGATAATCTATATTTTATCCAGTGTGTCATCTAGGTCAGAGAAATGTACATACATTACATGTCACCCAAAGGAATGGGCACACCTAGGATCTTGAAGCCTGATACTGTACTGTACTGTCCATGCACTTTTCATATAGCAATTCAAAGAGAGACAACTATCTGTTGAATACATGACAGGCCCAGTATCGGGAAGTGACAAGAGCTTTCTAGGCTTAAGTTCCTCAGTATATTGGTGGAATAAGCACACTTTAAGGTATGTCAGCACCATAGCATTGTATACAGTGTATCAGATCTTTTTCCTCCCCTATCAGAGGCCAGAAGACAGTCTGCAGCAATACCCCTCATGAGTTTGTCTTTGAATTCAACTTGCCTTTTACAGAACTTCAGTGTTATTCATTCATATACTTATTTTCATTTCGACTGTTCCCTCCAGGGGTTGCCACAGCAAATCATCTGCCTCCATCTCACCGTCTCCTACAGGGTATTATTATTATTATTATTATTACCCATACCATATGATTTAAATAGTATACCAAAAAAAAAGCCTCCGATTTATAATGTGTTAGCAGCTCTGTTTCATACTGTATGTGCAGTAGGTCTAGATGTCAATCAATGGTTTGTAGTCCTTAGTGACGTGTGGTTGTGTTCCAATCTCTAGCCTTCTTTTATCAAAACAGTTCACAAATCTTGCTGCTGTGTTTGCACATTGTTGTAGTTCTCCCAGTAAGTCTTTTGTCTTGGTCATGTTTTCAAACTCACTTTGGGTGTGTGTAATCTGTGGGAAGTATGTGTCTCTGATGTCTATAGTGGGTAGGTGGTTAGAAAGTGTAGCTCTGTTTCTACCACATTTTGTGTGCAGTGGGGTCTGTCTTCCCTTGGGAGTGGGGACTTCTCTGTTGCAAGGCTGTGTTCGCTGAGTCTGTACCAGCGATCGCAGGCGTCACTTACAGCTCGCAGGTGTATTTATAGTGTGATGATTGCAACAGGGATTGGCTAACTGATAAGAGAACCTGAACCTACAGTTACAGGAACAATGACCAACCTTATCACACGGAAATTAGCCACTGAATTCCGAAATCTAGGCATAGAACATTTTGATCATCTTACTTGCATCTTTATCTTTCTGTGCAGGGCAGGGCCGTTTTTCTGCACAGGCACGTTAGGCACTGTTTTTGTTTTTTTGAGCGGTGGTTACACCGTCTCCTATACGTGGCCGTGTGTGTGTGCGTGTGTGTGTGTGTGTCTGTATGTAGCCTGCAGGCCTGCAGTACCTTTTATGACCACACATGTTAAGGGAGGGGCGCTGTTGTTCAGGCCAGGCCAGACCAGGCACACACACACACACGCGCGCACACACACACACACACACACAGGGGGGAAGGGGGGGGGGTAAACCACCGCTCAGTTCACACGGGTGTGATTTTTTGTTTTTGTGCCTAGAGTTTGACATTAATACGGCCCTGGTGCAGGGTCATGGTTTCAAATATAAGGGGAAAGTACACATCTTCACTGTTGTTTTTGTAACTATAGATCTCACTGCAAATTGGTGACAACTCAAGTTCTAATAAAATTGACCTCACAGTAATACGTACCAAACATTGATTTGTTACAGATGACCATACACCAGTTGACCAAGGTGAAGAGCTGACACTGACAGACAGCCGAGATGACACGAATGCAGAAGCAGGTAAGCTTCTCGTGTTTTGTTGTGTTCCTATGGTCACCATCATTTGACAGCTTTATAATCAAGTCTATCTTTATTACTGAAACGCACGTTGTGTAATGTGTAGTCGGGGGTCATCACCATGCTGGCTTGTGGTGGACAGTTTTGTTACATTTATAGTCTAAAGTCTAATACATCCTAATATACTGTATAGTACAGTGGTCAAAGGACCTTCGGTACCTTTGGAACCAAATGGACCATTTGGTTCCATTGGTACACTCTCAGAATTATGGGGGTCCTTGAAAAGTCTAAAAAGTTTGTACCAGTGGACTCATGTGCCATAGTGTCATAGTATACCAGTGTCACACATACCGGTATAAGTAAACCTGGAAATCTGGAGAAATTGGGTCAAAATAAGAACATTATAATGTTATGTAAAAAAACTAAATCTAACATTTGACAAGGACAAGTCTTTGCTACGGAAACGTCTGTCCTTGTACGGACATATTGATGACCACTGGGTGTAATACATAATATATCTTTCTCTTAGGTGAGAAAACCACCTGAAGACATGAAGTGGTTGGGAGGAAGAAGGATTTCAAGTGTAATGCCTACAGTATGTCAGTACGCGTTTTGTATGCATGCAAGAAGAACACTTACTCACCTTTACTGAAATCAGTTTGTTATCTCAGTTGAATAACAAATGAACTGTCAAGGTGGACTCCCACCCTGCGCCCCGGAGCATGTATTATTCATAAGAATCTTGAACTGCACTGGTTCTAGAACCAAAATTATTTGGGTGGAAAAGGGGCCTTAGTAATTCACTATGTACATTTTCCTTTGCTTGAGATCAGCAGGTACATTTATGCATACAGGTAATTGTGGTGCCAGCATAGCAGCCAGTGGAGTATTCATATACTGTACGGTACCTAAAGTGATCATGCCTCTGTGACCTTCTATACTCAATGGTTTATTCTTATATTTTAGAGTTGATGCTGAACAAGCCATGAGATTTCCCCAAGCCATAATCAATGTTGTGAAGCAAGTGTGGAAACATAATGTAATGCATATATGCTAGGGAGATGTTTAGAGATGTTGAAAAACATCTATGAATGAAGAATTCATTTGAATTTTAATTCATACTAAAAATTAACATGTTCTGGACACATTGGATTCTGGACATGCATACATATTTCAGTAAGCACTATGTACTGCAGCAGGGGTCTTCAACGTTTTCAGGCCAAGGACCCCTTAGTTGAGAGAAAGATGAAGCAGGGACCCCCAATTTTTCAGAGATTCCATATAGTTTTGTTGTTTGACAGCACAATCATCAGTGTATTTGGGATTCATGTCAAATTGTGTTTTCAGATATTCAACCACTTGAACTGTCAATACTTGACCTTTCACTATGTACTTAGTCTGCTCGATCTACAAGCTCACAACGCCTTGCAGTGCGAGGCGTTGTGAGCTTGTAGATCTGCTATTTTTGGCTAAAGTTCTCAGAATAAGGACACTTACGTGGTTAATATAAAAAAGGAGAAAAAAGTTTCTATCGCACAAAGATTTGGAGGACCCCCTATAGTAACTCGGAGGACCCCCTAGGGGTCCCGGACCCCCTGTTGAAGACCCCTGCTGTATAGTATTAAATACCGTATATTGTCCTGGTAAGCTGACTTCTCAAGTTCCCAGAATTGGGATTCTGTTCCGTATCAAATCTCGGTTCTCCATTTCTCACGGATGGAAAGTCCCCTACTTGCACCACAAGCCACACTTCCATCACTTGATCATCACTGTTCATAGGACATGTGGAAGTGAAATTGCCTAACGGATGCATTTCATCCTGAAACTTATGTAACACTAGCTAATCCAAAGTACTTGAGACGAATAACAGTCTGTCCATATATATATATATATATATATATTTTAATATAGATATCTTTTGATTTACCAGACTGTAAACCACAAACTAGTCATGTTTAATCTGTTACATTGTTAATGCACTCCCCCCTCATTTTGATCAATTGTCTGTTTTAATGTTATCTGCTCCCTTTGTCTGCTGAATATTGCTTGTACAGACTTATACTGTTGTCCCACAAACTGTTGGAGATACTGTTTTTCCACTTTCCAATTGTGGTGCCAAATAAGTTGCTGTGCACTAGTGCACGAGTATATGTGTTCATGCAGGGATTTTTGTTTCATTCGTCATTATCTACTGTGAATAGCACTGTATTAGGTTTCTACAGGGTAGATAGGGTCTTTGTAGAAGTATATGAACGCTATTATGAGGCCTACTTGTACGTATTTCCTTACTGGTCATCGAGAAGCATTGCTTAAAGGGATAGTTCCCCCAAGAAATAACTTTTTTCGTCTATTGATTACTCACCCCATGGACTTGAATTCATGGATATTTTTTTGATTTTGTCTCATTCCTAAGAGCAATAATTTGATGAGCAGCAGTGGTTACACAAAGAGTCTCCTCAAATTATTGGTTTAGGAATGCGACAAAAACTAAAAGATATCCATGAATTAAAGTCTCCATGGGGTGAGTAATGGAGAAAAATATGTATAATATATATATATAATTTGGGGGTGAAAAATCCTTTTAAACATACAATGCCTTCTAACTAAAGCCAGTATAATAGAAAATGTGCTTTGGTAACTATTTTATAGCAACACTGAGCAAAGGTTTAAAATTAATCAGACTTTAACAAAGTGCAAAGGAATTATTAACTTTTTGGGTGCAAGTACTGAACGTGCATGTTTTTTTATAAAGTGGATTATTTTTTTAAAGATTTGTTTTGGGGCTTTTATGCTTTTATTGATGGGACAGTAGACTGACAGGAAATGGGGGAAAGATGCATGGGGAGTGACATGTGGCAAAGGTCGTCCGGATCAGGAATCGAACTGGTGATGGCGCATTCATGCCTATGTGGCAATGCCTATAAGTGGTATGTGCCTGGACCAGTAGGCCAGCGGGCACCCCTTATAAAGTGTATTTTTGATTGTCATAATGTTTTCTATAAAGTTGTATGGATTGCCTTGTTAAAATGTGTGCTATATACACATACACTTTGCCTTGCCTCGCCCTGATGAAGACCGGTGTGTTCAAAACATGTCGGCAGTTGACTTTTTAAATAAACAAAGGCTTGTTCCTCTTTATAATTTTGAGTGCCCGGATCGCCTCTATTTTTTATATGTGTTGATCCTGTTTGATCCGAGAGCACCATCTACTCTTTTTTTACTACAGTAAACACTCATTACCTGCTGCGAGCACCTGTTTTTTTTATTGTTTTTTCTTGCCTTGACTTGTTGACAAAAGCATACCAGGTAGGTATATTTGTGTTCATTCAAACTATCCTGTAAAAATGTGATCAATTGTTGACAAATAAAGTAAGAATGTAACCCATGACTGACTTCCTTTTTCTTGTGGTGGGGAAATGTCTTTGCTTACATAACATTCAGATGGTAAAAATATACAGCAAGAAACAGCTCAAACTAAAGTCAGACGTGAAGATGTAGAACATTTTCCTGATCTGGAATGTTACAAATACCATATTACAGTTGTCATTGAGACTGTCCAACATGTAAAAATAATATAGAATGATTCCTTTTTACTGTAATTTATCTTAAATATAATATACATGTGATGGTGATGATAATAATGCTTTTTTCTATTTTTTTATATTAACCACTTGAACCCTAGTGTCCATATTCTGAGAAATGTTGCCAAAAATAGCAGATCTACAAGGTCACAACGCCTCGTGCTGCGAGGCATTGCTGAGCTTGTAGATCTGCATTTTTTTTGGCAAAGAGGTTTGGTGTAGAGGGGAAAAAAGAGCACACTGAGTGAGAGGTCAAGTAAGTTTATTAAGTATTGATGCACTTCAAGTTGGTGGAATATCTGAAAACACAAATTGACATGAATCCAAAATACACGAATGATTGTGCTGTCAAACAATGAAACCAGATGGAATCTCTGAAAAGGTTGTGGGGGTCCCTGCTTCATCTCTCTCTCTCAACTAAGGGGTCCTTGGCCTGAAAACGTTGAAGACCCCTGGTCTAGGCTACAGTACATGTTGCACTACTCCAGTCCATATACTGCCCTCTGGTGGGCCAAGTTTTAAAAAGGTGAGCATCAGCCAGGTTGGCTAATAATGACTGTAACAATACGGATATAAAAACTCCTAGGTGGGCCCGGACCACTGGGCACCTAAGCTATAGAATAGCATGACAGTGTATCATGGGTTCGAGTCCCATTCCTGACAATCTTTACTGCATGTCTCTCCCCATTTCTCTCTCCCTGTTCCCTGTCCATCTGTGGTCTGTTCATCTTCACTAGTAATCAGCTATAACAGCGGTCTTCAACGTTTTTTTCAGGCCAAGGACCCCTTAGCTTAGAGAGAGATGAAGCAGGGACCCCCACCATGCATTGTATAAAATTGTGTCGCAGATTTAAAACAATCATAGATTCTAGCTTAGACTTGTTTGACAAGTTTGATAACACTATCATCAGTGTAGGTTGCTGGATTAATGTGTATTTTTTAGACATTGAACCTTAATATTTGGTCTGCTCTTTTTCACCTCTGCACCAAACCTCTTTGCCAAGAATAGGGATATATATATGGTTCAAGTGGTCAAGTGTAGAACAAAGATTTTTTGAGGACCCCCTGTAGTAAATCTGAGGACCCCCTCGTTGAAGATCCCTGATCTATAACTAAAGGCTTAATGGTGTATGCAGGCCTGGCCACTGTAACATGCAGTGGTGCAGTCACAGTGCAAGCAACTAGTTTTGTGATGCAGAAGTTACTTTCCAGGCTTTATTGAGAAATCTGATAAAAGAAATGTAGGCCTATTTGTCGACGCAAAATGATTCTCAGAGTGCCCAATATCATGCTGCTGTCAAATCCTAGTTTTTGTAGATATGTGAAAATTCATACGAAGCGATACAGACTCTCTTTCCTGCCAACTGCTATGGTTGTTTGTGATTGTGTCCATTTGTGTTTGTTGTGTCCTGCTTGTCCAGTGGTTTATTTGTTTTTGTTGTCACACTATGCTGCTGTAACGCCTCAATTTCCCCCCAGGGATTAATAAACTATATCTCATCATCTCATCATTTGTAGAGGGGCCCACTCAGGGGGCCCACTGTTCCTGGTCTAGTCATCTCTGTGGCTGTGGAAACATCAGGCCTGCGAGGGCTAACAGACTTGTTACCTAAGGCAGGGGTCTATGTTTTTCAAGCCAAGGACTCCTTAGCTGAGAGAGAGAGGTGAAGCAGGGACTACTACTTGTTGGGTTAAATGTGTGCTTTCAGACATTTAATGACTTAAATCCTCAATAGGCCTACTTTGTAAACCTGACCTTTGGTTCAATACGTGGTCTGCTCTTCTTTTTTTACCTGTACACCAAACCTCTTCACCAAAAATAGCCAATGTACAAGCTGCAGGCTTTTGTGAGCACCCTGGACAGTTTTTAATTAGCTTGATTCAATATTTAGATATTTAATATTCATTTTATGATACACTCCCCATGCCTATACAAACCCATTGTAACTTCAAACTCCATTCTTTTTAGACTCATACTACACTCCAATAATAGCCTACATGAACTGGACGTGTTTTTTCATTTATTTTTAATAATTCTTTATTGTATTACATTTTCTCAATTTTCCAAAATAAATGAAAAGGGTTGGCCAGCTCACTATTAGGAGGGTAGTATGATTGTCACCAGAAAACAAGACAGGTGTTTTTGATGAATCTATCATGGTTTAAATGGAGTTTGAAGATACAATGGGTTTGTATAGGAATGGGCCCTGGATGGGGAGTATAACATTAATATCAAATATCTAAATATTGAATCAAGCAAGCAAGTTAAAATCTGTCCAGGGTGTTCACAAAAGTAGACGATAAAATGACAAAAAGTTATTTGTGGAATATCGCTTTAAAGCTATACTGTGTAAGATTCTCAACTAGTGGTCAGTAGCCATATAGCAAACCGCGGTCGCGTACGCGTCTTTCGCCCGTTTTTCGTACCTTCACACCCCCGCGTCTGCCTCCACAACGCCGAGAGCTATCTTTAGAGGGGTCCCTGGTTCCTGTGCGTTCAGGCATTCCGGAGAAACGGACTACTTCACCCTGCCTGGTAGGCGAGATTACCTTTTGAGTAAAGAGACACACGGGTGACTACAAATATGGCGACCCCACTTCAAGATGCGCTGTGATTGGCCGGTAGTGTACCATGTGTGCATGATCGGCGATGTGATTGGGCAACGTATACACAACGTATACAGATGATGCAGATTACGTCTTTATGGCGCGAAATCCGGTCCACGGCCAGGATCATAGAAAACATATAAAGAGAAGGCTTCAGAAGCTGAAAATAACGGAGTGGGTGTTCTAAAACTTTAGCGATTTAACAGTTAGGACAATTTTAAGATTTGTTTTATAAAAAAAGTTACATGGTACAACTTTAAGTAGTAAATGACTTTCATAATGAAAAATTTGGCGTTACATTGTTTATATTTGTGAGTTCCATTTTATTTATTTTGAATGAACACATCATTTTAATATGGTCACAGAACAGTGAGAACACCCATTATGTGAAAATGAATAGGCTATGTGATCATTCAGCATTACAGCATTTTCAATTAGGCCTACAATTCTACTCAAATTACACATTCATGCACCTACAATATGTGGAAATGATAACAATGATATTGTGGAAAATTATAGGCCTTTTATCCTTTTCATATCTTTATTGTCTGAAATTGCCATACGTATTTACGACCAGCAGAGAGCAGTATAGCCTTTTGAATAGGCTATACGTGAATATTGCAGCAGAATTAGAAACGTTTAAATTAAACTCAGGTGTAGTGTTTCTCTCCCTTCCTTGCATGCAGTTTGTTGTGCATGGACCAGCCGGTCAGTAATCAGAAGTGTCAGCCAAAAAACTAATCGTCGTGGCACACACAAACAATAACTAGCCTACACAGAAATTGCAATACAATAAGGTTATCCACACGCACACGCACACGCACGCGCACGCACGCGCGCGTGCACACACACACACACACACACACACACACACACGCGCGCACACGGCGGTCCACATGGTAAACTGGAATGACTGAAGCACAGATGGGGCCCTGGGCATGAATGATGATGTCATCACGGAATGCCCTATTAAATGCACAGCACTGCGTGGTCTCCATTAGGATGTGTGCGTAAAAGGCGCGTGGATTGGCCATCCAGTCGTGCCTCTTCTTGTGCGCTCATATCTACTTACTCACGCTTGTGTGGTCTGGAGAACTTCAGTATCCCGCCAAGTGCACGGACAGAGCTCAGAGTGCATCTGGTAATCACACGGCAGAGCTTCTCTTCAATAGCCTACTTATCACAACATCGACTGACAAATATTACTTTGAGGCGGACCGTGTTGCCAAACAGATTAGACTCACTCTCTGGGAAGGACGTCCGCCGAGACCACCGTCAAAGATATTCAACCATTCTGCAGGAGGGGGGATCCTAAAAAGAGACAAGGTCACCGGATCATCATAGAACCGACTGGAGTATGAAGAAAACTGCGAATTCAGGTATGTTTGTAGAATCCTTTCCCAGAAGTATTTAGTTATTTTTGCATTTATTGAAACTTCAGAAAGTGTCTACTCTTGAGTGTCTGCATCTACCTAACCCCTTACCCCCTGGCTCTCCCAGCCAATAAAGTCCACTACATCATTCTGTCCACCCCAGCTAGCCCTTCTGTGTGTGTGTGTGTGTGTGTGTGTGTGTGTGTGTGTGTGTGTGACAGTGTGTCAAACAAGGGCATCATTAGGGAACATCAACATTCTTACATAACCACATGCCTTTAGGCCTATTGCTGTTTTCACATGTTTTTGTGTTGCATATGCTTCAATTATCTGTACCCATACATTTGTAAATTGTGTGTGTGTTCACTGTGTTGGGTTACTGCATGGGTATCTTAGGCCTATCTGTGTAGTCACAAAACGGTGTCACTTTCTATGATGACATTTCTCCTCCATGTCATCAGTGCCCATACCCTAGGTGGGGTTTGCGAAAGGGCCTTAATTTTGTGTGGAGTTTGGATGTTCTCCCCATGTCCCCTAGCCCTCACAAAACATGCAGTAATCCTGGTCTCTATACTGCCTCCCTGATGGAGGGGAGAGGAACTGGTTGGAATAATGTGTTCCTTCACACGCTAAGTTCTACCGGGGAAACTCACCCCTGTCAGATGATAAGAAGCGGCTTGCTCACTCCTCATGCATTGAAGGAAGCATGAGCTCAGTTAGGGGCTCTCCCCAGGTTGGCAGAAGGAGAGTAGTGCCCAGGTTTACAGCTTAGGCAATTGGAACTGGGTGAAAAATGGGTTACAAAATCTTGGGATAAAAACATATATGTTACGGGAGTGTCCTTGGCTCCTTCCGTGGCTGGAAGGTTGGGGGTTCCATCCTGAACAGGGAAGTAAATAAGCAGCACTCACCTTCAATACTTGCCATTGAAGTGCCCTTGAGCAAGGGCACGTAATCCCACCTTGCTCTAGTAGAGTTACTCCGTGGCCAACAGTATAAGACTCTGGTTCCACTGGGATTCTTTCTTCCAGGAAGGAATGTGTGTAACTGTGTGTGAAGTAGGGTGTTGCTGAAAAAGAGCATTCGTGTAGGGCAAACCTATACCCAGGCAGCACCTCTGTTATCCGAATGATAGATTAACACTGGCAAATCTTTCAGCAGTCTTTAAGTTCAATCTTTTGACCTCAAGGTGGCAAGATATAACCGTTATGTATGTAGAAATGTTTCACTGCTGCTGGATGATGTAGAATTGGTATGATAAGTCTGAATATTAATCAGTCTAGCAGCTGGTGGGTTGACAAGTGGCTAGAGTGCATACCAAAGAATGCCCTGTTCATGGAGTCTCTGGTTCGATTCCACAGCTGCCTGGACCATTTCCTGCATGTCACTCTACTTTCCCACTTCGCATAAAAACTCTAGCAAATGAAAATGTCCCACATTCACATCTCAAACACACTTCTTATTATCATTATTAGTGCAGTGGTTGCCTAGAGGGAAACACACTACTGTTCTGTTGCGTGCTTTTAGCCATTGAGGAACCAGCATTCTCGTGACGTCACCTTTATGCAGCTTCCTCATTTGCTAAAAGCAGTTCATGCTGCTTCGTCATTGGATAAAAGTTACCCTAAGGCCTCGGACACATATAAAAAGCATGTTACCTGTGCTTGCCCTGGGGGGAGTCGGGGGATAAAGCAGCGTCCAATGCCCTATGGAAGTCACATGGTTTTGAATGAGCAAATTGCTTTACGGCTGCTTCATGGGAGAAGGGCATGTGTGAGTCCAGCCTAAGAAGTACTTTATGTCACCATTATGCTTCCTTCCTCATTGGCTAAAAGTTACTCTATAAAGTAACCCCATTGACTTGAATGGGAAAATGTAAAAAGGCTGCACACACTCAATGTCCCAGAATTGCGTCTTTCTACTTTGTTATTGTTATCATCATTATTCTTATTACATTATTTTCTAACTTTGTTTTGGGGTGCATTAGATATTCATCCGTGCATGTATTCTCCAGTATGATTAAGAGTTGTCTCCTAAATCCCAGACAAAGCATCATCGGGGCAGCAGTTTAATTGGAACCGGATGCTCATTACATGTTGTTCTGTAGTTTCAGCTAATCTGACCTTGAATGAGTGCATAAGACAGTCTCTCTCTCTCTCTCTCTCTCTCTCTCTCTCTCTCTCTCTCTCTCTCTGTCTCTCTCTCTCTCTCTCTCTCTCTCTCTCTCTCCCATTTCCCCCCCCTACGCATTGAAAGAGGCTTGTCTTCAGCTTGAATGGGCTCTTTTGTGGCACGCAGTTGCAAAGGGCTGTTGATGTAAAGGGCTGTTGCCCTTTACATCTTTGACAGTGGATTTAATGACAATTCATCGTTGAATCCCTGATACTGACTCGGCATACAGTATGCAAGAAGCCTGAATGATGTAGTACTTGAGTCCTTCTCTCCTCTCTCTTTAGACAGAATATATCCCTGAGCTATGTCTTTAATCCTCAAGTAAACATTACAGTAGGATCAGTTTGTTTGTTAACCTAATCGCTGCGTTGACACTGCATGAATGAAGTGTTTCATCTGTGTTCATCATACAGCGCAAGTCTGTGTATGCACAGTTGCACACTTGTAGCAGTCGTTCTCAAAGTGGGGTCCGGGGACCTTCAGGGGTCCTTGACTCCCTTCCCCTTGACTCTTAGAAAAGTCTGTTAATAGCATCAAAAGTATAAACACTTTAACCCTATGTACATCTTAAAAAAATACAATCTACAACCGCTGCCAAATGGGTCCTTGGCTGATGGTCCAGCAGCTTTGGCCTGGTGGATTTAGTCAACAATGGAAGCGTACACGATGGCAGTGATTTGAAAACAGTGGGTGCTAGACTAGGGATTTCCTTCAGTGGGTTCAGGCCACTGAAGGAAATCGTTGCAGCAACAGCAGTAATCATGAAGTACAGGTAAGTGAGAGTTAAGATACATCTTTGAGCTTCAATAGTGTCTATCTGGATAATGTATGTGCAGCCTATCAACAGTGAATGATATAGCATTATGGTTTATGGCTCTATGAATAAGATATAAACGGTTATCCTCAACAAGCATCAGTCACGGTTCTGTAGTGTACATCCCAGCAGTCCATGTGCAAGTGTGCTAGAGTCAAGCAAGGAGTCCCTAATCCCAAAACACAGAACAGAACATTCTCCAGTAAGGGCGAGTGCCAAAGTGCGGCCGGCCCTCGGCCGCCTTCTCTCACATAGTGGTGATCAGGCTAGATTTTGTAGCTATAATACTGGCTGAATTCTCTCCTCATCCGAATTAGCACATCCTAGACGGGATGAGAGGGGCAAATACCTACAGATTCTCCAGTTTAACTACTGTACAACTACAACTAGCCTTCCTCAACAGCTTGTTCAGTGTTTTGGCATCTCTTGTGTTGATATTACCTCCCCACCAAACCACAGCAAAGAAGAGGCTATTGGCTACTACGGACTGTTGGAACATCTGGAGCAGGCTGTTGTTACACACATTGCAGGACCCACGCCTCCCATTGTCACTTCCTTTAGAGGGCCTCGGAATCATCAGTCCAGTCCATTATTAAAGTTAAATTGTGTACTCCTGGGAACTTGTAGGTGTCCACCATCTCCGCCTCCTCCCCTCGGAAGGCAATGGGAGTTCAGTTGGGGGACTCGTTGTGCTCCGCTGGTAGTCCATCACACAAGTTCCTTCCTTGGTCTTTCCGATGTTGAGCAGGGTGCTGCAGGGTGCTGTCACACCACCCTGCAAAGCTCTCCACCGAGGCTCTGCACCTGTGTGGCCATCTTGTTGCCATCAAGCTTACAGCGCCTGTACTACATAGCATGAAAATGGGTCCTGGATGCAGCATTATCATTGATCACCCCACTTTGGTATTGTCTCTCTCTGATTGTGGGGAAATAGGGATCTGTGGGGAGACTGGTTCTAGTTCATTTGTGTCGGTTTGGTTTGATCAGTGTGAATGCACCCCGATGTTATAAAGGCATTAGTGTCATCTGTCCTCCCACTCACCACACTATCATGTCCCATTGAAAACCAACAGATGAGGAGTGTCAATGGTGCTCTTTATTTCACTCCAACAATGGCTCTTCAGTCGCAGCTGAGCTAGATTCCCTTGCCTCTGAGTCATACAACTGGCTTGGCCTGCCATCTCTTTCACTTGCTCCCTGTGATAATAAAGCTCTCTTAGGAGATTGAGCTATTCATCTGCGGGCTTCTATTGAATTTGCTTAACTACACAGTAAAATCCAAAGTGATAAATTTAATCCTGATAATGTACAGTACATATGGACCCGTAAGGATCTAACACTTCAGAATTTCCACTGTGTGACCGTTTCAAGCAAGAAACCCTCCTGTTCAATACATGGAAACCCCTACTTGAAACGACTGAATATTATACATATATTTTCAATCTTCTTATCTAGGCACCCTGTGCAAAGCCTCACCTTGCCTATCTAAGGGGCGCTCAAAGAAGGTTATTCTCGAAGAAAATGACTTAACTTTTCCCCCATGCAGATAAACCTTCCCTCTGCTATTATTCTAATCTTTTCCCTCCTTCCAAAGCCAGTGACTCAAGGTTTTATTAGACCCTATTTATCTGCCCCTGCAGTGGAGATTTCTATCTGATTCATCTTAGCTGGCAGGCTTTGGAATGCTGACCTGTGTTTTCAACAATGTGTGCTTGTGTGCGCGTGGGTTCAAGCCCTCCTAGACCCCCACACGTACTGTATGACATCATCAGGCATCGTGCCACGGTTCAACTATGAATAGAGATGACTCGATGTCACACTGATGATGAGGAGGAGGACGATGAAGGCAATGAATCTGGTTAGGCCTAGAATTATTGAGTGCTTTAACCAGTGAAAAATAGCAGATATACTAGATCTGCTATTTTTTAAAACGTCGTGAAAATTTGTGCAAATCTTTGAATATGTATTTTCAAAGCGAACGTTTGTAACTCATTTTGGTTCTGGGGGGGTCCCTGGAACTAGATATTTTGAGATGGGGGTCCTTGGCATGAAAAGGTTTGAGAACCACTGACATAGTAGTCTCTCAAGAACAGACTAACTGAGCTCCAGTTGAAGTGAAAATGACCTTTTCTTTGACAATGGCCGGCCAGATTGTTGACATAGAAACAGGTTTTTAAAAAAACCTTAGAAGGATTCAAAAGACAATTATAGAATCGGGTCAAAATTCTAATTTTCACAATTTTTCAAAAATAGCAGATCTACAAGCTCGCATATCTACATGTGTACCCGTTCTGAATGGGTTAACACAACTCTCTGTGGACCAGCATGAAATAAAAACAGGCCATGTGTTGCTTATGCCTCCTGTGAAGAGCAGTGGTCCATTCATGAGCAATTTCACCCAACACTTATCAAACGAACACCTGAGCGAGAGGATAGAACATTGTCGCTGTTATCCACAGTAGCCTCATGGAAGCAATCCAAAGCATGCAACCGTATTGCATCGCAATTTATGAAGATGATGTTCTGTATGTTGGAGAATGGTGTGATTTATTTTCTCTTTGTATTGTTTTATGTTTTGTTCTTTGAGTGGTGCTCCTGGAGGGAGCTAAGCTCCAACATCTGGCTTTGTCCGGGCTCTGAAGTCTGGCCTACATCTAGCCTACATCTGGCCTACATCTTGCTCAAAGTTTGTTGTCCGCACTCTGAAGCGTGGCCTACATCTTGGCACAAAGTGTTCAAAGTTTGTTGTACGCACAGGGTCACATTGGCCAAGCTTCGTGTGACGCTTAACACTTCTACTGCCTTTGCCTTTTAATTTGAAGGGATGCTTGGTGCCTTGGTGCCACGCCGCTTTCTCCGTAGACCGCCGCTATTATTTTGAACGGCCGGATGGGGGTTCTTTTTGTTTTTTTGGATTATCACTTGACGGCAACGTTTACGTCATCTAGTCACATGACAGTGTGGGCCCAGAAAAGAAACATGGCTGCGCCCTGTCGAGTGTATTTTCTACTGTGAAAAGGCCACCCTTTGGATCAAAATGTCTCTTTTTGAGTAAATGAAGTCTCTTTATGGGCCTCTCAATGGATTTACTATGGCGGAGCTTCACTTAGCGTGCACGCCCAACGTGCGTTGTAAACAAATCGCGGACATTACCGATGCGGGCGGGACCGGAGTGACGTACTTTAAGTAATTATACTTTTACTGTAAATACAGTAAGATTGACAGTCCTCACCGTCAACGGCACCATAATTTTAACCCTTTAAATGCCGGTGAGGATCGTCAACGGCAGCAGAACATTAATGAAATGAACTCATAAATAGCACAGCTCACTTCACACTAGTGTGGTTTCTTTTTACTCCTGTTTGCGGCGGGACTCAAAGGGTGGAAATGTTGGTTGGTCTGTTTCGAACCCCTAGGGCGTGCCAATTCTTGGCCATCTGGCCAGTGATGTATATCGGATCAGTTACCCATATATGGAGGCCACATCGGCCACATACCACACTAACAGAATCCATATATGGCCAAGACAGATGGCCAAGACAGACCATATCTGTGTGGCTGGTTCTACAGACAGGGATCTCCATGTATGGGCATAAAAGGGTATGATGTCAGATGTCATAGACATCGTAGGACTTTCACATAACGAATAACTGAGTAAGCATGTTTGGGCTCTCACAGCATATCTCCATATACAGTACATGGATCTCCATATATGGGTACCAGGGGTCATCATGGGACTTCATTCCCATATGAAGTCCTATATCGGCTTAATATTGATGACATCAGGGAACTCCATATATGGGCATAAAAGGGACATGTCAGAGAGGCAAACCCATTCTGTTAAGAGTGGTTCCCCTGACATCACAGTGACATCAGAGCATGATGTCAGAGCAACAAACCCATAGAACCACAGTGTCAGGCGTGACAGAGAGATACACACATACGGATGTACGGACAAGCTGTGACTGTTTACATACTAATCTGCGACCTATGGTCGCAATCATACCATTTATATTTACTATAATAAAAATGGTAAGACATTATTCAGTTCCCAGTGAAACTGCTCCACAAGGACTGTGTCATTTCTTGTTTTATTATTATTAGTTTTTCTTCCTATCCAACTCATAGAATATGGTGAGGAGAGACTGCAGAGAGAGGCAGCATTGCATTATCTGGTTGTTTAACCCTTTGCAGTCAGTTGTATAATATGGATATGCAATGGAAATTGACAGGACTAATCCTTCAGCATGCATGCAATGGAGAAGATTGTCTTCTCATCAACTAATCATAACCATCAAATTCTAATGTATTATGGATGAGTTAGGCCAATTAGGCCCCGATATCATAGCATGCAAAATACAGAATACATTTCACACTCCGTGATCTCGCAGTTTTCTGAGCTTTGCTTTGTGGCCACTTTCCACATGAACACAGATCACCACAGAGCTCATGTGTCAGGAACTCTGTGTGTGTGTGTGTGTGTGTGTGTGTGTGTGTGTGTGTGTGTGTGTGTGTGTGTGTGTGTGCGTGTGCGTGTGCGTGTGTGCGTGCGTGCGTGCGTGCGTGCGTGCGTGAGTGAATGCGTGCGAGTGTACGTGTATTTCATGTCTCTGAACTCTGATCATATTTTCGCTTTCAGGCAGAAACCTCGTAACTCATAATGTTTCATTCTTTTATGTAAAAAAAAAAAGCTGATCTACGGGGCACCCTAGGCTGCAATGCCAGCCTGACATCATGTTGCGGGTTCGAATCCTGTTCCCAGCAACCTTTGCTGCGTGTCACTCCCCACCTCCCTCCCCATTTCCTGTTGGTTTACTGTTCTATCAATTAAGGCCCCAAAGCCCCAAAATAAATCTTAAAAAAAATGAAAACAAGCTCACAACACGTCGCATCATGATGCGTTGTGAGCTTTTAGATTTTTCTTTTTTAATTATTATTTGTTTTACTATTTTCTAAAATGATGTGAAAGTGGTTAAGTGTGTCTGGGGGTTTTATGAACATTGAACCAATGGAAATCATTAACAAGAGCTTGTGTCTGAATAGTAACTAGCTTGGATCCACTGGAACACAGGTTCTGTTTTCCATTCCCTGAAAAGTAACGGTTTTGGACGTACAAGGTTTCTGCCCGACGGCGATGATAAATGTTTGTGCATTAGGGCACTGTGTGTGTGTGTGTGTGTGTGTGTGTGTGTGTGTGTGTGTGTGTGTGTGTGTGTGTGTGTGTGTGTGTGTGTGTGTGTGTGTGCGTGCGCGCGTGCGCAAGTGGGTGCGTGTGTGTACAGTCTGGATGAGGACTGTGGATTTAGACATCAGGAGCCTGGCATGCTGATTACAGAGGTCTGAAGCCACTGGGAACCACAGGAACTTTCCTCTCTCTCTCTCTCTCTCTCTCTCTCTCTCTCTCTCTCTCTCTCTCTCTCTCTCTTTCTCTCTCTCCCTCTCTCTCTCTCTCTCCACCGTCATCCCTCCGTCAGTTCAGCCTAATTTGAAGAGATGGAGGTGTACATAGCAGCCCTCCGGCTGATGTGGCTCAGTTCTGTTCTTTCAGAAAACGATATCAAATATCTCTGCCGCTCTATCCATCCATCCATCCATTCTTCCATTTTCTTTACACCACTTGGCCCATGCATACAAGCAGTGTAGGGTTTTGCGCAATTATGCAATGATGCGGTGTGAACGCAAAGGCAAATATTATTTACGACTTTCAACCTATTTTGCGCATATCATTATAGGTGAAGATTCTCATATTTCATATATAAGTGTAATTTCTTTCTCTAACAGCTATTTTCACTACCGATGGCAGCTTGTTAATGTTTCTGCCTAAACATTAACCTGGATTTGTGCATCAAACTAAAGTACCCCCCGCCACACATGCGCACACACACACACACATGCACGCACGCACAGTGTCCCCATCTTAGAAATGACTTAGGCCCTGTAGCACTGATGCAGAATGGACAATGCATTGTGCACAGATTCATCAAACTGTAGTCGTTATTCCTTAGAGCTGAGTTGAGGAACAGTCAGTGAGGATATCCCATTTGCACTGTTTCTACTGCCAACTTCCTCTTAGGTCTAATGACTACCTTATGGCGAGGAGGAAACCTCTAGCAGTGTTACCACAGCCGTGCTGGGACGGACAGACAGACTGCGCTACTATAGCACTTTTATAGCCTCCGCCAGTCCAAATGACCTGAAAGTAGGATTTAAGTTGTCAGAGGATTGGATGACGAGAGCCTATTTGAGTTACAGTTAAAAGGGGCGGTTTTACGGTGAACTGGATTGGTGCGTGCGTGTGTGTGTGTGTGTGTGTGTGTGTGGGTGTGTGCATGTCTTGCCTATTTGTAAGTGTGTGCGCGTGTGTGTGTGCATGTGTGTGTGTGTTAAAGGTAACAGTCAAGTGTCAGTTATTGTCTTGTCTTTGTCTGCTGCTGTACGATAGTTTATGTTTGTTTTTTATCAGTTTACATCATGCATACACTGTACCAGTGCAGCCCTGCCTGAAGTCTATAAGGTGAACACATTCTCAGACAGATCTCAAAATCAAGACAGACTGACGGACTTTTCTTACCTTTTAACGTGGCCGCGTGCGTGTCCATCGTGATCGTGCACGGATCATGCACTATGTGTGTGCAGTGCACGCCGTTCACAGCTTCCAAACAAAAGAATCTGCTTGCAAAGCGTGCCTCCGTTGCAGAGTTAGCCGCAGCTTTATTTACACTGTAAGCAAACGGAAACAGTATCAGGAAGTGGATAATCACCTATGTCCCGCCTCCACCAGATATGGGTCCGCCCCTCAAATGGGACCGGATTCCGGAAGCACTTTTTTCGGGCACATAGGAACACAAAAACTTGGGATCTGGCAGGGAATGAGTTTTAATATCTCCCTTGGAAAAGTGGTACAGTAGACATCAAACAACAACCACATGTAAAATACTAGCCTGGCATCTCCAGACGGATCACGTGGGATTCACTCACAAGTTCCTTGTGGAGGAACTTGTGAGTGAATCCCACGTGCCAGGCTATTAAAATATTACTGCAATAAGGCAAACGAATTCCTTAGATTTCGGGGAGTCAGGGTTTATTTCAGGAGACCTCTGCCCTGAAGACTGCGTAGCTGTGTCCTGGCTCGCAGGGAGGCGACTGAAACATTTACTGTTATTGGGCTTGGACCAGACCAAATGGATGGTTTTTCTAACTCTAAAATGTTACTGCTAGTCAGGGATGGGAGAATATGAATATTTCATATCACGATTATTGTGACCAAAGAAATTGCGATTTACGATATTATCGCAATAATCAAAATACCCATTATCCTGGGGCGGAACATTTGCCAAAAAAATTGCCGATCTACAAGCTCACAACGTGGCGTGTTGCGACACGTTGTGAGCTTGTAGATCTGCTATTTTTCGGCAAAAACATTTGCTAGTGAGTGAAAAAATGAATATGTATCAAGTACGTTTATTATAAGTACCTTTTACCAGTTATAGAGGGTTTAAGTGGTACAGGACAATGGACATGCAGCTCGAAAAAAAAGTGAATTGATCCCAATGCATGACGGAGGACGATATCCCAATGAATTAAATCTCCACAATACGATTATCTTGAGTGTTTTTTATCACGATAAACAATGATATCGCTTATCGTCCCATCCCTACTGCTAGTGATTCACATTCATACTGCACTTCATGGTTGATTGCTTGGACATTGTGTTATTAGTTCTGCCATGAATTATCTATCTGTGTGGATAGCAGGGTGAAGTTCAGTGAGAACTCGGGCCAGCTCAATATTAGCTAATTTAGTGCCAGAAAAAGAGGTGATAGTATCTGGGAGTTTCACAGGATCTGCACGATGGCTATGGTGGCTCAACTCCCAGTGTTGGCATAGCTTGGCTCACTGCCACCAATCTTAGATGCTTGTGCCAATGTTTAGGAAGCAGCCAATGATGTAATACCAATACATTTGATAAAACAAACAAAAAAAACAGAAGCCACCATCTTGTCCATGTATATGGAGGATAGAGGATAATGAGAAAGAATGGCCCCTAGAGGTTGGACCAAAGTGATGTAAAATATATATATAATGTTGCAGAATAAATTCTGTAGCCCAGCCTGTAGTCCAGAAGCCTTACATCTCCCATGGTCATGCAGGGAGGATTCCCCTTTGGATGAGTGGTAGATGTTTATTGTCCCATGTGGGAGACCCTGGTTCAAATTAGCGATGTGAACGACTCAGTATTTTTGCACGTTGACGTGTTGTTGGCTTTTATCGACGTATTGATCGATTTTTCTCTTTTCCTTTATTTTCTGCGCAGTTGAAAGGAGAGTGTAAACTTTAAGCACCACAAACGCAGCCTTCATGTTTAGAATTAGCTTCAAAGCCCCAATGATAATAAAAATGAGACTTTATTTTGTAAACATGTGTTTATAACACAGAACACTTGTTTACTCCGTAGGCTGCAGCAGCCTTAACTAACAAGGCTTACGTTTGACAAATTAGGAAGAATGATGTCAGACTCAGCTCCCCTTCCCGATGCCAAATTATAATTGTAACAACAACACAACCATAATGATGTAGCTATATGGCCTGGATATAAACATTTATAACAAACGAACACAATTTCAGATTGCGTTCTCTGTAGCCGCATAGCCATTGTTTGGCGACACGGTACAGTGTATTCTGAGAAATAATATAGTTTGAGAATTGCCACCATCTCACTGAAAAACCTTTCCCCTCTACAACTCTATAGGCATAATATCTTCTGCCATCATCTTGGCTGTCAAATCAGTGATCTTTTCTGCCCGCCAGTCATCACAACGGCGAGGTTTCTCTGTGAAGTCTGCCATGCTGCTTTGCTTTGCTTGTTTGTTTGTTTTTAATCGTCAATCCTGATAAAATCGTCCCACACCACACTCCTATGTGAAGCTGGCATTTTCAAGCCGGCTTTCAAGCTTGCACATTCAATAAGCAGGAAGAACAGTCGCCTCAAAACACACCCACACAGCGACCAGACAGACCGCACATGCAATAGCGCAGCACAGACACACATTTTATAATTGTTTCCATTTTTAACTGGCTATTTCAAATCCAGGGGGTTACATCAACTGCTTACTCAGGTTCAACAATTGGATATGAGTTTCATTCTGTATGTGACTTTCACATTTTCATTTCATGAGCTGTGCTTATATCAATGGTTCAGAATTTTAGATAGTATGACACTGTGGAGGCTTTCTGGGGATGGGTATTGGCAAGGACTTCAAGTTACGATACGTATCACGATACTTGGGTCACCATACCATTGTGTCATGATTTATGGTGATATGATACATATTTCTATATATTGCGATATTCAACAGAATTTACACTTTGTTTTGTAGAGCTGAGAATACAACTTGCTGTGTACCACCTGTGTAGTCTAATAATATCACATTGTATTCAAAACCATTTCTAGAGGCATCTTGAGGAGCGGAGTGTCAGGACTGGACTTCTACCATTGGTTTCTAATACTATGAACTGGAACTGTGCATAGTTAAAATTATTGCGATACTACAGCTTGAAGTAGGCCTATCGATACAGTATTAGGAAATAAAATATTTTTTATATTGCCCATCCCTTTCCAGCAATTATAGAAGACTAGCCCATCTTATACTAAACCGTTTAACTGACTGCCAAATATGGAACAGATGAAATGTTTGAAATTCTTCGACTTCTCCGTAACATATACCTTATTTTCAATCTTATGAAGTCTCGACTGCCTTTCTTTCACTTAACTCAACTCAAGCAACATCCAGTTCCCAATCATCTTCTCCACAGGTCATCTGGTCTGCTCAGGAAACTGGACAGGAAATGCCATGCTAGTGAATGAGAAGCAAACGGAGACAGACAGTTAGCTTACACATACCTGGAATGACATGTTTGGACTGTATGCGATCCAGAGGAAAAAATCTAAAAGGCTTTCAGTATCTGTTTGGACATGAGAATGCACAGAGCGATCAGAATGCATCCACATCATGCTCTCTAAAATGTCAGAGAACAAGAATTCTGGTTAAACCGTTTTGACCATAAAAGTTGCAAAACAACACTCCCATGCAAGCCAGTCTCGAGGGATGTAGATCTGTGACACACATGGTGGTGAAATTAATCAGATTTATTTGTTGCTACGTACCGGTAAATAAGATTGCCCCCCCACCCATCCAAAAAGTCCCCCACACCGCCTTGTCTTCCACCCCAGCATTTGGTCACCATCAGGGGGGATAGTTGGCTAGGCCATGTGGCTGCCATCAGGGAAGACCTGGATCGGCTGATTGGAGGAGAGAGATACAATCAGTGTTTTCCATTTCGTTGTTGTCGGGTGGAAACCTTATATGTACAAAATCGTTCGTTTTGTATTTATCATTTTAAAAACGATTTAAATGAGTGAAAATAGCAGATCTACAAGCATTGTAGTGCTTGTAGATGGGCTATTTTCACTAGTTTTGTGCGACAGTCTTGTGTGGTGAAGCAGGGCTTTACTTTACGAAAAAACACTCAAATTTGAAACTTGGAGATACCAGGTTTCTGCCCGACAGTGACGATTTGCTGGCTGGTGTAACGAGGCCAGGCGAACTAGTCTTACTCTGATTGAACAAGTTAGGACTCCGGGGCTTATTTTGCAAGGTTTGATGCTTTTTCAGGGAATGACCTCTAGCTGGGATTACTGCACTTATATGGGACGTGCGGGTGGGGCTCAGGGATAAGGTTCCTGCCCACCACCACAGAGACTACTAGGGCTTTGAATCCTCCAAGGTGCATCCGGCTTGGCCCGGGCACTCCAGTGAACACGATTGGCCATAGAGGTGAGTCTTCAGATTACGGTGGAAGCCCGGGTAGCATGTACCTCCGCCTGGGTTGCAGCCTCCCAGTGAAACTGTAGTCTACACCCTTCCACATGACCAACTGTAGAGGTTAGCCGTGTCAGGGACTACACCTCTATGGGTGGATGGAAATTGGAAATTGGCATAACGACAAAATGGGGGGGGACACTACAGTAGGTCAGGTATTGAGGCTTCCTGATGGCGTTATAACAGAACAATGTGAAAAGGGTGGCATTTCTTCCTCTGTCTAGTGGGAATGTGTGTGCAAAGTTTCACAGCAATCACACGCTGTGTTCGTGATTCGAGGCATTTTGTTCAAAACAAGCCACTTGTGTAAACTTTAGATGGCAATCTTAGCCAATCAGGATGGAATATATGGAATGAAAATATGGACACATCCATCTTTGATCACTTGACTATAGAGATCTGTGTACCGTTATGTGTGATGTCTGGACAAAATCTGATGGAGTAATATAAAAAATAAATCTTTACTGTCTGCCTCCTGGTGGAGCTATAAAAAGCAGATGTGAAAATGTCGGGCAGGGATTCTGCTCTGTCATCCAGGGAGTGTGTGTGCACAGTTTTTCGCTGCGATCAGGCCAACTGTGCCGGAGATTAGCTGCTCGCAGACAGACGGACGGAGTCACGGACAGACAGGCCCACCTTCAGCCTCAGCCTGGCGGAGACAATAACTGAACTTGCTTGCGTGAGAGTTTTTTGATTGATTGAAGAATTTATTAGAAGTTTGCAATAGAAAAAAGTACAGTTTCATGACAGTACAAATCACTGGTACAAGGTCAACTAAAAGGAGATCCTAGAAAGCCGAGGCTTATTTCCACAGGAACCACACTTTAAGTATCTCATATAACATTGAAAGACAGACGGATAGAACATAGTACTTTATCTAGGATAATATCAGTTTCAAAAGCATAACATCAAATACAAAAGGCAGAATACAAAGAAAAAGGGGGGGGGGAGCATGGGGGCTTAGTCTATTTACAAGTCACGGGTAGCTGCTGTCTGAAGGTGACTTTTCATACCAATTTTGAAGGAGGCTAGGGATTTGCTCTCCTTTAGGGCTTGTGGAAGGGCGTTCCACATGTTGATGGTATAGCAGGAGAACGAGTTAGCGCCTTGTTTAGTGTTAAATCTACGCTGATGATGATTAGTGGAGCTGCCTCTGGTGTTATGATCGTGAACATCCTTGACCTTTAAGAAGTAGTTTGTCAGGTACATGGGAATCTTGGAGGTGTAGTGTATCTTGTACACCAGGCCCATTGCAAGATGCTGTACTCTGTCAGCTACTTTGAGCCACCCCACGCTTTCGTGGTGATGCTCGGTAAGGTGGGTCAGAGGAGGGAGACCAAGCACAACCCTAATTAGTTTGTTTTGGGCTGTTTGGAGCTTTAGCTTTAAGGCAGCTGGGGCGTCGCGATACCAGACAAGGACTCCGTAATCAATGAGGGGCCCAATAAGAGCACCTCCTAGTGTCTGTCGGGATTTAATATTGATCAGTGGGGCAACTCTTTGCAAGAAGCGAATTCGTTGTGCTACTGTAAGTACAATACCATCTTTTTATGAGCGGTTACTGATCCAAGTTACATGTTACTTACTGAACAAGGAAGGAGTTTGCTGGAATAAGCAGGCGTAAACGGTAGGTTCCGTACGGAACCATTGTTTACTTAGATATGGAAGGATGACCTCCCACTTGGGTAATGACGCCCCCTGGCGATCATTCAGAGAAACTACTTCAGCTCCCGTACTAACGTAGGTAGGAAGGGCCTGTCACTCAAACCGGAGTGACCCGCCTCCAGGCTATATAAGCCCCCGGAGGCGGAAGTAACATCCTCTTAATACCACTCTCTGCCACATTCAGTGAAACAGAGGGGCATTACGTGGGAGGTCATCCTTCCATATCTAAGTAAACAATGGTTCCGTACGGAACCTACCGTTTACTGTCAATATTCCAGGATGACCTCCCACTTGGGATTCTTAAACTCCCCTCTAAGCCACAACCTACTCTCATACCCCCACACACCCCTCATACGGGTGAGCACAGCCCAAACGGGCGTGACCCATCACCCAGAAGGTCCCAGGCCCACCGGACCTGGGTGTGAAGGCATGAGAAAATAAGGAGAGACCCTGACAGACCGAAGTCCGCCTCATTCAACTAAATGAAAAGGACAAGTCCGCCTTATAAGTAAGACACACTATATAAGGAAAACACAGGGTCCCCCCAAAATACCCCAGGTGGCTACATGCCCACCTGTGGGAGGGGAAGATCCGACTCCTCTATGACGTAGAGGAGGCAACTGCACCCAGAACCGAATGCGCTAGCGAAGAGGATTCGATATCCAGGTGATAGTAGGCTGCAAAGGTAGAAGGCGAAGACCAATTCGCCGAAACACAAATCTCCTGAACGGAGACTCCCTTTGCCAGTGCCCACGAAGTAGCCACACCTCTAGTGCTATGGGCTTTAAGTGCCGCCGGCACTTCCACACCCGCACTAGAGTAAGCCAGCCTAATAGCATCCACAATCCACCTCGAAAGAGTGGGTCTAGACACCGGCTTTCTGACAAGAACATTGCCCATTTCCACGAAGAGCTGAGAAGAAGCTCTAGAACCAGCAGTCCTGTCACAGTAGGCCTTCAATGCCCTGACAGGACAAAGGCAATTCAGCCGTTCATCCTCCACCGAGACAAACGGAGGAGGATGAAAAGCCAGAAGAACAACAGGCTCCTTAGGAACCACCATGTTCTTAGGAACAAACTTAAGATGAGGCTTGAGCAACACCTTGAGATCATTGTTCATAAACTGCATGCACTCCGCAGACACCGAGAGAGCTTGCAGGTCACCAACTCTTTTAGCCGTGGCCAAAGCCAGCAAAAGAGCCGTCTTGAAACTCAAAAGTTTCAAAGGCATCCCTACAAGCGGCTCAAAGGGAGCCCGACATAGGCCCCCTAGAACCACCTGCAGATCCCAAACTGGGAACAAAGACCTAGTCACCGGCCTCAAACGTTCAACTCCTTGCATGAACTTGATGACCTCCGGGACTTTAGAAGGTGCCTTGCCCGCCACCCCCAGGTGACAGGCATTAATAGCCGCCAAATACCCCCTAAGGGTAGAAAATGCAAGACCACTTCTCAAGCGGTCCTGCATAAATTCCAGAATTTCCTGGGCTGACGCCACATGGGCCACCACCGGTGGAACACGCGACTCACACCAGTCCTCAAAGGCATTCCACCTTCCATCATAAGACGCCCTCGTAGAAGGCGCCTTAGCACTCTGAATGGTAGCAACCACTTCAGAAGAAAAACCAGCCGCCAGCAGGTTTAACCTTTCACGTGCCAAACCCACAGGTCTAGGACCTGCAGGTCTTGGTGGAAGATCTCCCCCCTGGCCTGACTCAACAGATCCCTGCACTGAGGCAGCTGCCAACCCGGTTCGCAAAGGAGAGGGGCGATCGCCGACCTCCACGTGCCCTTGTAGGGAGCCACCAGGAGCATCTCCAGACCGAACCTCCTGACTCTCTCCAGAGTGGGTCGGATTAAGTCGAAGGGGGGAAACGCGTACAGTAGACCTCTCGGCCACGTGTGCGCTAAGGCGTCCAACCCCAAGGGAGGACTGCCCTTCACCGCGAAGAACAACGGACACTTCGTATTCTCCGCTGACGCAAACAGGTCCGCCACTGGCTGACCGAACTTGCGAAAAATCTGGCTCGCCACCCTGGGGTGGAGAGACCAATCCTCGTAGCGAGAACCTCCCCTGGACAGGAGATCTGCTCCGCTGTTGAGGAGACCTGGGACGTGTAAGGCCCTGATCGACTTGAGGCGCGACAAGCACCAAACCGTCAATTCTCGAGCCAGACGGTCCAGTGGCAACGACGACAGGCCCCCCTGTTTGTTGACATAAAACATGGCCGTCGTATTGTCTGTCCTGACCAGGACGTGACAATGCAAAATCCAAGGCTCGAAATGCTTGAGCGCCAGGAGTATAGCCATCAACTCCAAATAGTTGATGTGACGACCCCTCATCTCCAGAGGCCAAAGCCCCTGCGCTGTGCGCCCCTCGAAAGTGGCTCCCCATCCACTGAGACTGGCGTCTGTCGTGATCGACTTGCGGGAAACCACCTCGCCAATCGAGACTCCGCTGGTGAGGAACCCCTCCACCAGCCACGGAGACAGGGCGATCGCGCAGGAAGGGGAAACCGTAACCTTCTTGTACTTCAAGGAGGGCGGGATCCCGAGGGATAACATCCATCTTTGAAAAGGTCTCATATGAAACCTGCCCAAACGCAACAGATGTACTGCGGAAGCCATCATTCCCGTCAGTACCATGCAACTCCTGTAAGTGACCTCCTGGCCCACTTGAAAGGAGTCGAGACATTCCCGAAACCTGTCCACCCTCTCCTCTGAGAGACGGGCCGACATGTCGGATGAGTCCAGAAGGACCCCAATGAATGTAAGACGACTTGCTGGAGTCAGCATGCTCTTGCCGTGGTTGACTATGAAACCTAAGGCCTTCAGGTGAGCCAAAACCACTTGTGTGTGACGCGCCACTTCGTGGGCGGAGCTCGCTGAAATCATCCAATCGTCGATGTACGTCGCCAACCTGACGCCCTGCTGTCTCAGCGGGGCGATGGCTGCTTCGGTCACTTTCACGAAAACCCTCGGGCTCAGTGACAGACCGAAAGGGAGTACTGTGTACTCGTACAGGCGACCCTCGAAGGCGAACCGTAGGAATTTCCTGTGTGGGGGATAAATCTGGACGTGCTGATAAGCATCCTTCAGATCCACTGAACAGTGGAAATCCCCTTGCCTGACCGACCGTAACATGGTGGGTACAGTTAGCATCCTGAAAACGTATTTCTTCAGGTACACGTTTAGTGCCTTTAGGTCCAGGATGGGACGTAGCCCCCCCCCCTTTTTGGGCACCAGGAAATAACGGCTCCAAAATCCCATGCGGGATTGGGTCCTGTCCAGCTCCACTATAGCACCCTTGCTTAGCAAGGAGCTGATCTCTTCTCTCAAAAGATTTGCTTTTAAACCACGCGCCCTGGTATGAATAACCCTGCTCGAAAGCGGGGGTATGTCTGCGAACTGTAACCTGTAACCCCTGGTTATCGTTCGAAATACCCAATGGCTCGGGTTGCATAACTTCCACTGGCGCGCGCAGCGTGCTAGCGTGTTTTGAGCGAGAGAAACCCCACCACTGTGCTTCCGTGACGGCGGAGCTTTTTGGCGGCCGGACCGGAAGTGGGGAACCTGCGTATCCGTATCCGGAACGACCGGATGCGGAGCGCAAGGGTTCAATAGGCCGCATGGCGGAAACACCTTCTGGTTGTACCGCTTGACTAGCGGAGCTATTTTGCGGCGGGACCGGAAGTGGGGAACCTGCGTATCCGTATCCGGAACACCCGGATGCGGAGCGCAGGGGTTCAATAGGCCGCAAGGCGGGAACACCTTCTGATTGTACCGCTTGACTAGCGGAGCTTTTTTGCGGCCGGACCGGAAGCGGGGAGCTAGCGAATCCGTATCCGGTGAAACCGGAAGCGTTCGGTTTTCGCTCGATAGAGCAACAGGAAGAGCAAAGCGATTCGACTGATAAACAGACTCGCCCACAACTAAAGCATTCTCCCCTGACAGGAGAGGAACTTTTACGTTTAATACCTGCTCTAAGGCCTTTATGCTTGTCCCTTGACCCGGGCTCATAGTAGGCCGACAGAATTTCTGACTCAAGGTTAAATTCATAGCATCGCTCACGCGAGGGAAAATCCACTCGCGCGCATGAGGAACCACATAATTGTTTGACGTTAACATTACTGGTTGCTGATAAAACCTGTGACTGATTAAAGAGTCCTGACAGGACTCCATCATTCTTACAGGAGGCATGCATAAAGGAGTCATATTGTCGACGCGAGGGATATCCCACTCGCGCGCTTGAGGAACCACATAATTGTTTGACAATAACATTACTGGTTGCTGATAAAACCTGTGATTGATTATCGAGTCCTGACAGGACTTCATCATTACTACAGGAGGCATGCACGATGGGGTCGTCTGTGCTAGTGCGAGAGAGTTGGACAGAGACAGACTTTGCTCTTTCAACATATTTATTGCCGACACAGGAGGCATCAAATTCAACATTTTCATTTCCCCGACACGGGGTACAGAAAAACGCCCTCGTTTGGGGGGAGGGGGACCGAGAGACACCTCGGACCCCCGCCCCAGCACAATCCCCCTCTTCCGAGTGTCATTTGCGCTGTCCCCTACCGCGGCCACCGCGGTAGGAAGACTGCTGCCTGCCATCCTTGGACGGGCGGCGCGGCTGAGCGCGCTCGGGAACCACAACCTTGCTGCGGGGCCTGTCAGGCGCCCTGGCTGCAGAGGCTCCCCTGGAGGAAGACGAGTGCTTCTTAAAAGAAGCAGAGCGGCCCCTTTCCTTGACGCGGGAGGAGCGGGACGCCCTCCTAGCTTGCTGCGGTTCTTCCTGTGGCACTGTGGTGGACTCGACAATGTCCTTAGCAGCCTTAAAGAACGTGACTCTGCCCTGCAGCAGCTCCAAACCGCCGCCCATGAGGGTGGTGGGACTGTTCTCCATGTTGATGAGGGATTTATACATCTCACCGTGAGGACCCACAGGCTTCTCGCCCACGTCCCTCTTAGGCTCGAGGTCGACATAGTCGAGCCAGCGGGCTCTCTCAGCTTGGAGGTTATAATCCATGGACCTGCCCATCCACTTGACCGCATGCCAATTGACCTTCAGCATGATGTCGAATAGGGTGTTTAGCTCCGCAGTGTGCTCCCCCGTGGGCAGACCTTTGACCAGGTCTTTGGTGGAAGCTAGCAAGAGCTGGATAAGATTAAGGTCCTTAGCAGCCAGAGCAGCGGACCGGTAGGCGTTACGAGCCCTGTCCGACTGCAGCTTGTCCTCCAGGACAGTGAACCCCGGCGGGTTGGTGCCGACGGGGCCGACAAACGGCCCGTTTTTAGCCGTGCCCACATCCTTGTACTGGGGTCTGACGGAACCCAGAAAGGATTGTGCCAACAGGTGGTCCAGGTTAGGGCAGGTGGACATGCCTGCCTCCGCACCGCCAACCAAATCCAACACAGAAAAAGGCAGCTTCCTGGGGTCTTTGTGTGTCTTCCATGAGGAATGGAGGGCCTTGGTGAATCCTTTCACCAGCGGCAGCCTGGAGAGGACATACGGGGCGGGAACCGAAGGCTCCTGCCCGGGCATTTCGTCATCATCCTCGGCCTCTTCAGAGGGGAGAGGAGGTGGCAACTCCTCTCCAACTCTGGCAAGAGCTCTCATGTAGACCGTGAGATGATCCAGCATTTCTGCTGCAGAATCGACGTCCTCTGCTCCCGCTTCACCCGCTTGACTGGCGGGTGGAGGGGCAGTGGTGCCTGAGGAGGACTGGGAGCTCCCTGCGGCGTCCAGTTGACGTGCTGGAGCCGCAGGGGCCTTACCTTTCACTGTGACCGTGAGTCGAGAACCATCGTCCTCGACGGAGTCCTCCTCCTCCTCGGCCGTGTATCCAGAGTATTCAGAACCAGAACCCTCGCTCTGACAGGAGCTCAGGTCCGACTCTCGCCTGAAAGTCTGGACTGTTTTGGTGATGCTCACGTTGAGGGGAACGTCCCCGACGGTCACATCCGAGCGTTTCTTTTTGGGCACCGCGCCCGAAGGGGAAAAGGCTACCGGAGGGATGTTAGCCTTCTTGGTCGCCTTCTTAGCGGCGACTTCACCAGACCCGCCAGCTCCAGTGACAGTGGAGCTAGCTGCGGTCGGTTGCGCGGCAGGCGGTGTCTCATGTAGCACGGCGCCATCTTGACTTGGAATGGCGCGCTGTTTGCCAAACAGATCTCCGGAAGGCAGCGCCGCACCTTGACCAACGGTGCGGGCCGCCTGGGGAAGGAAAGACTGGGCTGTGGGGTTGAGAGCAGTGGACCCACCTGGTGGAGCGCAGGCCCCGAGGCCTGCCCTGGCTAGGTAGAACCGGTGTACCAGTACATCGTGGTCGTAGGCCACGCAGAAGTCACAGAAGGGTCCTGCTCTCCCCTGAGGACTCAGTGCAGAGAAGGCGTGTGCAACGCCCATGCAGCCGACACAGAGAAGGTGAAGATCCTGTCCGTCGATGAGTCCTGGACAGCCCGGACATTGCCTCGGCAGGAAGGCCAGAGGATCCATGGCGAAGCACTGTAACCAGAGTTAACAAGAAGCAGACGAGCTAACAAGCTAACGGCTAAAGCTAGGCCACGCTTGATTCGGGCAGGGCCTGAACAAGCGGCAAGCAGTGTAGCTAACGTTAACAAAGAGCAGACGAGCTGACAAGCTAACGGCTAATGCTATGCCACGCTTGCTTCGGCGAAGGCCTGAACAAGCAGTAATAATCCTTTGTTATAGAAGGAAATAACCGTCGTTTTAGGACGGGACAAGAATAAGTATTCTTAAGTACGGGTTAATTCAACACTCGCCGGTGGGCGACTCCAATGCCACCGCTTTAGGCTAATGCGCGAAGAATAATAATACAAAGGCTGAGTTTCAACTTATCTGAATGTGATATCGCAGAGAGTGAAAAGAGGATGTTACTTCCGCCTCCGGGGGCTTATATAGCCTGGAGGCGGGTCACTCCGGTTTGAGTGACAGGCCCTTCCTACCTATGTTAGTACGGGAGCTGAAGTAGTTTCTCTGAATGATCGCCAGGGGGCGTCATTACCCAAGTGGGAGGTCATCCTGGAATATTGACAGTAAACAGAAAGTCTCCTTTCAGAAAGGCACACAAAAAAAGTTTAAATGTATTTTAACACAAACAAAAAGTTAACCAAGAGCCCAACAGTGCTTCTACCCTATTCTTCTGTGTATAATCCTTTATTGAGCAGTTATTGAGTCAACATGCTGTATATTTGAATTTAGTTAGTTTTTGCAGTTTTTCCTTTCCACAGATGGAAAGACACGGATGTACAGTCGTAAATATCCCTGGAATGCAGCATTTGCAGTATATTTCTCTATGAAGGGCATTATGAGTGCTGCTGAGCTGCGTACGTTGGAAAATATATCTTATGATGTTATCTTATAGCTTCCATGTGAAGAACAGGCTGGTTCTAAGGATGCATGCTTCTCTAGATGAGTGACGTACTGTACAATGCCCCAGGTCCAATGTGTGCTGGCTGGAACAGCAGCGGGGAGACAAATAAGATGGACAGGCTGTGCGCGCGTGTGTGTGTGTGTGTGTGTGTGTGTGTGTGTGTGTGTGTGTGTGTGTGTGTGTGTGTGAGTGTGCGCGCACGGCAGCGTGCCCGTTTGTGGGGAGAAGCTAAGTGCTCTGATGAGGTCATCAGAGTATGACTGGCGGCCACACACCACATCATACAGTTTTTCTCCTTCTTTCTCTCTGTGTCTCTTACTCCTCCTGAGTGTGGAGAGAGGACCACTGCTGTTATCTTTGGAGAGTTTTGGGGGAGTCAAGGGAGTTTAATGACTGAGCGAGTATGCGTGTGCGTGCGCGCACGGTTCAGTTCGTGTTTCTTTTTTGGTGACGGTTCACGTGGGTATGGTCCTTCATCATCACAAACTGCCCGGAGGCTCCATCATCATCCCAGATGTGCAGAAAGATCCTCTATCTCCTCTCATCTATTCCTTTACTCTTTTCTCTCCTCCCTCCTCTTATCTCCTTTCTTCTTTTCCCCTCCATTTACCCTCTTTCTCTACCTTGCCTACTTGACCCCTCCTCTCCTCTGCTTTTATCTCCTCTCATCTTCCCACTGTTCTTTCGCCTTCATTGTGCATGGCTGCCCTGCAGGCATTCGCTTATACTGTTGGCTGATGGCATGCTGGTGCACTGTACAATCCTGAGTGTTGATTCATCTCAGAAAGTGTACAAATTGGACCCAAAAGGGTCTTGTTTTCCCGTGCACGAGCACACTTTTGCTGCGGGAGTTTTGCTTTGAGCGTCATGCAGCCAAATCTAACATGTCAGAGTCACATCCGTTTGGCCATAGGATGTGTCCTGAAGTGACAGCTAACATTAAGGACATATTAACATTAATGTGCCCTGCTAGTTAACGTGTAATGTGACGTATAATACGTGCTTTTTAGGTCGTGACTTCCGTCTGTCTGTGTGTGTGTGTGTGTGTGTGTGTGTGTGTGTGTGTGTGTGTGTGTGTGCGTGTGCGTTTGCGTGTGTGTGTGTTTGCTTCGCATGGGTGAACATGCGCACGTGTCTGTCTGTGCGTAATGCACATCTGCGTTGGTGAGCACAAATATGAGATACATGTTCTTTATATGAGTGTGCGTCACGGGGTTAATGAAGTGAGCGGAGGCATTCTGTGTATCTGTGTGTGTTTACTGAATGTGCCCAGTGTTCATTTTACTCTGAGAGTGTAAAAACGTAGTCGTATTTTTAGCCCCACTAGTTGCGATGTTGGTCAGCCGTTCCAACGTTTTAGTCCCAAAAATAACACATTCATGCTCATCCTTTCTGAAGATAAAAAAATGAGACATTTTAATAATAAATGTTTAACATAATATTTAAATTAAATTCTTAAATTGTGATGTTGTTAAATGTACAGTAGATCAAACATATCAGTCTACATTTCCCCCAAAGAATCATGTAACATCAGCAAACGTCTGTTCAAATGGCAGTGTTTTAAGGTTGTTCCCAAAAATGTCCACAGAGGCTGCAGCTGTCGAGACCTGTGGAAGTCAGAGCGTTCCAAAGTTTAGGAGCTACGGCTTTGTCACCTTTTAGATTAGTGTTGGGACGTCCTAATGACCCTCTTCAGCAGACCTAAGGGCCCTGCGGGGCACATAACGCGGGGAGCAGGTTGGGTATCAAACATATCCCCACCGGCGATAAAAAAATGACTGACACCAGAGGTGTGGGGGGGGGGGGGGGGGGGGGGGTATCAAAAGCATGGAATCCCCCCTCCTCCATTCCCCCAAGCAAATCATCGCTTTCAGGCAGAAACCTTGTATCTCCATATCTGGTAAGTTTGAATATTCGCATGTTTTTTCGTAAAGTAAAGCCCTGCTTCATTATACAAGACTGTCGCACAAAACGAGTGAAAGTAGCCGATCTACAAGCACACAACGCCTCGCATCACGAGGCGTTGTGTGCTTGTAGATCGGCTTCTTTCACTATTTTAAATCGTTTTTAAAATAACAAAAAAAGGGAAGGTTTTGAACATACTGTACAAGGTTTCCACCCGACAACAACGAAATGTAACCCTTGTTGAACAACAGACGTATGTTTTGCCCATGCTTGCGTGCACACCGGAGCATGTGTTTGTGTGCACATGTAGTGGGAGGACAGGTCTGCGTCTCAGCCAGGAGGGTTGTGATGATGGAGAGAGGAGAGCTGTGAAAGGTATGAGTGAGGGAGGGTCACTGTGTGAATACACTCCATCTGTTCTCTCTCTCTCTCTCTATATCAGGGGTCTTTGGATGTTTTTCAGGCCAATTAAGGACCCCTTAGCTGAGAGAGCGATGAACACATGTTGTATAAAATTGGGTTGCAGATGAACCATTTTCATAGATTTCATCGACTATCATTGTGCAGTGTTGTGTTGAATTCACGTTAATGTATTATTAAAACTCATTTAGTGCCCCTGAAATTAACGGATTATAAAGTCCACGACGCACCTTCAGGCTGGCATCACCGCCGTTATCTTATTTTGAAGGCCAGAAGTCCACATCGCAATCACTTCCGGTCTGACGTCATCGGGTCGTGCGCCGGAACCGATCCTTGTCCACGTGGAGTTGTGTAATGGCCGACCGGGAGCTTTTATAACTGTGTAACATAAGCGAGCATCTGCCTCCATCCTAGCTTCTAAAGTGTAGTTTTGAGATAATGGACATTAAAGATGAGATCCCCCGTCCACCTCAATGTTATGGATGGGACTATTTTGTGCTCGTGGAGCCGTGATGATGCGAAATCAGCGACGGATTTCGTCTCGGACCTCCGCCCATTCTTCTCGGTAAATGTACTCGCCGTTACAGTAATATATTACTTTTCCCGAGATATCTCGTGAATGGCACTACATATACTCGAGTACATTTCACGAGACATCTCGGGAATGGCACTAGATGAGTTAACGTTAACCACTTACCTCCCCCAGATGATTAACTTAATGTGCAACAATTGTTTCTCTCTCAACAGTAAACAAACCAACACAGATTTTAAGAGTATAGAGGGTATCTGCACATTTCTAAAGTGACAATTTAAGGACTTACCTCTAAAATGACAAATTAAACATTGGTCAAATTGTCAAATATTAGAGGCAAAAATGTTGAAAATAGTCGATCTAGCTATCTGCTATTTTCACAATAGAACTGTGTTATACAAAATGTAATGCCTCAACTCTTAGTGCTCGTCAGGGTGGGGGTTGAGAACCACTGCTCTACATTATGATGCTCTGAGTTAGTCTTCTTCACCACGCTTCTGTAAATCACAAACTTTTCACAAGAACTAGGCAATTTACTGAAAAGATATCAAAACCGATAGGCTACTTGTAACCAAGAAGCAAGATTTAAATAATATATATCTTATATTTAGTGTTGGATGAACTCTGAGGTAGAAATGAGTGCCTTCAAAGGGCGGCGACACTGTGCTACACACACACAAACACACACACGCATGCGCACGCACGCACGCACGCACGCACGTACACACACACACACACACACACACACACACACACACACACACACACACACACGTGTATAAGTATTACAATACTTGTAAGGACATTTTTGGACGTTATTTTTTGTGAATCATAATGTTACATATTTTTGCCAATTTTAATCCTAGGCCTAAATCCAAAATAGCATTGTAGATCTACTATTTTCGACACAGTGCGCAAATAAGTATAAATCAGGCATGACTCCAACCCTAACCTCAACCTAAATATTATTATGTTATTAAGCATGATATGCAGTGTAGGTTTACGCTCAGTGTTCTTTGTAAAGTCAAAGTATGTCATGATTTTCCCAAATGTCAGAGTGCGTATGTTAGCCTCTAAAATCTGGGGTTGTGTGTGTGCGTGTGTGTTGTGCGTGTGTGTGTGTGTGTGTGTGTGTGTGTGTGTGTGTGTGTGTGTGTGTGTGTGTGTGTGTGTGTGTGTGTGTGTGTGTGTGTGTGTTTGTGTGTGTGTGTGTGTTGGTCTTTGTACTGTGACCAGCTGAGTACAGTGAGATCTGGGGCAGCTCTCTTCCCTTTGGATACATGCCCAAAAAGTCCTTTAATTAAAATATGCAGAGGGGACAGCACTGCTGTGTGTGTGGTGTGTGTGTGTGTGTGTGTGTGTGTGTGGTGTGTGTGTGTGTGTGTGTGTGTGTGTGTGTGTGTGTGTGTGTGTGTGTGTGTGTGTGTGTGTGTGTGTGTGTGTGTGTGTGTGTGTGTGTGTGCGTGCGTGCGGGTGCGTGCGTGCGTGCGTGCGTGCGTGCGTGCGTGCGTGCGTGCGTGCGTGCGTGCGTGTGCGTGCATGTGTGTCTAGCAAATAAACTAAAACTATATTAAGTTCATAATGTGCGCTATGCCAGCGGTGCACGGACTGCTGGCATAGCGGTCTGGGCACCTAGGCTCTAAAGTAGCCTGGCAGCGTGTAGCAGGTTCGAGTCTCTTTCCAATGATGTTTGCTGCGTGTCACTCCCTGTCTCTCTCCCTCTTTCCTGTCCCTCTTCACTTGAACATCTGTCAATAAAGGTGTGTGTGTGTGTGGTGTGTGTGTGTGTGTGTGTGTGTGTGTGTGTGTGTGTGTGTGTGTGCACGTACGTGTGGAAGGCTACTGTACATGTGAATGTATTTGTGTGTGTGTGTGTGTGTGTGTGTGTGTGTGTGTGTGTGTGTGTGTGTGTGTGTGTGTGTGTGTGTGTGTGTGTGTGTGTGTGTGTGTGTGTGTGTGTGTCTGTGTGCGCGTGTGCGTGCATGTGAGAGAATGAGTCAGTGTGCACATGTGCATACAGTATGTGTGTTTCTTGTTTGTGTTGACCCTGTGATTAACACTGCCTCATATGTCTACAAGAGGCAGAACTAGCTGGAGGCTTCCAAAGGCCTCTTTTTATAGCCACGCTATTAAATGACACAATGCTTTTCATATGACTGCATACAGCACTGAAAAACATTAACCATAACAATTCTAGGACCATGTGTTGTAATGAAGATTGTAATTATATGTACAGTATACGTATACCTGTTAGCCAGTGTGTAACCTCGCGTCACCAGGCTTTCCACTGCGAAGGGAAGCCTGGTATTCATTCTAAAACTGAGCCGTGTGATACGCTTTAGGAAAGAAAAAATTGTTTTCCGGCTGGTGTCACATTGGGCCCGATTCACCAACCTACTTACGAACGTTCTTACGAAGAAATTTCTTCTTAGACCCTTTTAAGAAGTTTTTTAAGAAGATTTGGCATACACCAATGTTTTCTTAGCTGTGATATGTTCTTATGTTAAGAAGAAATCTACGCATACTGTAGAGCACTCTTAGGGCAGCCTTTTAGTTCTTAAGTGTGACATGTTGTGCAAAAATAATTTATTCTTTAATTTTCTTCAATTCTACAGTTGTATAATAATACGATTTAAATCACCAAAATATTTTCATATCTTTAGAGCAGTGGTTCTCAAAGTGTGGTTTGGGGACCCCCAGGGATCCTTTAGCAAGTTCCAGGGGGTCCACTGTAAAACGAGGAAGAGTTTTACCATTTTAACCCAGTTTTAAACTTTACATTACAGCCCATTTTGAGCTTGTAGATCGGATATGTTTTAAACACTATGATAAATCTTGAAAAATCTTCCCAGGCAGAAAATATTTTCAGGTGGGGGTCTGCAGAATGTGGTGGTCCTTGACATGAAAATGTTTAGAACCACTGCTTTAGACTAGTTTTCAACAGGTCTGAAATTGCATCCCAACCCAAAATGCCCCCCCCCCCCAAAAAAAAAACCTTCAACCCCCCCCCCCCCCCCCCCCCCATTACCCAACTCCCTACACCCTCACCCCCATATCCCAACAGCTGCCACACGCCCATTTTCCTGTTCCCTTCCTACCTGAAAGCCCCCCTTGCACCATATCCCAACCACACCCCTACCCTACTTCACCCCATTACATACCAAGCAGCTGCTAACTTAAAGCCTCTCTATACCCACCCACCAGCTTTCAGTAATACAATGTTTTATATCTACTAATAATGCGATTTCCAAACATGAAATATGGATAACATTCTAATTTCAGCAAATTTACCTTGATGTCTATAGTGAAATAATAAAATACATTCATTCATTAAATACAAATAATTAGCTGTTCACTTCAGAAGTACCTCCACAGAAGTATTGATATATATCTTTTTTATGTTTGGAGTCTAGTGTTCCACCATCTTTACACTTTAGGGATTCTTGACTTCATTCTCTCAACTTTATGTGAGTGATTTCTTGTGATTTCTGTGTACAGCAATCAAACACAGGTGTGACTGCAGAGAGTGTCATGAAGTCGTGCCTTATATGGGGATTTGTGGGTGGCTCCCTATGGTAATAGGGATGCAAATTAGGATATGTGGGGCGTCTACCTATGATAATTAGTATTAGCTGGCACACCCCTTCAAGTTACGAGGATTGGCATTCATCATGAAAAGAACATAGTTAAGAACAATTTTGCCTTCCTAAGAACGGTTCATGAATCGGACTCAACTTCACTTAGGAATTCACTTAGGAAGAAATTTAAGAACAGGTTAAGAAGAAAGTTAAGAACTTATTGGTGAATGAGGCCCATTGTTTTTATCCCCCACATAATGTGAATTTATTGAAAATGAGAATGTTAGGGACCCCCTTATACCCATATATGGAGATCCACAGGCATCAAACCAAGGCCCTAACTCACCAAGGCCCTGCTTGGCATTACTTACGTACGTTTTATGCCCATATATGGAGATTCCTATATTGTCAATATTAAGGATATTATTAAGGATAATATGTTATCAATATTAAGGACATATATGGGAATGCCCATATTTGGTAATGTCCATATATGGGCATGTTTTGACATAACAACTATCATGAAGGGGTTTCCATATATGAGTAACTGGTCCCATATACATCACTGGCCAGATGGCCAAGAATTGGCGCAACCTCGCCCTTTAGGGCGAGGTCGCATGTCACCCTGAGGTCGCAAGTCACCCTGAGATGTCTTACTAGTTAGTTTAGTGTCGCTAGTTGCACTACGAGTTAAATAAATGATGGACATACCAAACGATTATTAAACCAAAAGAAATGAAACACTTATACCATCGGAGGTTCCCTCATACTTGCTGCAGTGGGAACCTAAAGCGTGTGCGTGCGTGCGTGTGTATAATAGGATATTCTGTAAGATGTGACTCCAGAGAAAGAGGAAGGGGAAATGGTCCTATCTCTTTTTCAACCCACACACGGGTGTGTTTGCGTTTGTCTCTTTAGAAGTTCCTCAAATCCACAATTTAGGCATTTACCAGACACTCTCATATCCAGAGCAACTTACGCAGTGTACGGTCGCAGTAAATTAAGGCATGAAGCCTCAAAAAGTGTGTGTGTGTGTGTGTGTGTGTGTGTGTGTGTGTGTGCGCGCGTGCATGCGTGTGTGTGTGTGTGTGTGTGTGTGTGTGTGTGTGTGTGTGTGTGTGTGTGTGTGTGTGTGTGCACGCGTATGAACACAAAACCATGCATGTGCATCCTCTCTTTTACACACACACACACACACACACACAAACACACACACACACACACACACACACACACACACACACGCTTTTCTCTGGTAAGTTTCAGGCGAGCTGAGGAGTCATGTAATATGAAAGGTAGAATCATTCTAGTGGATGACTGTGTTAAGTGAGGTTTAGCTCATCCTCCATTCATCCCAGCAGTCACTCTCTCCATGTCAGTGCACAATTAGACTGTCTGCGCACAACCAATCTACAAGCTCACTTGTGAGCTTGTAGATCGGCTACGTTTGGCTATGTTTGATTGATCGGCTTATGTTTGCCTCTTTCCTACGCGATTTTCTGACACTTTGGCCTAATTTGGTATTAAAAATGTCTTAAAAGTCCTTACATTTTAACTTAAATGTGCCGATACCCTATATGAACTTATACTGTAATTTGGTTTGTTTACTAATGAGTGAGAAAACGTATAGGTTCCGAACGGAACCATGTTTATTTAATACCGGAGGACAAGGTCCCCCATTGGGATAACAGCGCCATCTGGCGCTGCAACAGAGTAAAACTCATAAGCTCCCGTACGAGAAATATCATTTGTCGGTAGGGCTGTCAATCACAAACGAGGGCACCGCCCCCGAGTGTATATAAGCCCTGCGGGCTATCATAACTTCCTCTAAAGCCGCACCTCTGCGCCCGCCACTAGCGAACCGAGGGGCTTTATTCTGGGGGACCTTGTCCTCCGGTATTAAATAAACATGGTTCCGTTCGGAACCTATACGTTTATTGTCATACCTCCAGACAAGGTCCCCCATTGGGACTCATACACTCCCCGAGAAGCCATGAACCGACAAGACTGTCGTTCACACCGACCACACCCGAAAGGAGGTCCCGTCAACCGACGTGACCCCTTTCAAGACTGATCCGACCCAGGCCCACAGGGCCTGGGCGTGTTTAGACAGAAAAGAGACCCTGACAGACCGAGGCCTGCCATATGCACTAAGGGCAGACACAGGTCCGCCTTATAATACTACAGTAATATAAGGGAAAGACTCAGGGTCCCCCCCCAGGTATCCTAGAGACAGTAGCAAGCTGTCCCAGGAAGGGGAGAGAGCCGCCCCACTACATAGTAGGCGGGGCAGCAGCACCTAGAACCGTATGCGCCATAGCAGAAGGCGCAACGACCAGGTGATAGTAGGTCGCAAAGGTGGACGGCGAAGACCAATTCGCCGCCGCACAAATCTCCTCAATGGAGACACCTTTGGACAAAACCCTAGAGGTAGACACACCCCTAGTACTGTGGGCCTTAAGTGCTTCCGGCACTTCAGACCCAGCCCGGGTGTAAGCCAACCTAACAGCATCCACAATCCATCTCGACAGAGTGGGTTTGGACACCGCTTTTCGCTGACGGGCATTCATGACCACGAAAAGCTGAGAAGTAGACCTGCTGTCCACCGTCTTGTCACAGTAGGCCTTCAGGGCCCTAACTGGACAAAGACAATGAAGACGCCTATCCTCCACCGATGCAAACGGAGGAGGATGGAAAGCCGTCAAACAACAGGTTCCTTCGGGACCATTCGGTTCTTAGGAATAAAACTCAATTGAGGTTTAAGAAGAACCCTGGAGTCATTATTGAGAAACCTCATACAATCAGGGCTCAAAGAGAGCGCATGAAGGTCGCTCACACGCTTAGCCGCAGACAAGGCAAGCAAAAGAGCTGTCTTGAAACCTAAATGTTTCAAAGAGGTCCTCCCAATCGGTTCACAGGGTGCCTTGCAAAGGCCCTCAAGAACCACTTGTAGATCCCAAGCAGGGAACAAAAATCTAGTCACAGGTCTTAAACGGTCGACACCGTGTATGAACTTGACCACCTCAGGGAATTTAGAAAGGCCCATGCCTGACACCCCCAGGTGACAGGCATCAAAAGCCGCTAAATAACCCCTAAGCGTAGAGAACGCCAGACCAAGGTCCAGGCGGTCCCGCAAGAAAACTAACGCCTTCTGGGCTGGAGCCAAGTGAGCCACCACAGGTGGCTCCTGTAGCTCACACCAGTCCAAGAAAACATTCCACCTTCCATCAAATACCACCCTAGTGGAGGGGGCTTTAGCACTCTGAAAAGTAGCTACAACCGCCGTTGAGAAGCCTGCGGCTAGCAGGTTCTCCCTCTCACAGGCCAAAACCACAGGTCTAGGGCCTGGGGGTCGGGATGGAAGATATCGTCCCCCGCCTGGCGCAGCGGGTCCCTAAGCAAGGGGAGCTGCCAGGGGGACCGGTAGAGCAGTGGGGTGATCAGAGACCTCCACACTCCCCTGGACGGTGCCAAGAGAAGAACCTCCAGGTTGGAACTCCTGATCCTCTCCAGTGTGGGAAGGATCAGTTCCAGCGGTTGGAACGCATAGAGACGGCCTTCCGGCCACTCGTGTGCGAACGCATCCACCCCCAGAGGCGAAGGTCCCCTCACTGAGAAGTAGAGGGGGCACTTCGCGTTCTCCTGGGAAGCAAAGAGATCGAACCGAGGTTGACCGAACCTGGAGAAGATCTGTCTCACCACCGCATGGTGGAGAGACCAATCCTCGTAGCGAGGCTCCCCCCTGGACAACAGATCGGCGCCGCCGTTCTGAAGGCCTGGAACATGGGAGGCTCTAAAGGACCTCAGGCGCGGTACGCACCAGAGAGTCATCTCGCGCGCCAGCTGATCCAGCGTGCGCGAGGAGAGGCCGCCTTGCTTGTTGAGAAAGTACAAGGCTGCCATGTCGTCCGTCCTGACCAGGACATGACAACCCCGGAGAAACGGTTCGAAATACTTGAGAGCCAAGTAGATCGCCATTAACTCCAGATAACTGAAGTGGTACTCCAACGTGGCCGGGGTCCACAGACCCCTGGCTGAGCGCCCCTCGTGGGTGGCGTCCCAGCCCGAGCGGCTGGCGTCTGTGGTGATCACCTTGCGTGACACCACCACGCCTATGGAGACTCCACTCATTAACAACGCCTGGTCCCGCCCTGGGACCAGCGCGTCCATGCAGGCCTGGCTGACCACCACTTCCCTGCACCCTTGCAGGGGAGGAATCCTGAGCGTCAGTGTCCACCGCCAGAACGGTCTCATATGAAACCTGCCCAGGCGAAGAAGTTGCACCGCTGAAGCCATCAGCCCTGCCAACTTCATACACTCCTTGTAACTGACCACTTGGTCCAATTTGAAAGGAGCGAAGACACGTCAGGAACCTGTCCACCCCCTCCAGAGAGAGGCGGGTAGACATCGTGGTCGAATCCAGAGGTATCCCCAAGAAGGAGATCTGCTGGGAGGGCGTCAACATACTTTTGCCAAAAAGACGTTGAAAACCCAAGGCCTTCAGGTGGGCCAACACCAAGTTGGTGTGATATCCCTAATCCAGAAGGGATGCAGCCCCCCCCCCCCCCTTTTTCCACGAACCAGGAAAAATTCGAGTCCAGAAACCAAGCTGGTTCAGGTCTCGTAAGAGCTCTACTACAGCACCATTGCATAGTACCGAGCTTATTTCCTCACTCAGAGCCCCTGCTTACAAGCGCGAGCTCGAGTGTAATTACCCCAGCTGGAAGCGGGGGTGGTTCAAGAAATGCAATCTAAGGCCACGTGTTACTGACGTAACACCCATTGCTCGGATTGCACAGTCTCCAATGTTTATCAGAATACCCTCAAGGGTATTAAATAAACAAGGGTTCCGTTCGGAACCTAACCGTTTCACACAACGTGCTAACGTGCTGTGAAACGAGGGAGAAACCGTTAGGTTGCACGGGGGAGAAGGAACGTTGGGGATTAGCACTTCCGTATCCGGGAAGCTCCCCTCCTTATCCGGTGACGGCCGCGCCAACGGACGTGACGTCAACATGTTGAACGGTGGTGGAAAGAGAAACAGAAAGAGCATTCTGCGAAATACGGTTCGTTACGTAAAAACATTTACCCCAGCACGGGGAAGAACGTGTAAACGTTTAAACCAGATCTGAGGCCTTTAATAGTTCCTTGCAGGGAAATTTAGGCCAACTCATAATCCCACACACCGATAGTGAAACACTTCCTGTCCTGCACTAGAATCGACACTACAGTGCCGTTTAGTGTAGGCAGAGGAAAATTGCACATAGGAGAAACCGCACCACTGTGAACCGCAGTTAACATGGGTGGGAACCTCAGCATGTCTGCAACCCATTCTGATTGTAACCTGTCTGCATGACTGCAAGACTGGGAAATCTGTTATCGTGAGTGAGTAGAAAGCCCTGCATGGGCTTCATTACACTGAGCGGTTGCAAGCGATAAGAGGTTGTCCGTGCAAGTGTAGGAGTGAGCAGGCCACGCTCGCTCAAAACACTTTTTTTTTTTTTTTTTTTTTTTACTTGGGGACAAGGGAGGCAGTAACCATTTTCATTATCCCTGCATGGAATAAGGAAAATAAATATTAGCGCCTGGGGGAAGGAGGTCCCTGTGTAGTCAGGGACCCCTGTACCCATAGTCCAAGGTCATTTACGCCACCTCATCCCACAGGTTCTGTGGGAGGAGTCCGGCTCGGCGTCCCTGAAGAGTGTTAAGATGCTGTACATAACACTCCATACTCCTGTTCTGAACTGAACTCGGCACGACAGTGCCGCTCAGTGGAGACAGAGGAGAATAGCACAGAAGAGAAGCTTTGTTATTGTGACTAATAGCAAAACAGTGGAGCCCATTGCAAACCAGGGAAAAACCTTTTAATTGTCACCAGTCTGCAGGACTGGGACAATAAGTAATCCATTGAGTGAATAAAGAACCCTGCATGGGTCTCTATACACTGACTGGCTGTAAGCAGAGAGGAGGGTCCTTTGTGCTAGGGACTGAGAGGTAGGTAAACAAAAGTTTTGTTTCGACTACCATACTCTTACTGATGACATGGGAAAAAGCTACTGGGCAACAGAGATTTTCATTCTCCCCTGCGTGGGACAGAACTCAAACGTCTGCATTCGGGGGGAGGAGGACCGTGTGCCGTCACGGAACCCAGACCCCGTGGAGGGCTAGGCCCTCAACCCTATGTCATCTAACACACCCACTTCCCACAAGCCTTGTGGGGAGAGCTGTGTTCAGTGCGCTTGGGCGCAAGTAAGTGGTCTCCTTGAGCCCCACCATGTGGAAAAAACCACAGTCCGGGTGCCGCAGACCCAGGCCCCCTTCCACTGGCACAGTGGAGGGGAGAGCGGGATGTACTGGGGCGCCGCCGACCCATTCCACTCCTTCTGCATGGAGGAGGGGAGAGAGGGGGTAAAGGCGGAGGTGGGCGGAAGGATGCAGGGTCCTCGTGGAACCGAGGACTTGCAAGACTCACTTGTAGGAGGAATACTGGGAGAAGAGCCTTCAACCCAATTCCATCCCTCCTCATCCTCACTCTCAAATTCATCCCCGCTTTTAACAGCGTTGTTCGGAGGCGTGCCACCAGAACATAAGCGTGCCAGGAAGATCCGGGCTCAGCCAGCATGGCCGAGAACGAACAGCGCCGCGAGCCCCGGAGGCAGAAACAACGTGGCGTCGTGGCTGCAGGCGGGAAAAAACCACGCCGCTAGCCGCCCCCGGCGTGGGAGTGGCCGGGCGGGCTAGCAGGTTCTCCTCCCTGGGACGGCGGCCAGCCGAACCGGCGGGAGAGAGGGCGAGAACCAGCAAGTAGTCCCGTGACGTTGCAGCCGTCCGCCGTAGGGCACCAGCGGCGCGCTGGAGCCCCCTATAGGCGTAGTGGCTGCAGGCTGCGGCCCGGGGCGAGAAGCAGCGCTGTGGCGTACAGCGCCGCGAGCCCCGGAGGCAACAGAGTCCGGTGGAGGGAAAACCAGGCAGGCCACAAGGCTAGTGGAGGCTAAGTGAAGGAAGCACAAACAGCGGGCACCGCTGCGTGCCCACAAAACCTGCCAGGAGAGGCCCGTAGCCCTGGTCGGCAAGACCAGGGCGGCGGGGACAACACGAGAAACCACCGGACAAACATTGGAAAGTCCTAGCCAGCTAGAAGTAAAGAAAATAGCGACACCCAGCTAGGGCGCGCTAGCAATCAGTGCCCTGGTGAGGGCCTTCTAGCATGAGGCTATCAAACAAGGAACGAGCAAGCAAGGCACTTGCTAACACTCGAAAGACTCACCACATGAAGCAGCCTGCGGGATCATCGAAGGAAATTCCGCGGGTGGGTGTCCTCACCATCGATAAGTCTCCAGCATCGAGTACACTTCCAGGGGAACAAGGATAGCAGCATGCTAGCCGAGGGCCGTGGAACAACGATAGCTTGAAGCTAGGCTAAGCTACAAGAGGCTATCGGACAATAACAAGCTCAGAGAAGAAGCTGGAAACTTACAGCGAGAAACAGGTGAGAACGCCGAAACTGTTGGAACTGAAGAATAAAGACGTACAGGAGATATTCTATAAAGGCCGGTGGCCGACTTCCTAGCCGACGCTTAGGCTAAACTTTAAAGAAAATTATACTTATATGGCTGAGTTCGCGACACTCTAGTTGCAGGTAAGCAGAGGTGCGGAAGAGGAAGTTATGATAGCCCGCAGGGCTTATATACACTCGGGGGCGGTGCCCTCGTTTGTGATTGACAGCCCTACCGACAAATGATATTTCTCGTACGGGAGCTTATGAGTTTTACTCTGTTGCAGCGCCAGATGGCGCTGTTATCCCAATGGGGGACCTTGTCTGGAGGTATGACAATAAACAATGTTGCACATAAGGCTCAGGGGTAGAGTTGCCGTGTTAGAACACAGAGGGTTCCCAGTTCGCTCCCAGGCTCCCCCAGAGTTAGTGTCAAAGAGGCCTTGAGCAAGACTCTGAAACCCTACTGAACCCCTGCTCCCGGTGAGCAGGTTGGTGCCTTGCATGGTTTCCTCCGCCACCGGTGTTTGAATATGTGGGTGAATGCACAATTTCTATATTGGTGCTTAAATAGACCATTTACCATATTAAGCTAATCATCTTGTTTGGGAACCACTGTAGTATAGCAAGCACCCTTGGGAATCCGGATCAAGTAAGTATAGGCTTTATGCAGTTGGAGGAGGAGAGACTCTGGTGGTCCAGCTTGTTGTTGGACCTGTCGTGTCCTCTCCAGGGTGTGCAGCAGGACTCCCCATCTTAAGGTCCAACTTATGACCACAGCGGCTGGGAGTCTCGTGTCGGCGCCGCTTTTCTTTTCTTGCCGCTTTTGGAGAACGTCACCCTGGAATGGGTCTGACAGGCCCAGGAGGACTGCAGCCCATGCCGGGAGTCCACTCTCTCTCGGTTTCTCCCTCAGTGGACAGAGAGTGGTGTAAAGTAAATAAGTGCATTTACTTAAGTACTGTACTTAAAGACAGTTTTGAGGTATTTGTACTTTACTTGAGTATTTCCCATCTCCAATACTTATACTTATACTTATACTACACTACATCTATGAGGCAAATATTGTACTTTAGTTACTAGTTACTTTAGTTACTAGTTACTTTCTAGATTTGGAATATTATTACAAAACATACATTAACCGCTTCAGTCCTATATACACTTCAGGCCATTTGAAAATAGACGATCTACAGCTCGCGAGCTTTTTAATATACATTTGAAAACTTGAAATGAGACACTCCGTATAATTAGTACTGCCAATACCTTTGTACTTTTGCTCAAGCCAATTTTGAATTTCGGACTTTCACTTGTAACAGAGTATATCTACATTGCAGTATTGATACTTTTATTTAAGTAAAACATTTGAGTACTTTTTCCACCACTGGGGACAGAAGAGCAGCTGAAAAGCTCCTCCTCATGTCACAGTCATGGTCCCACTCTGTATGTACCAAGAGGACTCAACAGGGCAAAACTAGAGGCTCAGGAGGTAGAACGGACAATTGGCAACCGGAATGTTCCCAGTTCGATACCAGGCTCCCCCAGAGTTAGGTTCGGTGGGCAAGACGCTGAACCCCTAATTGCTCCCAATGAGGTTGGTGCCTTGCATGGTTTTGGTTGAAGTTGGTGAATGTAATGCACAATATAGTGGACATAACATTTCGTCACTGTGGGGCAGAAACCTTGTATCTCCAAGTTTCAATGTTTTTTTCGTAAAGATAATAATCCCTGCTTCATCATACAAAACCGTGGCACAAAACTAGTGTAAAATAGCAGATATGCAAGCACACTGCTTGTGTAATTCCACTATTTTTTAATTGCTTTTAAAATGATAAATAGGCCTACAAAAGAAACGGTTTTGGACATGCAAGGTTTCCACCCGACAACAGCGATTTCTTCTTGTTGTTTACAGCCAGTACAGGAGTTCAGTGGACGTACTGAAGCAGCCAGGTGCACGGTTCTGATGTTGAATGTATACTCTGTTGTACAACAAAGTATAACTCAGGCTCAGGCCTCAGCCTTTCCAGGAAAGGGCACATTCTTTTCCTCCACACATAGATTTGGTCCATGTGCAGCAGCCCAAAAGAATATTTCTATATTGAGGTATTGATACTTTTACTTAAGTAAAGAATTTGAGTACTTTTTCCACCACTGTTCAAAATAGGAATGGGACGATACGTGATATTATCATGATCATGATAATCGTATTGTGGAAATTTAATTTATCGTGATATCGTCCTCCGTCATGCACTGGGATCAATTCACCTTTTATTTGCCGAGCTCCATATCTGGTACCGCTTAAACCCTCTATAATTGGTAAAAGGCACTTATAAAATACGTACTTGATACAGTCTTTTTTTCATTCTCTAACAAATCTCTTTGCCAAAAAATAGCCGATCTACAAGCTCACAACTCGTTGGAATTTTGGCAAATGTTCCGCCCCAGGATAATGGATTTTGATTATCGCAATAATAACGTAAATCGTGATTTATTTTGGCACAATAATCGTGATATGAAATTTTCATATCGTCCCATCCCTAGTTCAAAATGTATTTAGACTTTTGATTTGACCAAAAATGTGCCAAAATGCTTGATTAGCTGTGACTTTCTAGCCTAGCTTGGCCAACAAATATCACTGCCAAGGGCAATTTTAGTTTTTGTAACAGCAGATTGGTCTGGAACCATGCAGGCCAGGAACCATGCAGGCCTTTCAGGACGCAGCCTGAGCTTTTCCTTTAGCTTCTTTGTAATATGAACAAACCTCATAAAAGTTGATCATAAAAAAGTTCAAAAGTACAGTACAGCACATACTGAATGATGTTATACAACATTAACTCAGTTTCAAACTGGAAATAACCACTACTATTCAAAATGACTTTTTAAGTTTTATTAAATATGACCAAAATATTTGTATTCCCTGTGACTCTGCAGTTTGGGACAGCACTGCACTTCTTCTTTTGTTTCAGTCCTAATATGAATATGTCAACAAACTCATTAAATATGAACAGTTTCATGGAGCACATATTAAATACATTCAAACATTTTTCATAATAACTAAGCTTCAGACCAAGGAAGTTACCACAACTATTAGTTCCCTTTGCTTTCTAGTAATGACTGTGGAACTGTGTTTACAGTATATTGAGCAGAAGACCTCTGCTCACATGGGTCCAAGTGTGTGTTATTGTGTGTGTTATTGTGTGTGTGTGTGTGTGTGTGTGTGTGTGTGTGTGTGTGTGTGTGTGTGTGTGTGTGTGTGTGTGTGTGTGTGTGTGTGTGTGTGTGTGTGTGTTTGTGTGTGTGTGAGAAAGAGAGAAAGAGGAACTCTAAAGTGTATAGCATCAGCACATGGCCGTGGACTTAAACATCACTGCCTTGTTTTGATCGCAGAATGAAGACATTAAACGCTGAGAGATGAAGGCAGAAGTAATGTAGGGGAGAGCGGACAAGCCAGAGAGGAAAAGGAGGGAGGAGAGAGGGAGGGTTGAAAGAGGGGGGACGGCAGGCGAAAGGGGAAGTCTCCGGAAAAAAAAGGGAGGGAGAGAAGCTGAGTGGAGAAAAAGGAGAGGTTACATGTGGCTATTTGAGGCAGTGATCAAGTTATGGAGCGAGACAGAATAGCCGGTAAGTTCTGCATTGTTTTAGCTTTGTTCCTATACTTTACTAATAAGAAGGAAATAAACTTTTTCCACTGGAAGGACGTTTTCTTTGCTTTAGTGACATTGTGAGAGGAGAGGAAGTAGTAGGTTGTTGTTGCCACCGGCTCTAGCAGCAGCAACAGCAGCAGTCTGAAGTCATCCTAGGTTTTGTTTGTTTTACTTGGTCAGTTGAGTTGGGGGCACCCCTTCTGTCTGTCTGTCTGTCTGTCTGTCTGTCTGTCTGTCTGTCTGTCTGTCTGTCTGTCTGTCTGTCTGTCTGTCTGTCTGTCTGTCTGTCTGTGTGTCTCTCTCTCTCTCTCTCTCTGTCTGACTGCTGATTCTGCATATCAGTCCATCTCTGATTCCCTCGCTATATTTCCCCCAAAATCAACAACTTCTGTTTTTGGACATATTTCTCTTTGAGTTCATGGACAGCCCTTTAAGCCCAATTAGGATTTTCTCTGCATCTGTTATTTTCTCTCTCTCTCTCTATCTCTCTCTTTCTCTCTCTCTCTCTCTCTCTCTCTCTCTCTCTCTCTCTCTCTCTCTCTCTCTCTCTCTCTCTCTCTCTCTCTTATCCTGTATCACATATGCTGAGGAACAATGAGTAAACGTCATGTGAGAAGGTGTCAGAAGGAGGAAACAGTAGCTCTATAGCTATTTAAACTTCTAGCCTCTTGGATTTGCAGACTGAGTCATGATTGACCCATATCCTTGGCTGGTTTTAGCCTTAATTTGGAATGAATACGTTTCTTCATTCCATCCTTATACAACTGGACTTAATACTTGGGTTTATTCCGATTAACAGTGATTGACAGCGAAGTAATTTTTTTCAGGGGGGTATACTATGAGAGAGTGAGCGCTGGCTGAGCTCATACACCAGCTTACAGGATTTGGTCTCCATGGGCAGAGCGGACCTATTTAGAGGAATGTTTACCCTACGCTACGTTCTGTCTCACTGCATGTGCTGTCACTTGCTTGTGTGTGTGTGTGTGTGTGTGTGTGTGTGTGTGTGTGTGTGTGTGTGTGTGTGTGTGTGTGTGTGTGTGTGTGTGTGTGTGTGTGTGTGTGTGTGTGTGTGTGTGTGTGCGTGCATGTACGCACACGTGTGTGTGTGCTTTTCTGTCTCATGCTCACTGTAGATTAATTCGAGCTGATTGAGATTGTTTAATCAAATGAAACTTCTGCGTTTGCCTGTATGTGTGTTGAATCTGGATCGACATGATAAGACTGTGTCCAACAGGTTATGTAGATTACGGCCAGACATCAAGCCTTTAATTAGCCTTTTTTATTTCAGACTATAATAGGGCGTTTAATAAGCTCAGAGAGAGCCACACACTGCCTACAGATGTGCGGTGTAGTTGTATTTTGTACCACTTGATGGCAGTGTTGCAGTGTGGCAGTGCAGCCGGTGGACCCCACCATTTCACTGGTTTCTGTGAAAATTTCCATGTGGATGATTCATATTTAGCAGACAGGGGAATTTTTTTATGGGAGGTGGAGGAATTTAGCAAAGTCTGACTTTGGTGGGGGTGAAGAGAGAGAGCCTTCTTTTTCCATTAAGAGAACCCTGGTGTCATACGTCAGACCCCCCCCCCCCTCCCCCCCTTCTCATTGAGGAAGTCCGGCTCTCACTGCTACCTTCTGGTCTACACCCTGCTGCTGCTGTCCTTCGCTTAGTTTGGACTGGTTGTCTTGGCAACCAGCGCTACACATCCCAATGGACTTTGTTTTGTTAATGATAGGAGGGAGCTCAAGCCATGGCGCACACACAGACAGTGTTATAACCACATGAACCCCAGCGTCCCTTTTCTGGGCCAGCTCATGATACATTTTCACCAAAAATAGATCTGCAAGCTCACAACGCGTAAGCTGTTGTTTTCCGCAAAGAGACTCGGTGTAGACTTAGGACCAAGTACAGACCCCTGGGTGACCCTGGTCAACTAAAGCCGGCATCATAGTCGCCTGGGCGGTGGAAGGCTTTACACCGCGGTGTAGTCTTTTCGAGTCTTTTTGAGTCATGAAACTACAACGTTACATCATTCCTCGCGGTGGAGAGCTTTCCACCTCGAGTCCCAACACATCTCTCTGTTTTTGGAGCTGTGTGGAACACAAGCTCCCCATAGGCAGCAATGTGTGTCCTCACCAGAGTCTCACCAGAGTCTGTCGTCAAGAATGAACAGGATCTGCGCATGCGCGGCTTTACCACACACACACACACACACACACACACACACACACACACACACACACACACACACACACACACACACACACACACACACACACACAAATTATATATATAGAACACTTAGAATTCATAGATCTAAAACACATAGAATCAAAACATAGATCTGGAACTGCTCAAATTCACAGCTCCACTTCGAACAGAGGTTCGATTTTTACTATCAGACAGACAGGCTCTACACCCCGTTCACTGATTGGTCAATCTAGACTAGTCAGTCACGGTGAACAGGACTCCACCGTGGCGTACTATGATGGCCTGCACTTATTTTCTGACTTGAGGTGGAAAGCTTTCCACCTCAAATTTGCGGTGGATAGCTCTCCACCGTACACTCTGATACGGGCTTAAGGTTCCGGTGATTAAAAATCAACAGTGTGAAAAGTGTGTTTGTGTCTGCCTCAGCTCCATCTTGGCTTCCAATGTTTCCCTCTTTGCAGCTACGGCTCTCTCTTCGAGCCTGCTCAGTATTAAGATGTTCAATGTGACATGACATCGATCATGGCTGCCACATATGGTCAGCACATTGACTCCTTGTAATATGGCTATTAGAGAGGAGATTCTTCAAGTTGTACCACTGATTCATGATCTCAATCTGCGTATTATTCAGAGGTGTAAAGTAACTAAGTACATTTACTTATTCAAGTACTCAAGTGCAATCTTGAGGTATTTGAACTTTTCTTGAGTATTTCCAATATTTCCAATATTTCCATATTGTACTTTTACTACACATTTATTACTTTGCAGATATTAATTATAATATTATAAAACATACATATACCACTTTTGCCCTTTTATACCTTGGCTATTTGAAAATATCATATCTACAAGCTCACAACGCATCACATTTTCTACTTTTACTTTTGGTACTTTAAGTACACTTTCATACTTTTACTCAAGTACGTTTTGAATTGCGGACTTAGGGTGCCCTCACACCAAAGTACCTATGAGAGTGGAATCCGTGTTCCGCCAATGCATTTCAATGAGAGTGAAGCGGTTTCATGCCAGCAGTGGATTTCTGCAAAAAACGCTCCCTTCTCATTGAAATGCATTGGCGGAACGCGGATTCCACTCTCACAGGTATTTTGGTGTGAGGGCACCCTTAACTTGTAACAGAGTATTTCTATATTGCAGTATTGATACTTGTCTTTTACTTAAGTAAAATATGCGAGTACCTTTTCCACCACTGATGTGAACATGCGATTTACTCTGCCACTCGTCGCCATGAGCCCTTCCAGCTTGCTCTGAGCTCCCGAAGTCTGTAGGTCAACAAGGCTATATTCAGCATGTAGAGGAGGTGTACTCCACAATGTTGAGCTCATAGTGTATGGATGGCAATATCCCATTGAACCTCGCTCTGTTTTTGTATGCGAACCGAGTACCGACCGTTCTTGATGTATCACCTCATGGCATTGTGTGCCCACAGCCTGGCACGCTTACACACCCTCAAACACACATGCACACACGCACACGCACACGCGCGCGCGCACACACACACACACACACACACACACACACACACACACACACACACACACACACACACACACACACACACACACAAACACACACACACACACACACACACACACACACACACACACACACACACACACACACACTAAGCATAGTCTACATATACACGCACACACTCCCAAACGCGTGTGTGTGCGTGCGTGCACTGCGCTCCTACAGTACATCCATGTGAACCGTTCGTGGAGGAAATCAAGGAAATCACCCAGCTCACAGTGTTCCCTAAAAGAAGTGTACAGGATATCCTGTATGAGTCAATGCCCCACACTTCTCCCCCTGCCCTCCCTTTGGCCCACCTCACATTGTTTCTCCTCCTAGGCTATTATTATTTGTCCTGCATAATGATAAGAGGGGGACTCGTTGAAAATGGCCGGGACGCAGAGGACAGGAAACTGATTGGGGGCTGCGTTGGAGGGAAGCAGCCCCACCTATAGGCTGCAAGGGCGTAGTTCTGACAGGTACCATTATTCAACAGGAGGTAAACGAGGGCCAGATCAGAGGTCAAAGCGTGGATATGGGAGATAGACGCAACTCTTCGGCGGAAGAGCTTTGGTGTTGATTGGTGGATCATGTACCGCGTAATGTACTGTAGGTGTACAGGGGTGTCGCACCAAATTCTGGGCCCTGGGTGCAAGGATTCACTCACATTTTGTGCTTTAACTATTGAAAAATAGCAGATATACAAGCTCACAGCGAGGCACCGAGTGCCGTGCTGCGAGCTTGTAGGTCTGCTATTTTTGAATAATCTTGACAATTTGTGCAAGTCTTTGAATATTTCAAATCCTTCTAAGGCTTGGTGCTCAAACCTTTTCATGTGAAGGACCCCCAAAATGATATGTATTTGGCCACGGACCCCCATCTCAAAATATTTAGTTCCATGGACCCTCTAGAAGCAAAAACAAGCAAAAGAGTTACAAATGTTCGCTTAAAAAATAGATAAAGATTTGCACACATTTTCATGACTTTTCAAAAATAGCAGATCTACAAGCTCGCAGCGCGGCACTCCGTGCCACGCTTTTTCAATAGCTAAAGTATAAAATAATTAGGTCCCCTCCACCTTGGGCCCTAGTAACTCAGTCCCACTTGCCCCCCCCCCCTTGTGACGCCCTGTAGGTGTAGATGACAGACAATTACCAAGGTCAAAGCTGGTGTTATCTGTCATGGCGGACGACGTGCCCCACTTGTATGGGTGTTATTATACTAAAGCATGTAATGTCTTTACAGGAAACCCACTGAGCAAGAGACATGGATGTGTCTGTTGCCACTTACCAGGTCCATGTTGCTATGCAGATGTCTGTACACTGCCCATATGTAACATGGATGTGAGCCTGACCTGTATTATTGTGTGACTTGTGAGTCATTCATAATTATTGTGGTTGCTATAGGCAACACACTGTTGTTCTAGGTCTGATAACTTTCATGCCATTAAACCTGTTTTTTTCTTAACCTTTTAACTGAACGTTATCTGGGTTGTATAAGGCCAGATACCCCGGAATATGGGTATGAGTCAGATTAGGGATGTGCCGAAAGCAAAATTCTTGGCCGAAACCGAATACCGAATATTGGAAACATTTTGCCGAAAACCGAATACCGAATAGCCGAATAATACATGTATATAATTGATTTTGTATTACTAATTTTTGCACCATTGCTGTACCTTTGTTGTAAAGCTACCCGATTATGGCAAAATACATGATTATGGCAAAACCTAACTTAAATAATAATCACCATATGGTTCCATAAAACATTTATTTCTCACTTTTGAATGCACACATAACATATTTATTTTTGTGTAGAATTATTTATTTACTATTGTGTAGTAAATTTGTAATAAAAGACACATTATGTCTCAAAATATTAACATTCCATATAGTTGAATTATTGCATCATGAAGAAATATCAATGTAATTATTGTTATAAAAAAAAAAATATATATATATATATATATATATATATATATATATATATATATATATATATATATATATATATATATATTGAATATCCTATACATTATTCGGTAGTATTCGGTAGTATTCGGTATTCAGTATTCGGTAATATTCGGTATTTGGTATTCGGTACTATTCGGTAATAATTATTCGGCTGTAAAATCAAACCGAACCGAAACCGAATATGCGTTTTTTGGCACTATTCGGCCGAAAATATTCGGCGCCGAATATTCGGTCACATCTCTAAGTCAGATACAGACGTATATCTGGGTTCTAAGACCAGATATCTTGGACAATATAATGTCCAATGAGACCGGATTGGACATGGGGCGCCCGCTGGCCTTGCGGTCCAGGCGTGTGCCGCGTGGGCTCTGGTGCCTGGCAGCGCGTCTCGGGTTCGAGTCCCGATCCCGGTGACCTTTCCTGTGTTTCACTCCCCATCTCTCTCCCTGATTCTTGTCTACCCTACTGTTCTCTCAATAAGCCCAAAAATATCTAAATAAAAAACAGGACAGTCATGCTTCACTTGACATCACAATATATTTATGAATAGTAAGACGGAATTTGTTTCCCAGTGGATTCCTCGCAATGTCGCAACCACACTTTCTAGTTCATAATTGTGCTTATGAATACATATTTACTGTAATTGTCTTCATCAATGCTGTGGCCGTTTGGTTCAGTAGCTCATGTTGAGACTTGGGATGAGTGATGTGAGCGCAGGCTATCACTGTCACATCATAAAGCATCAAAATGTGTGTGTATGTAAACCAGTTTTGCAGTCATAGTCAGAACTAGGGCCTTGTATGATACGGATCTTCACTACTACATCTGCCAAACCCACCACTTTCTCTTACTTTTCTTTAGATTATTCAAGTTACCACCAGTACTGATTGACAAAACTCAACCACAATAAACCTCTCTTGAATAATTGTCTTTTATTTAATTTTAAACTGTTGTAGCAGATTTACTTAGAACTCAACAAATCAACAGATTTTATAGGATCTATGTTACTGTCAAATAAGTCAAAACATTTGTTCACACTGTGGACTAGGTGTGCAACAGTTAATGGCTTTAATCGGTTTAATCAATTCACTACGAAGATAACTGGTGTTTACAGCCCTAATCTGACATCCCTAAGTTCTTGAGTTCAAAACGTGCCATAAATGAATGTTGAAACCATGCACTCTCAGTAACACTAATAAAATGCTGGCAGTGGTTCTGGTTACAGGCCTACTTCCTGCTGACGGTTGTGTTGAATTTCTGTTGAATTCCTGTTTGTTTAAAACTGACCAAACAAGATCTGAAGTTTTAACTGTATGTTGCATTACCAACAGAATTGTCTCCAAAGAAGATAAAGGATTCACTGGTTGACATGTATTTCTCAATGGTTTTATTTTAAATCCTGAGAAAAAGAGAATCCTGCACAGTGATATAAAAAAGAGGCATCCAACTTTATGATGTTTTACACAGATTATTATTTTATTTTGTTGCTTGACATACAGTATGTTTATCTTTGTTTTACAAAACATCTGAACTTAAGCCACTGGCAATGAGTACAAAAAAGCATACGCATCCATAACCTGAATAGCCTACAACCTGAATTATGGGAATTCAACTTTCTCCCCAGGGAAAGTGAGTCGTAATCACAGTTTGATCATCTAAGTAGATTACACGCACTCGCGCACCCGCGCAAACACACACACACACACACACACACACACACACACACACACACACACACACACACACACACATGCACACACACACACACACACACACACACACACACACACACACACACACACACACACACACACACACACAACACACAACACACAACACACACACAGTAACTGTGGACATAAACAAGGCATATAAACCCAGCTCCACCATCGCTGCGTTCCGGAAGCAGCCTGTATTGTTTTTGTTTAGCGGTTTCATCCATTTTTCAGACCTTCAAACGCTGTTTCCTGTGCTATTTTGGAGTGGTGATGGTCTCAGTTGTGCTTGTGCACTCCACCACCATCACACAAACACACAACAAGCACAGCATGCATATGCACACACAGCCACGCATGCACACACACAAACACAGACATCATGCAAACACACACTCGCTCAGACAACCAAACCAGATGTTGTTTCAGAGGTCGGTCTTCTCCTGCTCAGCTGTGTGTGCCTCGGAGAGCCAGCCCAGAGTTTGCATCCATGTTTAGATAAATACATGCTGGCCAGCCTGGGGGAGGTGTGCGCTCGACACGCTGTGTGTTCTGGTTTAATTGAGGACTGCAGAGCTTGTGTGGCACATGGTTTACAGTGTAGTGCAGATCTGTATGGGAGTGGCCATGCATATATGGCACACTGTGCTATATATATGACCACAGATGTACTGTATAACTCTTAACATGTATGCACAAGTCATGCTTAATAGATAAACACTCACACACACACACACACACACTCAACATTCATGCACAAATGCGTGCTCACTCACATTAAGCACACACTCTTACTGTATCAAGGTGCTCACCACACACGCATGGATATAAAAAAGGCTCAGCCAGACAGCCAGACACAAGCACGCACACACACACACACACACACACACACACACACACACACACACACACACACACACACACACACACACACACACACACACACACACACACACACACACGTCGCACACACACGCGCGCGCACACACACACACACACACACACACACACACACACACACACACACACACACACACACACACACACACACACACACACACACACACACAGGCTCATGCACCACCCACATGCCCATATCCAGCTGTCAGGATGTATGAGCCACATTATGTGCATTCTTGTGAGGTTGACTCAAAGCCATAGCGGACCTAAACCACACAGCACATGACGGCAAGATGCACAACAGTGCAGATACTGTACGCAGGCCAGCCACTCAAACAACCATGCCAGTAGTCTGCCATATTTAGCCCATGACTCGCGGCTTACTTGACATCACGGCCAACCATTTTTCCAAAGATACTGTATACGCAGTTTGTTCGATTTTCACGTTAGCCACTAGATAACATTGTTTCAGTTGGACAAAATGTGGACAAAATATTTTCCCAAATATGGATATGACTGAGTCTGACATCATAGATGTCTTATGTTATAGACCACATGAGACTCACACAATATGTCCATTTATGGGCATTCCAAGCTATGGGCTTAATATTGATGACATCAGGGATCTCCATATATGGGCAGGTCAGCTATAGACATTGAGGCATATGTAAATTAATTTTGTCCTGGCCATATATGGAGGGTCCATATACAGTATGGGCATTGCCAAATGCGTGAATGAAAACACCATCCCACTTCCAGCAGTGGACCAAGGAGGGAGCGCTTGTTTTCACCATGAGCCACGCAAGACACCGCAGAGCGGACAGAATAGTAAATCTTCGTCCCCCCCGACTTCCGGCACCTCCGCGTGGTCCAAGTGGATAGAACGGAGCGCTCCCTACCTCCGGTTAGGCCAATCACAAGCTTCCACTGCTGGAAGTGGGATGGTGTTTTGATACACGCTTGCCAAATATGGGTCAACAATGTGATGTCACAACAGATCAGCTATAGACATTAAGGCGTTAAGCTGCCTTGGTCATTGAGTGAACAATGTGATGTCACAACAGGTCAGCTATAGACATTGAGGCGTTACCTACCTACTAATCTGGGTTCCCAGAAGCTTTTCATTTTTTTCGCCACTAGGGGGTGCGGGGGGGCTGCGGAGACCTACCTACCTACCTACCTACTCACTGGTCAGGATCTGCCGGGTTTGATAGTAAATGCTTCCTACGGTCGTAATAACCCTAACCCTAAGTCGGACTAATGGGACGTAGGACTATCGAGATTTTCCCAAGTTGGCACAGGTCAGTTACTTATTTAAGAAGAAAAAGTTCCTCGTATGACACACGAATACACATGTACTGTACTTATAATAAACATGTGGCTACTCACGTGCATGCACGCGAGCGCACACTTACTCTTTTGGTTTCCAGACTCTGTTTCTTATCCAGAGACACCTTGCGGTCAGTCAAATTAAGTAAACCAGACGACACCATAAACACAATGCTGTGTGCTGTATCACCATCGACCTCTCTGGTGTTAAGGTTAGGTGACACCAGATGGGCTTGGCATGGCATTAGTACCCTTTAGAAAGGACCTTTTATTTCAAATACGGTTTCACCCTTTGCTTACACCCTATAAAAATACCAGGCTCTAGCATTGTGCCTTGTTGCCTCCAGGGATGAAACACATAAGCGAATGGTTGTATCCGGTGGGCACAAACATCCCAATTGACCAAATTTTCATGGAAATGTCAACTTCCTGTGGTCCTCGCTTTGGGATGGATTTGCCTTTGAATTCTAGCTAGAACTAACAGGAATTCAACACTTGTATTTCATAACCTTGATTATTTGCGGGGAAATTGCAGCACAGACCCCAGATCAGGGGCAGCTCGTTGCTCTTTTGTAGATGAAGTGGTTCATAATCCTCTGCTTCTCTTTTGGGTCACAGGCTAAAAAGTTTGGGAACCACTATTGTAGGGGGATGATAGTGTCTTACTCCAAACAGGAATCTGTGATTGTGGAAAAGCCGCTCACTTATCACCAACTACTGCGATAGCATCACTATTGCTCCGTTGCAGTTGAGTGCTAGCGGAAAATACACAGATAAGTGCCATTGTAACAACGTTCCCCCGGGAGGCGGTGAGATTTCTTGTATAAATATGAGGGCAAGTCTGATGTTTCTCACTTTTGATTAATTTATCGTCACCTTTTAAACAGCGCCTGACTATCACTCAAAGAAATGGCAGATAAATTAGCTACAGCAGTTCCAAGGACGTGTGTGTAACCATCAGGGGCGTCACAAGGGGGGGAGGGGAAGTGGGACTGAGTTATTATAGGGCCCAAGGTGGAGGGGCCTTAATTATTTTATATACTTTAACTATTGAAACATAGCAGATATACAAGCTCACACCGGTGCCGCGCTGCGAGCTTGTAGATCTGCTATTTTTGAAAAGTCTTGAAAATGTGTGCAAATCTTTGAATATGTATTTTTTTTTTAAGCGACAATTTGTAACAACAATTTTGGGGGTCCTTCACATGAAACAGTTTGAGCACCACTGACATAGAAACATAGGTTTAAAAAAAAAACAGTAGACGCGCTGTGAGCTTGTATATCTGCTATTTTTCAATGGTTAAAGCACAAAAGAATACATAACGATTATGCGTTCCTTGTACTACCCAGGGCCCAGAATTTGGTGCAACACCACTCGTAACCATACCCAATACATCAAAAGCTACTGCTTGTCATCAAGCTGCACTCCAGTGAAAGAATATTAGCCTTCCCTGTCAGAGGGTTTCACCACTCAGCGCTGCTTCCTGCGTTCTTCCTGGTAGCACTGGGGACAAGTTGTTGCATGACTCACTGTCTTGGCCCCCGAGGGTCCTGTCCTGTCCCATACACCTAATGTTATTTTTTCCATGGTTCTCTTCTAGCACAGGAAACTGGCTACCAGAGAAAACGACTGCCACTTTAATTATCGTGCCATAGTTAGACTGGAGGTTGTAGAAATTGTTTACTTGAGAGACTACAGAGACAGGCTCGTGGATTAAGTGAGGTCTCACTCTGCGTTGGCTGTGACAGCCAGGAACGGCACACCATATAAGTGGGGGATCGGCTCATGTTAGCTTTGAGAGGAATGAAGCCTGCATTTCTGAAGGCCACGGCAGGGTTTTTGATGTCTGCTGCGGCCGTAACGGGGGATCTCGTCTTGATTGCAGGTTAACTTGTGAGTGACTGTGTGACATATTGTCCACACTGGCTGTCAGACCGAGTCAGAGACCCTTTGAAGAAATCAGATCCTAGAGCCACTTCGTGTGTGTGTGTGTGTGTGTGTGTGTGTGTGTGTGTGTGTGTGTGTGTGTGTGTGTGTGTGTGTGTGTGTGTGTGTGTGTGTGTGTGTGTGTGTGTGTGTGTGTGTGTGTGTGTGTGCGCGAGCAGACGTGTGTGCGCACTCTGCTTGCTTGCTTGCATGCGTGGGTGTGCATGCGTGTGTGTGCATGCGTGTGCCTTGCCTAGGGGAGGGGTGGAGTGGAGGTGGGAGTTGGCTACCCTTTCACTCTTTCTGAAGTCAGGCTGTTGTGATGTAGAAACTAGAAAGTAGAGAAGGAAGTCCAAAAATTATCAGTTGCTCCTTCACTTCAATCAAGAGATTTGTCAGTTTGAGCTTACATTTTCTCCCCCTCATTGACTCTAATTCGGAATTCACTAAGAATCAACAGAGAGTCTAATTGAGTGTTAACAGGCAAAAGGATATTGTCAACCAACTCAAAAGATGTCTGATTCTGGAGTCAATCCACACTTGGAGGGAATTATTTCAGATTTTGAAGGTTTGTGTTTTGATTTTCTGTTCCTTGATGTGTTTTTAATATTATTATTATTATTATTATTGTTGATGTTATTATTATATATTGTACACAAATGTGATATTAGCTGCATGTTGTCATTATGGAGTGAAAGCAGAGCATCTGTCTGAATTATAGTCATGAGTGATTGAATCATGTTGAGTCATCAACATGATTGAGTCATGTGTGTGTATGCATGCGCACGTGTGTTTGTGTGTGTGTGTGTGTGTGTGTGTGTGTGTGTGTGTGTGTGTGTGTGTGTGTGTGTGTGTGTGTGTGTGTGTGTGTGTGTGTGTGTGTGTGTGTGTGTGTGTGTGTGTGTGTGTGTGTGTGTGTGTGTGTTAGGTGGCTGACGCATGTCTACTCCTGCATGTGTTTAATATCACCACTCAGTAGCGGTGCAGTGGGCATATGTCAGTCTAGTCTGCTATTGATTATATCCCAGTTCAGTCAATAGAAACACACACAATGCTGCTCCTCCACAGGAAAGCCCTCAGCTGAAGGCATTAACAGGGAGACAGTGGGAACACAGCCGGGCAAAAGCTAACAGCTGGCTAGCCCCTCCAACAGTCATTCACAACTATATCTCCCCTTTGTTTTCTTAGCTAGCATGGAGCTCACTTTTCTTCCTTCCTTTGCTGGGCAGAGTCTGTCAGTCCAGCTGTTCAGGGGCCTGGGTGACAGATGCCATGCTCCCTGCATGCCTTCTGCAGCACGGGGAGCTCTGGCTGCAGTATGGGCTTGTTGCTGCTGAGAGGAAGTTATAATAGGATGAGGTCATACAGTAGATGGTGCTTAGAACAGCCTATTGTTATAATGACTAGAAAGATGCAATTGGAAATTGCGAGTGTGGTTGCTGACGGTTGCTGACTATATTCTACAGTAAGCTAACTGTCATGTGAAACTCGACCAATTGATTCCCTATTGATTCCCACTCCCATTGATTCCCTATTGATTCCCTATCCCTATTGATTCCCTAACCCTAGAAGTCTATAAAGTTTCCCCAGAAAAGTTACCCTAGAAGTCTAAATAGTCTAATATAATAGTCCATACTCCTTTGTGGTATTGAATGAGGTGTATCTGCATTTAAACAGTCCTAAGTAACAGGAGTAGTGGGCCCCACAGGGGCAGCGCCTCAGTGCAGCAGTTAAGGGGTTAAGGGTCTTGCTCAGGAGCACTTCTTCGACACATCGCTGAAGCCTGGGAATCGAACCTGTGGCGTTTGGTCTCCCAGGCGGCCTCTCTAAACATTCATCTATGGTCGCCCCCATACAGCTATATGGATGGCCACTGTTTGAGGTGCCCACTGTTTTTACTGTGTGCTTGTATATTTCTTTCAGGGACAAAAAACATTGATTCGGCAGTTAGGAAAACACAAAAAGGATTGACTGAGCGTGTGTTTGTCAAGTGGTGCCCCAAAACGGCATCTGTGATCTCAGTGACCCCAACTGCCCTTGCTTTGGGGGTTGACAGCCGTTGAAACCGGAGAATAGCAGGCAGTGGTGTAAAGTAACTATGTGTACTCAAGTACTGTCATTTCTACTTTACTGGAGTATTTCAAATTTTCAGTACTTTCACTTCTATTCCACTACAATTATTTGAAAACATGAGTTACTCGTTACTTCGTAGATTTGTATTATTGTTACGAAACACACATTAACCACTTCAGCCCTGAGCTTGTAGATCTGCTATTTTCAAATGATTTTTATACATCTGAAACCTTGAAATGGACATTCTGTATGATGAGTATATTTACTTATTGTGTACAGTTTAAGGCCAATACTTTTGTACTTTCACTCAAGTTCATTTTAAATTCCGGACTTTTACTTCGAGAGAATTTCTATATTGCACTATTGATACTTTTACTTGTACCTTTTCCACCACTGATAGCAGGCACACGCAACGGTGCTCATGCAGGACACACTGTGGGAGGACAGCTTCATCAGGTTAACTGGTAGCTCCCTGAGATTTGCAGCATTCGGAAAAACAAAACGACAACGCACCTTGGATGGACTCTCACATTTTAGGATGATGAGTTACAAGTAATAGAAAACCACCGAGGGAAACAGAAGTTATGATTTGCGATAGGAAAAGAAAGCGAGCCAGCGAATAGACAAGAGGAAAAAAAAGCTCAGAATGAAGCCATATTTGTAGATTCAGAGAGCACCGTGAAGACAGACAGGCTCCCTCTGCGTCTGCCAACCCAAACTGACATTTGGTGTTCGGTCCAAGTTCTGGGGGCCTGTTATCTGCTTACGTTGGTGCTCCAGCATGGAACAAGGTGCCATAAAGGGAGAGGAAATGAGACTGGAAGGACACAAGTGTGTTTGTACGATACCCTGTCAAAACCTGGCAGAGAGACCATGTGTTAAGCTGTCCCAAATGGCTGCGTGTGTGTGTGCGTGCGTGCGTGCGTGCGTGCGTGCGTGCGTGCGTGCGCGTGTGTGCGTGCACATGCATGCTGTGCCGTGCCGTGAGGGAAAGTGTGTATATGTGTGAATGTAATATACTCTATATACAGGTCTCCGTGGTATTGTTTGTCACATTTAGGAATGTAATATTAAATGCAGGTGGCAAAAAGTGCCATGTATAAGCGTTCTAAGTTGACCAGTGTTGGCCCAGTTAGGTACAAGTCGTATTTACAGGTGTGCAGTCAGTGTGACAGCAAAAGCCAAGCCTCAGGGCACTGCAACCTTTGCCACAGAGTCTGTTTTGATGCCTGGCTGTCAGTCAGTCACCCTATATCTGCTATCTCTGCAATGTCATTACACGTGCGCGCACGCACGCACACACACACACACACACACACACACACACACACACACACACACACACACACACACACACACACACACACACACACACACAACAAGCAGCTCGAGGGTGCAGATAAAACTGACAGCTTTGCATGAGTTATCATAGCAGCTCACTGCCCAGTCAAGGCAGATTCCAGTTCATCTTCTCCAGAGGGGAATCTTCGCTGAAGCATTCTATCATCATTCTGTTCAAGTGTCGGGTTGTGGAATTGATGTTACACCTCACCTCTCCTTTTCTTACATCTCCCTTGTTAGATACTTGACCCCTTTCTCACCCAGCGTCACGTTGGAGCCCCAAACAATATAATTACCAGTAAGACTCCCTAATCGGGAGATAAGCGACCGTCAGGTCGCAGCGTGATTTTAGGGCAAAATGTGTAGGAGCAGTGTCCAAAAATGTGGTTGAAAAAAATCGGCCTGATGGTGGCGCTGAGTGTAGACATAGTGTGTACCGATTTGTGTGATTTCTTTCTCGAGATTCATAAACACTGTGCTGTAAGTATAAATCTCCTTTTTAGGCGTTCAGGAGGCAGTTAGTTAACCAGTGGCTGATCAAAGAAAGAAAATAAGATTTAACCTGCCAAAGTTCAAGAGGCTAAATTCAAGCTGTCTGAATGACTGCGTACGTGCGTGCGTGCGTGCGTGTGTGTGTGTGTGCGTGCGTGCGTGTGCGTGCGTGCATCAGTGTGCCATGCAACATAAGAATGAAGAATTATAAACTGCTGACCCGAGATCAGCCTCACTTTGCCTCACTAACTGACTGTAACTCTTTTTGATCTCTCTAAGCTTTGTCCTCATTTACCCAGCAACTCTCGAACCTTACCCACTTTCCTTCTGTGCTGGACAGAGGGTGTGGGCCGTAGACCTGGAGAGAACCACACAGTAAATCTCACACAGTGGCTTGCACTGCTGTTGGTCAGGGTGCATAAGTCAGCCCCGCTCACTACGCACACCAGGAAGTTAATGTTTGACAACCCGGCATTATGCATTTAACTGACCAGGCAGAATACCACACTGTGTAATTCTATCACTCTTTGTTTGGCCTTGCCTTGTCAGATGGGGGTTTTGTCATATTTATCAAGCCTGACCAGTGACCACACACGCTTGTGTTTTGCTGCTTTTGACACCAGCTAAAGCTCCTGCAATATATGCACGGACATAGACGCGGTAGCTGCTTTATCGAGCCGACCGCTATTCTGAATTAGGGTTTGACTGTGAATCATTGTGATCAACAACAGCCCCACCCCCCCCACCATATTATCATAATTATATATTTGGTGTTGGTTTTTCAAGGTCTTCTTTTTTGTGAGATTGTCTCACCAGAGGCAATGTTTGAGTATAGTATGATAATATACAGTATATTTAAAAAAAGAAAGATACTGGAAAGTGACAAACACTGTCAATGCACATCATGTCTCTAATCCAGTAATGGTACTGTAGAGTATGGACAAAATTTCTAATTTGACACAAACTGTAGGCCTTTTGTCAAGAGACTGAATCATTCTCAGGCAGGGAGTTAGAGTAGAAAGATAGATTCTATAGCCATTCCTAATGCATTAACCAGAAAGTAGGAGAATATTCAACGCATATACTGTAGACCTTCTCTCTATCTCTCTCTTTCTATTATAACTATTTCTCTCTGTCTCTCTTTCTCTATCTAACTATTTCTCAAACCATTTCCCAGGGGAATGCTCCTCACTCTGATCCCGATCCTGTGATACAACTCTGTGATGAATCTGATCTGAGTGGCCACACAAGTTCCATGCAAAATGTCTTAACATATTACAGTATAGCATGACAATCACTCTTTCTTAACCCATTCAGAACGGGTATACTATATTGTGTATCATTATTTTATGCTTTAACTATTGAAAAATAGCAGATATACAAGCTCACAGCGTGGCACATAGTGCGAGCTTGTAGATCTGCTATTTTTGAAAAATCGTGAAAATTAACACTTAACTGGAGCTCAGTTAGTCTGTTCTTGAGAGACTACTATGTCAGTGGTTCTCAAACCTTTTCATGTGAAGGACCCCCAAAATGATATGTATTTGGCCACGGACCCCCATTTCAAAGTATTTAGTTCCAGGGACCACCCAGAAGCAAAATGTGAGTTACAAACGTTCGCTTTGAAAATACATATATTCAAAGATTTGCACACATTTTCACGACTTTTTCAAAAATAGCAGATCTACAAGCTCGCAGCGCGGCACTCGGTGCCGCGCTGTGAGCTTGTATATCTGCTATTTTTCACTGGTTAAAGCATTCAATAATTCTAATTTTATGTAATTAGTTTCATTGCAAATTATATTATCATTGTTCATAAGAAATAAATGGTATACTAGGAAAATCCACACCAGGCCAGATTGCCTATCCCGGGCCTTCACAATTTGAAAGGCAGTCATTGGAATGGAATCTGCAAAATTTGAAACTTTAGGGGTGGAGGCGGTTCCTTGCCCTACTGGCAGTGTGTGTGTGTGCAAAGTTTCATGGCAATCTGATGCTGCGTTCCTGATTTGTGTCATTTTGTGCAAAACGGGGCCTCCAGTATAATTTGAAAGCCAATCGTAGCCAATGAGAAGGGAATGTGAAAAAGCTGACATATAGATCATGGTCACGTGACCACAGAGATGATGTGTACCGATTTGCATGAGTTTTGGACAAGATCTGTAGTAGTAGTTGCAAAAAGTTTTGAAGAGATTGCTAAATGGCGGGAAATCTGTGTGGCCTATGTGGGGAGTTGTGTTGTGGACTTGTGGTCCTAGGAATCCAGAGAAATAATCATTTTGATTATGTTTTAACCAGGGGCATAGTTCCACCGATTTAAAATGACTCCAATACGGAACTAAAACTTCCTATGATTGGCCACTAGTTGCGCTGTTTCCCCCCCCGGCCGATCGCAAAAAGAATTGTTCTCCATTGGACCCCATTCATTTTCCCCTTTCGTTTTCTAACCTTAATTAACATTTTCATAAATACTTTATGGCAGGGACGTGCTGGCCATTGGGAAAAGCGGGACAACTCCCGAATGGCCGGTTCATTCCCGGCCAGTCCAGGCCGGCCATTAGGAAAAAAGTAAAAATAAAATGTCGGCCTTCGTTCCATTTTGGGGGCTGGGCAGTCAACAAAGTAAATCGTCACTGTCGGGCAGAAACCTTGTATCTCCAAGTTTCAAATTTGTACATTTTTTCGCAAAGCAAAGCCCTGCTTCATCATACAAGGCCGTCGCAAGAAAGTAGTGAAAACAGCAGATCTACAAGCACACAACGCCTCGCGGTGCGAGGCTTTGTGTGCTTGTAGATCGGCTGTTTTCACTAGTTTAAATCATTTTTAAAATGATAAATACAAAACAAACGGTTTTGGACATACAAGGTTTCCACCCAACAACAACAAAATTTAACTCATGTAATTGGCCCACTGGCTTGTCACTTGTCATGATCTGAAATGGCAAATCTTTGAGTAGCAGCAGCGCTATAGAGAGAGAGATCTCTCTCTATAGCGCGCAATGAGGGCCTCTCCAACTCTTTTTCCCGGGCTGAATCAGGGGCCCAGCACGTCCCTGCTTTATGGTTCCTATCGCTAGTTAAAAATTGCCTTTCAATCACGATTATATGCGTTTTGTGAAAATAAGGTCCCATTTATGTTAATATTGATGATAAAGTTGCAGGGGACGTGGCCAACTAAACTAATACCAGCCGGCTGTGTTCTTCTTCGTGTGCTGTATTTCGGGAGGCTCCGACCACATTCTCCCATGTATCTCTGCAGTTGCACATGACCGTTGGCAGCCAATAGCATCCTCTGGTGCCTTTACAATCTATGATGGCAACACCCATGCCAAGGACCCATATTGTGTCATTTGCGCTGCATAGAAACCAATGGCTTCGCTTTGTCCATATCTTTTATACAGTCTATGGTTTTAACCTGCTCTCCCAGTAGCATTGTGTGATCTCTCTCTCTCTCTCTCTCTCTCTCTCTCTCTCTCTCTCTCTCTCTCTCTCTCTCTCTCTCTCTCGATACTATACCATAATATTGGCCTAACGTCTAACGAGCCACCTCTGAAACCAGACCCAACCAATCATAGTGCCATTTTTAGGACAAAGTGAAGATAGCACTCCCTCTATCTTTGTTGTGGTGAATAGTCTCGTGCTATATTTGTTGTGTGGTGTTGTTATCAGATAGTGATAGCCAGATAGTGAACACTGGGGGAATGGAGAGTGTGTGTGTGTGTGTGTGTGTGTGTGTGGGGGGGGGGGGGGGGGGGTGGGGTCGACAAGATTCTTGGCTGCTGTTAATGGGAATCCCTCTGAGGAACACGGGACCTTTCTTTTCCAGCTCATAGTCTAGGAATGCCGTTTCACCGTGGAATGGGACTCCTTCATCCTTTAGCCTGTCTGTCCCCCGCTTTAAGTATTATTGAAACCACTGCACGGCACGCAGAACTATACCAATGTGATGACCTTTCTATATACTGTACTGTAGCTGCTCCACACTCAAAATGTCTTTTACAACTAGGAGGAGGCGACTCTACTTAAAGGGTAGTTTAAATGTTGTGCCACACTGCAACGTGTTGTGAGCTTGTAGCTCTGCCAAGTCTTACTGGGTTAAGTCTAAATGAAGCATTAAGCCTTCATCTGTGTCTTTACTGTCCTGGAACGCTGTGTCTACTCTACTGTACAGTAATATCCCCCTCTTTGTTTGAACACCAGTGTTGTTTTTGACTGCAAATTTTGATTTAGTTTCAGTCATAGTCTTTTGAATAAAATGTCATTTAGTTTTAGTCATAATTTAGTCACCTGAAAAGTTTTAGTCTAATTTTAGTCGACTAAATATCATAAGATTTCAGGCGACTAAATCTACAGTTGATTTAGTCAACTGAAATGTATTTTGGCAGGCCTTGATGGCATCGTAATGACTGATTTAACACTTGGTTGTGTGCTTAAAATAGCAGATCTACAAGCTCACAACGTGTCGCAGCGCGACGCGTTGTGAGCTTGTAGATATGCTATTTTCAACAGGCAACACCTGAGAGCAACCAAACATAAAATTAATGACTCTCTTCTCCACTAGTCCCTCCCTAACGTTTTAGTCTAGTTTTTATTTTGTTGACAAAATTGTCAAAATATTTAGTCTTAGTTTTAGTCATCACAGCTTGGTTTTTATTTCGTTTTATTTAGTTTTCGTCAGTGGAAAAAAATGCAGTCTTAGTCGACGAAATCAACACTGTTGATCACATCAGAATGCTGCTCCCGTTTGTCCTGTGTGATCACGTGCTTCTGAAGTCTATGCAGGGGATGGTTGTGGGGAGAAACAGAAGATCCCTTTCTGTCTTGTCATGTACTTTTTGTTGACTGATGTGGGAAAGAATGACCTCTGACTGCATGGAAAAGAGACTTTGGAGTCTTTGGGAAAAGTAGCGTAGTCCTAACAAACAGATAACTTATCCTTGACTTGTATTTAGTGAGAGTATTCTGGAACGTCTTTTTCCATTCTTTCTTTTTTTCCAATTCTCAGATAATATTTCACTTTAGTAAGACTCACATTCATTTATGGACTTAGATCAGAGACGATACAGTTGACTGCAGAAAGGGGTGCATTCACTCTATGCAAAGAAACACTGGATTAGAACATATAGGCCAGGGCATTTCTCCATTCTTCCACTCCAGTTGCTTTGGCTCTGGATATTTAATCACAGAGCAGCTGAGAACAGCAATAGTAATCTACTGCATGGATCACTGACCAGGTGTTTGAAGAAATGAAACACCCTGGATCAGCGCTATTATCTTGATGCACTGAATAACAATCTCTCCCATATTCAGCTTTTTACATTTGCTATCCCAAGACAATAGGCAAATGTCTGGAGATATTGGATTTAATATGGTTCCATAATCTGTCAGGAATCTCTCAGAGGATGTTATAACTGAATGGGTAGTCAAAACACTTAAAGGTCTTATGACATCAAATTTTATTATTTTTTATTTTTAGGCTTTTTTTACTTTACTAGGCTCAGAAAAGTGAGTTAATTTGCCTCTGGATGTACGCATCATCATCCAGGGGAGGGTGTGGTTGTAGGGGAGGGTGAACGCAACAACCAAAGTGGTGAATGGTAAATGGTAAATGGTGCATTGGACCGATGCTAAAACAATGTAAAGTAACAGCAAAGGTGATACACTCTCCCCTGGATGATGATGCGTACGTCCTGAGACAAATTAACTCACCTTTCTGAGCCTAATTATTCAAAAAAACTACAGATTACAGAAAAAACATTGAATCTTGAAAGGTCAGATTTTTTTGGTGTAATTGAGGTCAGGAAACACGAAAAAAAAAAACGAATAAAAAGGAAAAAAAGAAAATTGATGTCATAAGACCTTTAAACCCTAAATTCTCTCCGGGTGGTATGGCGCCCGTGCACTGCTCCTAATTGTTAGGATGGGTAAATGCAGGGGACAGATTTCCATGTATGTACAAATGTACTGTTACAAGAAATACGAGTTGGGACCATATTATTAGTACAGCACAATTCAGCACGCACTGCAACCTTGTGGCTCCATGTGAAAGTTGTCGACTCGTTTTTGGCAAACTGGCTTGGCCAGACTTGAAAGCAGCTAAAGCCTTGGTCTCGCTCTCAACAATCATAAAACACAAGGGGGAGAAACACCGGGGTTAAGAAGGACACAGTGTAACGACAGAGTTGGTTTGGACAACACTTGCAAATTGGAGGTTTGTTATTGTGATCTGATATATAGAGAATGAAAGAGAGAGTGAGGTATTGCCAATCAGCAAGTTCTTAGCGTTGAAGAAACACACACAGTAACACATAAACCTTTAAAGCCATTGAGTTAAAGTTGTTTTTCTCTAACTCTAATGCCTTTGGTGGGCTTGTAAAAGGGATATTTTGTTTCTCACTGAGATACAGTAAAATTGTATTGACTTAAAACTTCCCCTTCATTTCAACTAAGAGCAGAGTCGGTGCGGTCAGTGCAGCGCTAGACAGCCTGCAACATGAAAGCTATCCAATAACAGTGTGTTTAAAGGGTTTGATAAGGGTGACTGAAGGAGGATTTGTAACACAAATCACCATACAGTGTAGAACACATATACAATGGGCCCACCCCGTGGAAATGTTGGCCTGTGGCAGAGCACGAGTGTCCTTGGAGTGGACGATAGCCGGCACATACGAGAAGAGCCCGAGACATTTGCTCTGGCACGCTAAATTAGCATTTGGCGAGAACCGAATTTGTCTTAGGGGGGAAAAACGTATCGAGTGTCTGCTGGGCTGCTGTGAAGCAGCTTATAGCAGTAAATTAGATTAGTGGTGTTGGCTGATCTGTGCTGTAAAAAAAGGCCTTTGATGTGATTGTCTTCAGCTCGGAATGTCCTGACAGCTAAAGCAGCTCTGGCTTTTGCATTGAGGGCAATGAGAGTGGGGCATGCACCCCTGCCTACTAACAGTATACTGGACTTGATACCCTAAAGTACACACAATGCATTTTTTTTTAAAGATTTTTTTATTGGATAGGACAGTAGAGTAGACTGACAGGAAAAGGGGGGAGAGATGGGGAGTGACATGCAGCAAAGGTCATCCGTTTCGGGAATCGAACCGGCGATGCAGCCAGGCATCCACGCCCATGTGGCAATGCCTAAGTGGTATGCGCCTTGACCAGTAGGCCAGCGTGCACCCCACAATTCACTTTCGTAAATGGTGTTGGAACAACAGAAGTTCAGGAGAGAGAGAAACACACCATGACTCCTCCCCCCTCTCCACCTACCTGCTCACGCCACCCACCTGGCCTACCTGGCCCTTAGCTCCGCCCCCTAGACATCTACCTGGCTCTATTTATCCTCACTCTAACTTCCCAGAACCCCTCTTGCTTTTCGCATGCTACGCATTTGCCAAGCACCTTCGACAAGCAACACAAGTACTTTACGTTACTACCTACCTTCGCCATGTCCGACATCGACCTGTTCGCCTCCGGTGACGAGTCTGTCATCAGCGCCGCCAACCCGAGGACTCCTACTCCAATCCTCAGGGACCAAGCGCGGCTGAGCCAGGCCAGCCTCCCGTCCGGACAATCCAACAACAACCGCAGCCATCCCAGCGCTTCCCGCCGATCCAGCCGTAACAGCCCCGCCATCAACCTATCCGGTCAGTCAGCTTTCTCCCACGCCTCAACCCACTCCCTACGTTCACCCGTGGTCACCGAACCACCCACCCAAGCCCGGTCCCGCGGCCGATCCCCGAGACGATCGGAACACAGCCAGCGTGCACCACGGGACCCCCCGCCCCGCAGCCAGGCTAGCCAGCACGGCAGCCAGGCTAACCAGCACCGCAGCCAGGACAGCCAGCTCCGCAGCCAAGTTAGCCAGCGTTCCCACGGTAGCCGAGCCAGCGAACACCGCAGCCACGGACGCACCTCGCCTCCCAGCTCCTCCAGGGCGAGCCGCCATCAGCAACCCATCCCGCCGCCCAACATCGCGGACTGGGCCGTAGCGGGACTCAAGCGGCAGCTGCAAAACCGCGGGATTCGCGTCCCCCGGGCTACAAACAAAGCGGAGCTCTTCCGCCTCTACACCGAGGCACTGGCTCCAACAACAACAACAGCGGGTCCTTCCACCAGCCGGGCGCATCGCGATGACGTCACCCGCCAACCTCCCCGCGCAACTCCACTGCTCATTATTTATCTGCCTTCTACTTCATTAAAACCCTTAAACCTTCATGGTGTGTTTCTTGTTAACTAGTGAATCAGTTTCATTCTGGAATCCCTATCGTACATTTTTAACAAAAAATGTATAAATAAATCTAAAGCTGTGAAAATAACAGATCTACATCACAGCATTATTATGGGTAGTAACTCGCGTTTTAGGGTAGACCCGCCTCGCCGGGGTCTGATTGGCTTCCTGGAAGGCATAGTTTTACTGAGGTTAGGTATAGTTACAAAAACGCTACTGTCAGTGACTACTGGCCACACACACACACACACACACACACACACACACACACACACACACACACACACACACACACACACACACACACTGACACACTTTTAACATCTTTATTTGTATTCACATTTAACAAGAAATTCTTGAACACAAACAATGGTAGATGCGCAAACTTGGGAAACTCACCAACACTATTTCATGATACAGATCATGTGTACAGGAAGCATCGCCTCCTCCATATACGGTATGGTGGCTGCCAATTATCACAAACACTGAACAAGACAAGCTGTATAATACAGTAGCATCCTTAAGACGTTGATACTTAAGCACCGTGGTAAGGAATGCCGCTTCCAAACTGTGGTCAAATGTACATATGCCACTTCTAAAATGGTCACTTTTCTACTGTCCTCAATCCTCATCAACAACAACATCTGGAGTAATGTATTACCTGTGACATCTGAAAAGGCTTCATTTTCATTATTGCGATATATGAAACATATGAACTTTATCTAACACACACACACACACACACACACACACACACACACACACACACACACACACACACACACACACACACACACACACACACACACACACACACACATATATAACACATACACACAACCAAATACACTGTACACCACACAAATGGAGTCCATTATTTGTAATGGGTTTTGGCTGTTGGGATGTCCAGCTGCGTGTGTGCTTGTGCGTGAGTCAACGTTTCATTACAGTACCATCTCACAACATCAGCCTTGGCACAGCAACTCAGAGATGGGAACTGGATTTAAATAGACATTCAGCCTGAGGTCATTCACTGTCATGTCAAGTGGGTCATTCCTTTGGGGCAGTAATGCACTCATCTTTAAACATACTGCAGTGTTCTCACACCACAGCTAACCATGTTGCCTAAAGCCGTAGTAATACTTGGTGGTGCTGTGTTTGTATGTATATATGTACTGTATGTATTGTATATTGTATGTAGGTGGATAGATGGATGGACAGACAGCAGTTAAGGTTACAGAGTTAAAGAGTAAGGAAAAGAAAAAGTACTGTCGTGGACTTGTGTACAGCAATGCAAGGCAAAAAGAAAAACATGGGGGCACGGTGGCGCAGTCGGTAGCGCTGTTGCCTGCCTCACAGCTAGAACGTCCTGGGTTTGATTCCCGCCGGGGGGGCATTGTGGGCGTGTTCTCTCCTCCACGTCGTCAGTGCCCAAACCCTAGGTGGGTCTTTCTGTGTGGAGTTTGCATGTTCTCCCTGTGTCTCCTAGGGTAGATACCCTCACAAAGCATGCAGTAATACTGGTCTCTATAATGCATCACCCTGGCCAGCTGGGGCGCCTGATGGTGGGGAAAGGAACTAATAACGTGTTCCTTCCATGTGCTACCGTTAGAGATGGACCGATTGCAAAATTCTTGGCCGATACCGATCCACCGGTTTTATGAAGGTCTGACCTGCCAAAACCGATTTTTCCGATACCGATTTCTTTAGCTAAGAACTAGGAAATAGGGTTGCTCCAATACCCTTTTGTTTCAGGCCAAGTAGGCCTACAAGACATACTTCAATTTGAGTACCAATAAGCTAGAAGAACACTAATGCCAAATCAATCACAATAGTACAATATCCAAAATCACAGACAATATCCAGTCTAATATGACCGTCTGGACTAGGCAGGAGGAAAGCAGGTGACGCATGCTTTTTTCCCCCCTTCTTTTTGGAGACGACATTGACACAGGATTATGGAATATATCCTTACATTGCAAAGGTAATCAGCACCATCTGTATTCTGTAGGCTGCCTCCAAGTAGACTGCCTGCTACTTGCTAATGTTTACTTTAGTCACAGGACCGAGCATCATGCTGTGCAGTGCAAGAGATACAATTGGCCGATTTTGGCATATTTATGTCAGTGACCTGCCGATCACCGATTTGGCCGGTTTGATATGATACCTGCCGATTTCTGATATTGGCCGATACCGATGTCCATCCCTAGCTACCGTACGTCCAACCGGGGAAGCTCCCCCTTGTCAGGTGATAAAAAGCTTGCTCACTCCTCATGCACTGAAAGAGGCATGAGCTCAGTTCGGGGCTCTCCCCAGGTTGGCAGAGGGATTAGAGCCCAGGATTACAGCTTAGGCAATTGGCACTGGGTGAAAATGGGTTACAAAATCATGGGATAAGCATGATACACAGAGCAATGGCGCATAGAAGAAAAAGCTTTACAACTGTCCATCATCATGCAGGAAAACAACAGCGTCTCACCGTGTGCGCTGCACAGGAAAAGCAACAACATAGTAAAAATGACTTTATACTGTGTACAGTGTAGTGTACCACCTACCACGCACATAATATTTAACCAACCATTGGTGCATGGCAGCGTATAAATCGGAACCAACGTGCTATGTAAGAGTTTTATACAGTGAAAATAGCATTGCTAATTAGGAGAAACCTGATTCATTGGGTTACTGGTGTCCCAGCTATTTACGCTGGTAGTTAATTCAATTACATAAGCTTGGTCCAGTTGCCAGCTACAATGGCGTCCTTTGTGTTTGCGTCAGTGAAATTGCTTCTCCAGTTCCCCCCCCACCCTCAAACCACAGGCGGTTTACTACTGGGATATAGCTCATATTGGTTTTCAGAACCAGATGATAAAAAAATTATATGGTGTGTTTATGGTTCGGTTAATTGATGTGACCTTTTTGAAGAACCTTTAATTTCATTGTTCTTTCCAACTGTAAACATTATATTTGAACTGCAAATGAGACCTATAAAAATAATGCAGCGAAAGAGAATTTTATTTAATCTATTTATTTATTGGTATTTCTACTTTATTTTAGGCAGGACAGGAAACTAAATGTAAATGCATGAAACAGATCTCCCACCATAATCAACCAACCGGGATGACGTAATTGTGTGTCTGACTGTCTACCTGTTTCTCAAAGTTCTCAATTTGTGGTCTGGGGATTTTCATAGGTCCTTTAGTAGCTTAAAGGAGCTATAGTCAACTTTTTCTTGAAAAACGGATGCTAAAATAAAAATAATGTTTCAAAAATGTTTTATAAAAAAATAAGCTTCATACATGTGTTTCTATTCAAAAATGACCACAAAAGGCGTAAAATAATGATAAAATAATAATTTTGGCCATGTCAGACTGACTTTGTTTACATTCCTCTTCCATGGATTGATAAGGGATGTAAACAAAGTCGGCCCTACAATGAAAAAGTTGACTATAGCTCCTTTAAGGAACAGGAATGTTTAATATCACTATTATTTCACTGGCTAGAAGTTTGCCCAATGACTTTTCAAATCCCATGTTTCATTCTCTCCACTCTTATCTCCCCAACACAACATAGACCAGTGGTTCTCAAACCTTTAGGGCTTCAGTACTAGTACCCCCTTTTTCTGATTGCTGAATCCAAGTACCCTCTTTAATCGACAACAACAGGGATTGAGCAGCCGCTCTACCTCCTGAGCCACTGCCCTCTGGCAATATGAACATGTTTGACAAACACTGGTTTAGGTAAAGTGTCATTCCAACCGGGCACGATAAAGATAACTATAACGATAATTAACAACAACTGCCGTCCTGTTGTCCAGCCGACAGTTGAGACGTTTTTTGAATTCAGCTACTGGTGAGAAACTACCATTGAGAATCATTATACTGTCAATATGTTGTGTCCTATAACCAGGGGCGTCACAACTCACAAGGAGGGAGAAGTGGGACTGAGTTACTACAGGGCCCAAGGTGTAGGGGCCCTAATTGTCTCCACCAGCCGAAGGCTGAGGGAGAGTATGTTTTCCCCTCCGTCCGTGTGTCCGTCCGTGCGTCCGTGCGTGCGTCCGTCCGTGCGTCCGTCCGTGCGTGCGTCCTCGCAGTTTGTGAGCGCCAAATCTCAGTCGCTGTTGGCCCGGTCGCTGCCAAAGTGAGCACACACATTCCCTGGATGCCAATCTAGAACCTCTGCCCTAAATTTTTCAAATGGGCCTTTTCTAGCGCCAACTAGTGGCCGATGTTTGCTAAACACATTTCTGTGCACTACTCTTACAGATTTTGTCCAAAAATCCTACAAATCGGTAGGCAATATCTCGACAGTCATGTGATCGACACGGATCTGTCCGATTTTGCATATTCCATCCTGATTGGCTAAGATTGGCTTCCAAAGTTTGTGGGATTGAGCCGTTTTGAACAAAATGCCTCAAATCACAAACGCAAAGTGCAATTATCATGAAATCACGCACACACGTTCCCACTAGGCCGAGGAAGAAATGCCACTTAATTTTTTTTTAATCAGCCTCATGGTGGCGCTATAACAGCCCGATTTGTGGTTTTACCTATAACTCCACCGATCAGTTTCAAACTTTGTAAGCGCACTCCCTAGAGGCTAAGGATAAACCTTTGCCCTGCATTTTTCACATCAGCCTTTTATAGCGCCACCTTTGGGCCGACTTATGTAAAACACATTTTTGGATATTACTCCTTGAGATTTTATCCAAAAATCATGCAAATCGGTACACAGTATCTCTATAGTCATGTGATCAAGTCCGATCCGTCTGATATTTCATATTCCATCCTGTTTGGCTAATATTAGCTTCCAAAGTTTGCAGGATTGTTCCGTTTTTGAACAAAATGCCTCAAATCATCAACGCAGCTTGCGATTACCGTGACATTTGCCACACATATTCCCACTAGGTCAAGGAACAAATGCTACCTTTTTAACGTTGTCCTGTTATAGCGCCACCAGCAGGTAGACTTTAGCAAAACACATTTTTGGAACACAATGCTTGAAATCATGCATGCAGCGTCCGATTGCCATGAAAGATCTAAGGTGAAGAACATATGCCACCCTTTTTACATTGGCCTATTATACAGTAGCACCACCAGGACGCCTGGCCTGGTGGAGACCTGTGCTCGGAAGAGCACTGCTTCTAGTTCTTTTATGCTTTAGCTATTGAAAAATAGCAGCAGTGCTGTGCTGCGAGAGCTTGTAGATCTGCTATTTTTGAAAGGTTGTGAATATGTGTGCAAATCTTTGAATATATGTATTTTTTTAAGTGAACATTTGTAACTAAAATTTTGATTCTCGGGTTGGGGGACCCTGGAACTAAATATTTTGAGATGGGGGTCCGTGGCAAAATCATATCATTTTGGGGGTCCTTCACATGAAAAAATGTGAGCACCACGGCACTGACATAGAAACATAGGTTTTTCAAAAAACTTTAGAAGGATTTAGAAGACATTTATAGAATCAGGTAAAAAATGTTCAAAGAAAATAGAAAATCTACAAGCTCGCAGCGTGGCACTCGGTGCCGCACTGTGAGTATATCGGCTATTTTTCAATAGTTAAAGCACAAAATAATGCGTTCCCAGTCTAAATGGGTTCAACCCCCTCCCCCCTATGAAGAACATTCATGGGGAGGGGGGCCACAGTGAATCCTTGTACCCAGGGCCCAGAATTTGGTGCGACCACCCCTGCCTATAACATGTCCTTCTGTGTCTGTGTCTCTTTCCTCCATGCAGCTCTGAAGAGGTCCTTCGAGGTGGAGGACGTTGGCCGGACCACCAACTCCCCCCACCGTAACGCCATGTCTCCCACTAGCATCTACTACCGTGACCTGGGCACCGGTGCCGCCGCCTCCAACAACAACAACCACAGCTACAACCAGCCGCGCTCCATCATGGGCGGAGGGGGCTCCAAAACCCCCGAGCCTGTTTCGCGCCGCTCTGAGCTCTGCATCGACATCTCCTCTTCCTCCAACAAGCAGCTGGACTACATCACCAGCCCCGGTTCTGCTCGCGCCTCGAGCAACAGCGCCCTGAAAAGGCCCGAGGTGCTGGGCCACTCAAGGACCCCCGAGATGGGCCACAAGCGAGAGGTGACCTTTGCTAAGATTCCCGCCGATTCCCCGGCGACGCGACGCAACGAGGGGAACGCCAGCCACAACAACGGCACGGCCCGCACCCCCGAGCAGAACCACAGCCGCAAGGTGGAGCCGCCCGGCCCCGGAGACGTCCGCAAGCCCGAGATCAGCATCACCAGAGCCCCGCCCGAGAATAACGGCCACCACCCAGCGGTGCACCACCCGCATCACCCCAACCCCCACCACAACACCATCGTCACCACCATACGCTGTTCCTCGCCTAACCAAGCAGGGCGCAAGTCCCCCAACCATGACAGTAAGCCTGTTTACCCATTACAACCTTAAAGTTATACTATGTCACTTTTTTTATAAAACATATCTTAAAATTGTCCTAACTATTAAATCGCTAAAGTTTTAGAACCCCCACTCCGTTAATTTCAGCCCCAAAAGCGTTTTCTTTATATGTTTTCTACTTAGCCGTGACAGGGGCGGGATTTCGCGGCAAAATGACGTCATCTGCATCATCCGTATACGTTGTGTATACGTTGGCCAAACACATTGCACATCATACACACATGATACACTACCGGCCAATGACAGTGCATCTTGAGGTCTCTTCAGGAAATAGCTTGCTTCAACAGCTTTGTTTACACTGGTCTAGAAGTCTAGCCTGTAAACCTCCCCAACGCCTGTCCGCAGAGGGACACTACGGATGCGTGGCGACTTGGCGAGGCAGGCGAGGCGGACGCGGGAGTCTGAAGGCCCGGTCCGCGGCGAAAAACGGCCGAAAAAAGCAGACGCGACCGCGGTTTGCTATAACGCTACTGACCACTAGTTGAGCAACTTACACAGTATAGCTTTAACTAACTAACTTATAATCAGAGGCAGAGCACTAGCTTTCCTTCCTTCCTTATTCAGTCTCTGAAATGCTCCAAGTACACACTTGTTTCTGAGCCTTCTTATTTTGTTGCTATTTCATCCCTCATAGCTAAGGCCCAATCTGTCTAGAACAGGGTTTATGTGTACAGTATGTATGTCTAATTATGTACATATGTACTGCATGTCTCCTCAAAAGTAGACCACAATGAAGCAACGCGTTAGTTCATGCAGGGTACAAACACAACAATCACACATTGCCGGCCCTCTCATGGCGGTCTGTTTAAATTAGATAAAAGTAGAAGAAGCGCTGCGTGGATCCGTGAATGTAACAATAAAAAACTGTAGACAGGTGCTCTTTGGAGAGGGTAAGTGTATCTTAGGACAACAAAAATTCTAGTTCCATTCCATGGTATAAAGAACAGTGATGGGGTAAGGTGGGGAACGAAGAAGAGGTCCAAGGCAACTCTGTTCAGTATAAAAATAGCAAAACTTTTATTTAATTCATGGCAGCAAAGATAAAAAACACGACCGACGCGTTTCAGCCACTAGTGGCCTTCATCAGGGTCCGTTTAAATATGGCGCCCTCCGACACTGGATCTCCGCTTTACAATTGCTGCCACACACTGCTGCTGCTGCCAGCAAAGCTTGACTCCACCACTCCAGCCTCCAACTTGGTTTAGAATCTTGCATTACTCAAATGTTTACTTTAAACTGAACGTTAAACCGAACTTCATGTCAGCATGGCTCTAAACTGAATTCAGTGTTTATGGCTTTAATGTTAAACTGCATTCAAGTTTGCGTGACTCAAGTTAATCTGATAAATGTCTTGCTATGGGCTCCACTTTTGTATACTGGTGGGGGTTTTTGCATAGCGTTCCCTGAATCCCTGTATAGTGCGGCTTCGCCACTGAACACCACACTGTGATTTGTGTGGCTTTTCTCACAGACTGCATACACACACACACACACACACACACACACACACACACACACACACACACACACACACACACACACACACACACATACATTCTTTGGTACTTTGCTACAGTAGCAGCTCATGGTTCGCATGGTTCTTTAGAGATCCTCATCTGGGGAAACAATATCCATGTTGTCTCTTTGTCTAAGGAAATATCCATGTTGCACCTTTTTCTAAGGAAATATCCATGTTGTCTCTTTGTCTAAGGAAATATCCATGTTGTCTCTTTGTCTAAGGAAATATTCCAGAGCCCCAAAGGTGACATGGCTACCTGTCCTCATGGTGGCTCCATCTGTACATATACCGGTACACCACCAAACGTCTAATGGTTATATCTAGCTTTATAGGTGCTATCCATCACATTGGTGCCTCTATTTAGAAAGACGAAAGGGTATATGGGCTTAAAGGGATATATCACTTTCAAATTAAATAAACATTAAAGAAATATATTTTAAAAATAAATGAAAAAAGTAATGGAAAGAACACTGCCCCCTCATGCATTAGAAGAATCTTGTACGAGGGGGCGGTGATTTTTACTTTTTCATAATGTCTTTTAATGTTTATTGTAATTGAAAGGTAAATATCCCTTTAAGTGTTTAAAGATAGGTGATATGTACAGTAGCACCAAAAAAGCTTCCCCTGTGATTGATTACAAGTGTGCACATATATACAGTAGTAATCAGAGCAAAGAGGGAAGCACGCACATCTCCAAAGATGTACAGTACAGGAGGCGAACCAAAAATACGCACCATGGAAAGAAGAGAGGTTGCGGACCTCTCACTGTTCTGCTGCTTCAGCGACAATTTTCTTTTTAGATGGATACAACGTTTTGACCCCTTAGGGTCTTCATCAGGTAGGATACACATACAGATACAGACACATACAGTAGTAACTCACTTCTGCTATGAACTAAGTGATTTGCAGTGATGGAAAAGGTACTCTGTTTTACTTAAGTAAAATTATCAAATACCACAATGTATAAGTACTCTGTTACAAGTCAAAGTCTGCAATTCAAAATGTGCTTGAGTAAAACTACGAATGTATTGGCATCAATATGTACTTAAAGTACCAAAAGTAAAAGTACAAAATGTTTGAAAATAGCAGATCTACAAGCTCACACCACGTTGCAATGCGCTTTAACGTGCTATGGCGCGTTGTGAGTGATGTATTGTGAGCTTGTTGATCGGCTATTTTCAAATAGCGTAGGTATAAAACAGGGATAAAGTGGTTAATGTATGTTTTATAATATTATCATTTATACCTGTGAAGTAACTAGTAACTAAAGTCTTCAAATAAATGTAGTAAATGTAGAGAATTGGAAATACTCAAGTAAAGTACAAATATCTCAAACTTGTCCTTATAAGTACAGTACTTAAGTAAATCTCCTTAAGTTACTTTACACCACTGGTGATTTGTTTGTACACGACTGCACAGAGAATGAGACACAGCTAAGCCGAAAATATACTCATGCATTTGTTTGAAAATTGCACAGTGTGAGTGACTGTAATCACAGGGCTCCAGTGGGGGGCCCAGCTTCATATTGGTGTTATTTGCTGCTGAGGTTTGGTTTGGGGCCAGTGATTGTCTTTCACTTTAATCAGTTGAATGACAACAAGAAAACCACCCATCACGCAACGTACTGAATGTCTTTGTAATGACCTTTAAAGTTGGACATTCTAGTCGTACAGTACGTGTGTGTGTGTGTGTGTGTGTGTGTGTGTGTGTGTGTGTGTGTGTGTGTGTGTGTGTGTGTGTGTGTGTGTGTGTGCGCGTGTGTGTGCGTGTGTGTGTGTGTGTGTGTGTGTGTGTGTGTGTGTGTGTGTGTGTGTGTGTGTGTGGCACTAAAGCATGCCTGTGTTAATCAGAGAGAGAGGAAACCAGGGTTTTTGATGTTTAGGCCTAGTATGTGAAAGCTAACCACAGCACATTGGGGATGTGGTGTCTCTCTTACTGTGCACACACACACTGTGTGTGTGTGTGTGTGCGTGCGTGCGTGCGTGCGTGCGTGCGTGCGTGCGTGCGTGCGTGCGTGCGTGCGTGCGTGCGGGCGTGCGTGCGTGCGTGTGATATCCCAGCTGGGGTTCTAGCGGACCAGAGCATTGGCCTGAGAAACTATAGTTAATTAACAATAATGGCCTTGAAAACTATTTTTTGAACATTTTTGCCCATAATTACATGCCCAAAAATAGGGACGCCAGGTTGAAACTAAGTGGTTCATAATGTGTAGTACTGTAGGTTCTGTGACAAGTCTTTGTCACTCTCTCTAACTAAAAATCTCTTTCTCTCTTTTGAGTTTGTGCAGGAATGACCATAATACCTTCAGCAACTATGTTCCCTGTCTTTCTACTGGTATCTCTTTCTCTCAATCATGGATACGCCACAACTTATATGCTCTGATAAGTGGTGTAATTATTCTGCCCCATAATGAGTCATTTGTTAGCTGGATAATAACAGTGGGGGTAATGATTTTTGTTTATTTTTTTATTTTAGCTCTTCTTCTGTTTAACAAATCCCAGGAGTTAAAAATACGTTGTCACATTTTTCCAGAATACATCATCAATGTTTTTCTTCCATCTTTCCACTTCCTTGTCTTTCTCCACTGTTGCCTCACACACCAAGGCCAGGGGAGGGGTCAGTAACATTAGAGCATTTTTTGATTAAAGCCGTGTGTCTTTATGTCTGTCAGTAACACAAGTACAATGTCCTTGGAGGCCCGTCATCTGTCGGTAATGCTGAACACAGAAGATCTACAAAAACTCACCATGCATCACAGACAGTGTGACGACGCACAGGTTATTTCTGGCACAGGACACCGTCCTGTATAAATCAGGCTTAGTTAAGGCCTGTGGACTGCCTCTCTCTGTGGATGTACTCTATGTGACCTCTGTCTAACCTCTGTAGCAGTCATACAGTAGCACTGTTGTACAATAATAATAAGTTAAATTAGGGATGGGCGATATGGAAAAATACAATATCACAGTATTTTCCCAAGCTGTATCACGATACACGATTTTATCACGATTCTTTTTCACGTTGGTTTTGATGGTTATTTTTCAAGTTACTTGACAAAAACTAGACTCTCTGGGTTCCTTTTGGGAGATCTAAATTGAACTTTACAAGTATGTAACTCTGACAGTATACAAATATGTTAAAGTTAAGTGGAGACCTTGACATTTTAAAGTTTGAGAACTACTGATTTAGACCAAAATGCAGGTTTAAATTGAATTCTGCAATGAATCTCTGTATTAACGATTAAACAGGATTTCTTACAAGGCTCCCTCATTTGTATCACGATATATACGATACCTCTGAAAAGGCGTGGAGACATTGTATTGTCTCAACAATAATTATCACCATATCGCCCACCCCTAAGTTAAATTCAAAACCACTCTGATGTGGCCCAGGGCAGCCTCTTGCCGAATGGAATACCAGGGTTTCCATGGGTTTCTCTTTGTCATGATTACGGATGGGAGGATACAAGATTTGATCTTTTATCATGGCTTAAATACAAAGAGAAATAAATAAATGGTGAATTTTAGAATCCGATCTATCTTGAAAAGGACTAAGGTTTCATTCCTCAAGGCTAGCAGTACTGTTTGATGACAGGACATTGCCAGTGTTATTCAGTTACTGTTAGGGTTAGGTTTAGGTTTAGGTTATTTTTAAGGTAAATTGTGCATTTACTGTAGGAATAAAGGGACACAGACAAACAGATGGAGGAGGAGACAAACTTAATGCAAACCCCATTATACCTGTTGTCATAGGACCCGTTTTGACCATCTGTTTGCCTGTGTCCATTTATGCCCATATATGGAGATATCTGTATCTGTCTGTCTGCGTCCACTTTATGCCCATATATGGAGATCTTTGACCATCTGTTTGCCTGTGTCCATTTATGCCCATATATGGAGATATCTGTATCTATCTGTCTGCATCCATTTTATGCCCATATATGGAGATCTATGCAGACACAGTGCCAGTTCCGGAAAATCCTGATGTCAGACATCAGAATCCGAACCTTTCGTGCTGGTTCCAGAAAATCGTGTATCGGGTCGGGTCGAGGCCGAGCACTGCACTACCTGCTGCGGTGGGGAACGTGCGTGCCGAATTTGAAATAGGGGATGAATGCCCCACCCTTTAATGCAAACCCCATGAATGCCCCACCCTTTAATGCAAACCCCAATATACCTGTTGTCATAGGACCCGTTTTGACCATCTGTTTGTCTTTGTCCACTTATGCCCATATATGAAGATCTCTGCACACACAGTACCGGTTGCGGAAAACTCTGATGTCAGACATCAGCTCCGCATACAGGCATTCATTTTATTCCCATATATGGAGAACGCGCGTGCCGGTGGGACGAACGGTTCTCGAGATACGCGGATTACATACATACACACTCACTCACAGAGATTTTTTGTTGACTCATGTGGCGTACGTGATGTCAGAGCCTTTTATGAAGTGATGTCACAATGAGTCAGCGCTTGCGCCGATTTCCTCCGGAACAGCCTGATGTCAACAATCAGCCCGCATAAGGAGATTCCGAACGTTTCGCGCCGGTTAGGGAAAACCGCGCGTCGGGTCGGGTCGAGGCCCGGCACTGCACTCCGTGCCGCGGCGGGGAACGTGCGTGCCGAATCTGAAGCCGGTGGGACGAACGGTTCTCGAGATACGCGGATTACAGACACGCAGACAGACACGCACGCACGCAGAGACTTCTCGCATTTATAGATAGACTAGAAGCTGGGCCGCCCTTCGGGCGGCCCAGCGTCTAGTCGGCGACCTGGCCAACTCGGGAACGATGTAAATAGGGAATGAATGCCCCGCCCTTTAATGCAAATCCCATTATACTGTTGTCATAGGACCCGTTTTGACCATCTGTGTCCATTTATGCCCATATATGGAGATATCTGTATCTGTCTGTCTGTCGGCGTCCATGTTATGTCCATATATGGAGATCACTGCAGATATAGTTCTGGGTCCATTTTATGCCCATATATGGAGTTATCTGTCTATCTGCGTCCATTTTATGCCCATATATGGAGATCTCTGTATCTGTCTGTCTGTGTCCCTTTTATCCCCATTATGGAGATCTCTGTATCTGTCTGTGCCTCCGACTGTGTTGCAGACACATGTGCTGGTTCCCCCTTTAATGCAAACCCCATTATACCTGTTGTCATAGGACCCGTTTTGACCATCTGTTTGCCTGTGTCCATTTATGCCCATATATGGAGTATCTGTCTGTGCCTCCGACTGTGTTGCAGACACAGTGCCGTTTCCCCCTTTAACCCATTCAGGCCGGGTACACATTTTAGTGTATGGGAGGGGCTTACAGTACATGTACAGTATGTAGCAACATATTTGTTTTTGTAGGCTAATTTCTGATTTGGGCCTAACTATAGGTTAGGCCTAAATGGGTTAATGCAAACCCCATTATACCTGTTGTCATAGGACCCGTTTTGACCATCTGTTTGCCTGTGTCCATTTATGCCCATATATGGAGATATCTGTATCTGTCTGTCTGCGTCCACTTTATGCCCATAATGCAAACCCCATTATACCTGTTGTCATAGGACCCGTTTTGACCATCTGTTTGCCTGTGTCCATTTATGCCCATATATGGAGTATCTGTCTGTGCCTCCGACTGTGTTGCAGACACAGTGCCGTTTCCCCCTTTAACCCATTCAGGCCGGGTACACATTTTAGTGTATGGGAGGGGCTTACAGTACATGTACAGTATGTAGCAACATATTTGTTTTTGTAGGCCAATTTCTGATTTGGGCCTAACTATAGGTTAGGCCTAAATGGGTTAATGCAAACCCCATTATACCTGTTGTCATAGGACCCATTTTGACCATCTGTTTGCCTGTGTCCATTCATGCCCATATATGGAGATATCTGTATCTGTCTGTCTGCGTCCACTTTATGCCCATATATGGAGATCTTTGACCATCTGTTTGCCTGTGTCAATTTATGTCCATATATGGAGATATATGTATCTGTCTGTCTGCATCCATTTTATGCCCATATATGGAGATCTATGCAGACACAGTGCCAGTTCCGGAAAATGCTGATGTCAGACATCAGAATCCGAACCTTTCGTGCTGGTTCCAGAAAATCGTGTATCGGGTCGGGTCGAGGCCGAGCACTGCACTATGCGTCCATTTTTTGTTGACTCATGTGGCGTACGTGATGTCAGAGCCTTTTATGAAGTGATGTCACAATGAGTCAGCGCTTGCGCTGATTTCCTCCGGAAAAGCCTGATGTCAACAATCAGCCTGCATAAGGAGATTCCGAACGTTTCGCACCGGTTCGGGAAAACCGTGCGTCGGGTCGGGTCGAGGCCCGGCACTGCACTCCGTGCCGCGGCGGGGAACGCGCGTGCCGAATCTGAAGCCGGTGGGACGAACGGTTCTCGAGATACGCGGATTACAGACACACACGCAGAGACTTCTCGCATTTATAGATAGATACGGAGATATCTGTCTATATATGCCCATATACTGTATGGAGATCTCTGTATCTGCCCATATGCCCATATATGGAGTTCTCAGTCTTATGCCCATATACGGAGATATCTGTCGGGTCGAGGCAAGATGCCCATATATGGAGTTCTCAGTATACGGAGATATCTGTCGGGTCTAGGCCCCTGTATCTGCCCATATGCCCATATATGGAGATCTCTGTATCAGTCTGTGTCCCTTTTATGCCTATATACGGAGATATCTGTCTATATATGCCCATATACTGTATGGAGATCTCTGTATCTGCCCATATGCCCATATATGGAGTTCTCAGTCTTATGCCCATATACGGAGATATCTGTCGGGTCGAGGCAAGGCCCGGCACTGCAGTGATGTCACAATGAGTCAGCGCTTGCGCCCGGCACTGCAGTGATGTCACAATGACCGATTTTGCGCCGATTTCCTCCGGAACAGCCTGATGTCAACAATCAGCCCCGCATAAGGAGATTCCGAACGTTTCGCGCCGGTTAGGGAAAACCGCGCGTCGGGTCGGGTCGAGGCCCGGCACTGCACTCCGTGCCGCGGCGGGGAGCGCGCGTGCCGAATCTGAAGCCGGTGGGACGAACGGTTCTCGAGATACGCGGATTACAAACACACACGCAGAGACTTCTCGCATTTATAGATAGATAATATAGCATCCATTCAGACTTAGACACACGCATGCATGCATACACGCATGCACCAATGGTGGAGGAGTAAACCATGCAAGGCATTAACACAAGGACCGCTAGGGATCCACTATACCTCCTAAGCCACTTCTGCCCTTTTTACTAAAAAGGTGTTCAAAATAGGACAGTTAATGAATGAACCATGAATCACAATTATTTTTGTCAGGAGAATCATGAAATTACATTTCCATAGTCCCATGCCTTGTCATGATGCAGAAAAAAAACCAAAAGGTACTTTTTTCTAGCTTTTTTAATGGATAAATTAATAAATGAATTAATCTGTGCAAATATGCTTGCTTGTGAAGAATGTGAACTTGTCTTGCATGGAGTTTGTGAAGCCATTGTTATTTTCTTTTTTTGCTGCCTGTTGAAGTGCCATTGGGGATGACGAGTACTCGTGACAACCCTGTCCTCAAGCAAACTTGCAGTGCATTGAACATTTGGGTTTTATTATCAAACCAACACATGCACACTGTATGCATGCACATAATACACAGTCTCTCTCTCTTTCTCTCTCTCTCTCTCTCTCTCTCTCTCTCTCTCTCTCTCTCTCTCTCTCTCTCTCTCCCTCTATCTCACAGACAATCTGACACCATGCCCACATGTTGTACCAAACGGGCACATGTTGCTCTCATGTCTTCTCCAACAGATTTGATTACCTATCAGTTCTCACCACATGCTGGCCTTAGATTCCTGTAAATGTAGAGGGATAAAGCAGTGGGGGCCAGCTATGATGTAATGTTTCAGCCTTTACTAGGCTGTTTACTCAGCCTTTTAACAGCATCTACAGCAGGCGTGTTGCACCAAATTCTGGGCCTTGGGTACAAGGATTCACTGCGGGCATCTTCATAGCAGGAGGGGGTTTAACCCATTTAGACTGGGAACGCATTATTACACGTTATTTTGCGCTTTAAAGCTATACTGTGTAAGTTGCTCAACTAGTGGTCAGAGCTGTATAGCAAACCGCGGTCGCGTCCGCGTCTTTCGGCCGTTTTTCGCCGCGGACCGGGCCTCTCGCCACCGCGTCCGCCTGCAGCTCGCCGGTATCTATCTTTAGAGGGGTCCCTGGTTCCTGTGCGTTCAGGCATTCCGGAGAAACGGACTCCTTCACTCGAGTATGTTGTTGTTATGTTGAGGCAAGCTACTTCCTGAGAAGTCAGCAAGATGCGCCTGTGATTGGCCGGTAGTGTACCATGTGTTTATGATCAGCGATGTGATTGGCCAACGTATACACATGATGCAGAAGGCTTTAGAAGCTGAAATTAACGGAGTGGGGGTTCTAAAACTTTAGCGATTTAACAGTTAGGACACTTTTAAGATTTGTTTTATAAAAAAAGTTACATGGTATAACTTTAACTATTGAAAATTAGCAGATATACAAGCTCGCAGCACGGCACTCGGTGCCGCGCTGTGAGCTGAGATCTGAGATGTGCTATTTTTGAAAAATCTTTGAAAAAGTCTGAATTTTTCAAATCCTTCTAAGGTTTTTTGAAAAAGCTATGTTTCTATGTCAGTGGTTCTCAAGCATTTTCATGTGAAGGACCCCCAAATGATATGTATTTGGCCACGGATCCCCCATCTCAAAATATGTAGTTCCAGTACAAGTTCCAGTACAAGCTCGCAGCGAGGCACTCGGTGCCGCGCTGTGAGCTTGTAGATCTGCTATTTCTCAATAGCTAAAGTAGAAGATAATTAAGGCCCCCTCCACCTTGGGCCCTAGTAACTCAGTCCCACCTTTCCCCACCTTGTGACGCCCCTGACAGCATCTACAGTATTTAAGCAGCATTTAGGGACCTCGGCTCGGCGTGAGGCCAGCGTAGAGCAAAGCACAACAACCGCAGCACAGCTGCTTTGTGTGTTGATATGTTTATCAGATGGGCTCACTGACTCGCAGGAAAAGTGACTACTGGCTTGTGACCTTGCAGGCTTGCACACAACCACAGTTAAAGATAAAAACTGTGGCTTCATTATTTGATAAATCAATACATTCCCATCGCTGCTTGCCGGATTGCCAAGTATTTTATAACTAGCTCTTAATGAAATATAATTATGGGTGTGTTTTCCTGACGATACAGACCATTTGATGTTATATGTTCCTGGGGTTGTACTTTGCAGTGGAAGTAGACTGCAATACTTTGTCATTCGGCGGAGGTTTTGTAGCCAGAATTCCCACAGTTCTACCAGCCCAGAAACAGTTGCATTGTGTGCGTGTGCGCGCATGTGTGTGTGTGTGTGTGTGTGTGTGTGTGTGTGTGTGTGTGTGTGCGTGTGCGTGTGCGTGTGCGTGTGCGTGCGCGTGTGTGTGTGTGTGTGTGTGTGCTTGTACTGTGCAGTATGTCTGTGCATGAGTGTGCCATTTAGTGATTCTCTGTGCCTATAATTTATGTTTTTATGTGTGGCCACAAGTTTCTGTTCTGAATCAAAGCTGGAAATCTTACTTGCGTCTCAGCCAAGCCAAGGGGCATTCATTGCTCAGATACTTGCCCACGGGGAAAAGCCTCATTAGGGGGTCCAAATGAGGGGTGACCTGCCTATAGGTCCCAGGGCTGGGACCACCTTCCACTACTCTGACGTACAGTAAGCCCAGGAGTACAGAAAACAACTTCCCTTTTACCTTTCTAGAATACACTTTCAGCCCCAGTGAGTTAGTACTTTGCTGTTGATTTGCTACTTTTCTGGTTGTGACTTTGAAACATAACTACTATGGATTGCATTGAACCATGCAACACAGCACCACAATTGACAATTGATCCATGCACTGTAACATGAACTCCTTTTTCATTGCTGTTGCATCAGGATGAAGACTTATGTTTTCTCTGTATGAGTTAGATGTATTGATATTACAGCATTGAAGTTTTTCTGTCCTATGCTAGCTACGTTTATTTATTTTTAATGTATTATTATTTAGACCTGGTGACCTGGCGAAGACAACAGCATATAACAGAATAACAAGATAAAACAACAATAAACAGATTGTCTAGACATCAGTGACTACAAACTGATTAATTCACCATTGTACTTAAACAAGCTTTAAAATCAGACCAATTCCCTTGGTTTCCAGTGTTTTTGAAGGTTACGTGAGGGGAGCAGAGCACAATCAGCACATCAAATCTTTCTATCCCAGTTGGTTCTGTGCATTTGGAACAGACAAAGCAGACCACATCTTGTGATCTCAGACTATACAACTTCAGTCGGATCTCTGTTCAATCAAAGTGCAAATGTGCGATGGGAGTTTACCTAGAATGGCTTTGTGAGAGCAGATAAGCTGCTTTCCTGTTCATTCAGTTTTTCCAAGAGGAAATTACAACATATATACACACACACACACACACACACACACACACACACACACACACACACACACACACACACACACACACACACACACACACACACACATGCCCCCCCCCCCACACACACACACACACACACCCATATACAGTATACACACGCACGCATGCACGCACACACAACTTCCTTCCGTGTTCTGTCAGAGTGATTGTTTTCCTGCTGTGTGACCTCACTGTGGTGCACTTCCTCTCTCCGAAGGTCATGTGATTTGAGTGTGTCCACCTTCCAGCCAATAACATCTCACTTTGATCTAAATATCACAGAGAACTGCATCATGGGATGTTTACATGGGTGGCAGCATGAAGAGGACATATCTGTCTCTCTCTCGCTCTCTCTCCCTGTGTACTCACACACATGCACGCACGCACGCACGCCCACCCGCCCGCACGCATGCACCCATACACAGACAAACATACAGAACTGCAACTCCAACAACATGTACAGACCAAGCCCGCAGAACGGCTTGTACATATTGAAGCCGTCGACCATAGTAACCAAAGCTGGAACTGTAGGCGGGGTGAAAAATACATGCAAGCAAAAGAGCTAGCGCGCCGCTGGGGTCTGCAATGGGGTTCAAATTGTTCAATGGACGTTGTTCAACGTTCGTGAAGTAATGACGTCTCGGGTCCGCATCAGTGTGCCGACAGGCCAGTATGCCGACACTAAAACTAACGCTAACTCTAACCCTAACCCTAAACCTAACCTCAGTAACCGTGACGAGTAACTAACCTGCCGACGCTAGACGGAACAGCGGGCCGTCGGCATATTGAGCGGACCTCTAGGCCTACGTCTCAACATAACAAATTGTTGCACGTCCAGATGTGCTAATTTCCCCCACAATGCACCTGGATTCAGCTTCTTCCGGGTGCTTCAAAACTCCACTGAGCAACTTGCATTGAAATGAATAGCTGGGGGCGGACTATCCGCTCTCTATTATATATATACTCTATGGTACACACATACACAATTTTAATACTGTTGTATGTCACTATGTCCAACACTGGACATCATCATAGACCGATTTGGGACCTATTACATTCCAAGTGTCATTCTCTCAGTCTCTCCCTTACACACCAACACACACCGCCACACCAAGACGCTGCGCACACATGCATTAGCTTGAG
>NC_137812.1:31660673-31665673 GCF_963921795.1 Nannobrachium achirus | reverse complement strand
AATCCAAGATACAATATTGTAGGGGTGTAACGATACATTTTAACAACGATACGATACACATCACGATCCATGGTTGACGATACGATACATAGACGATATTGGTTCATTCATGGTGATACGATATGATTCAATTCAATGATTTAAAATCCATATAGTAACTATTTAGCAAAGAAATGAAATCTGTGTAAAACGTGTAAAAAATCTATTATGGAAGTAAACACTGTGATTCTCTAGCAAATACATGGACATTATATTTCAACACATATGGACAAACCCGCACCTTGACATGAACTCAGAGATTATACACATTTATCGATAGACCAAGAGTAGCTATATGGAATGGAAAGGTAATTAAACCCCTCTTTTTCATTTTCACTCTTAAAATGGCCAAATACAAGGCACAAATAGTTAGTTTCCATACAATCAATTATTTGCATTGCAAAACGATTCGATACGGATTACCGCATTTTAAAATGATGCGATACGATACAAAGCCAAAACGGTACGATATTTTGCTTTTGCAAACAATATAGTAGATCATTACAAATTGTCGGGCAGAAACCTTGTATCTCCAAATTTCTACTTTTTATTTCATTTTGTATTATTTTTTCACTATGGCTTGTTTACATTGGGGTCCTTTGTACTCACTATGAGCTTATATTACCGGTAGATCTGCTACTTTCTTACTGTTTCTGAAAAATGGCGTGCCATTTCCTGTGAAGGAACGGTTCTGGACTGACATACAAGGTTTCCACCACGACAGCGACGCTATAGTAGCTGATGACACTACCTACCTATATATTCATGTCTTTTCTCCCGTTGTGAATCATCTGTCTTGTTTATCTTACAGATATCAAGCTCTGCCAGACCTCCATTGTCCTATAAACCAAAGTGAAAATCAAAACTCTTATCGGGGCAAGAGACAAACCGAAGCGAGGAAGGAAGTTTAATGTACATGAGACGTGTACAGTCATTTATCTAACACTAAAGCATCCCATCAATTCAAACATCTCCTTCAACAGCCAAGAATAGTTTGTTTGTAAAATGATTCCTTTTGGCAGTTCACAGCTAAAACTGAAAGAAAAAACAATGGGTGTGTACTTGAGATATGAAACAATTCACGCATTTGAGGTCAATATTATAGCTGTCTGAAAATAAATAAACAATAATGTTAGATGAACAAAGAAGACACAAAAGCTCCAAAGATCTAAGATAGACTTGCTCTAGGTCACTGAAAAGATATACTGTTCGTGTCATTTTATGCTTCTTGTTTCAATAGACTGATTATATAGCCAGTTACTGTCATTTCTTCTAATTTGAGATGTTTTATGATCATGGCCTGTAGCTTATACTGGTTAGTTTCCTGTGTCCAGCTGCCAGTAATTAGATCTTCTGTTCATTTGTACTTGTGTTTATCTCCGTTGCATGGGTGGGCGATCTGGACAGTAAGAAGAGGCCTGTCATTAAACAGCCTGGTCAAAACAAAGGAAAACGGTTCAGTTGAGGTCATTGGTACACATTCTCTGCTAATGGTGTTTATCCCAATCCTGTGTCCTAAGAAACAGGTTTTAAAGAGTGGGGCCCGCGGCTCAGACGGCGCCAGGGTGGAAAAATATATACAAACTGAATTTAAATTCAATTCATATGAATTTTGTGCCAAGTTAAAAGAAAAATATGAACTGTTTTAAATCTTTTTCATATCGAAATGAATATATTTACTATGACGATGGTCTGCAGAACACACACACACACACACACACACACACACACACACACACACACACACACACACACACATACACACACACACACACACACATACAGACAGACCGTTACCGTATCCGTAGATTCTCAGTAGACCAGATAGGCAAATTGGTTAATTGATACCTCAATCGCTACATATTCAACATGTGCAACCGGATGTAAACTAGTTAAAAAATATCACATGAGCAGACTGGCGACAGCAGCTCAGCTGTAAATGGATGTGCATTCATAAAACTAAGGAAATATTAAGAACAGGGCCCAGACAGTAGTCAATCCACAGAGCCTAGTCCTTCCACGTGCCAGATTGCCTCTCCCAGTCTCGGCAGAGTACAGTAGTTCCGGAGCAGCGGATTGTGTGACCCTGTCTTTCCCTAATAGGACTGACTGTGGGTAGCTACTGGGACGTACGTAAGTCGGGACTTGATCAACCATGGCTGGGTCACCTGGATGAGGGGTATGATGTTGCGAGACCCGAAACCCAGATGAGTTCTGGTTACATTGATTGATTGATTGATTATTTTACTAGACAACAATGGAGAACAGTACAAGTATAGTCAATACAATCGAAATGTAGAACAGTACAGTTAAACACCCTGCCTAAAAGGAACATTCCAAATAACACCTTTTACGTTGGAAGTCCTTGGTATTTAATTCATGGACATGGACTGATGACATCACTGATGATACGTCCCAGGTGGATCCATGTGATTATTTATATATATATATATATATATATATATATATATATATATATATATATATATATTTGCCAGTGCAATTTAAACCGCCATGCTATACTGGCTCACCTTCCAGTCAGGAGCCCCCACTGGGAAGATGTAGAGCCTCTGTCTTCTCCTCCCGCCCAACACTCCCTACTGACAGGTGCTGCCTAAGCCTGTAGGAGTACCTTCAGTGGCAAATGCCACCCTCCCTACCCGGCTTCCCTCCCCACACCGGTCAATAGGCTATATGCACAGCAGCCATTTTGGAGAGAAGTTGTGTCTCTTCTCACTTCCGTCACAGGTGACATCAATGATAATAATGAAGGGTCTGTTCCATTCTGGTCAAACATAATCATGGTTCTGATATTGTTGCTGATATTGTGCATGTTGGCTCACTGGAAACACTCTGCTACACCAGTCGGTCTCATAGTGTTCCTTGGGGGTTCCAAATGACCTCATAAAAGGTGTGTAACTCTGAGAGTGTACAAATAAATGGGTCCATTTGTACACTCTACCTGTAAGGGCCCATTTGGTTCAAATTGTACACTTTCAGAGTTATGGGGGTCCTTGAAATGTAAAAGTAAAAGTAAAAAAGGTTTACTTTGAGACAAGTTTACTTTTGAAGGAAGTGAAGAGACCAACTTCTCTCCAATATGGCCACTGTGCAAATAGCCTATTGTGTTCACACTGTATGTGACAAAGCTGGATGCCCCGCGCTGGATTTGAACCCCTAGACTCAGCAGTGGTGAGCAGGTAGTTTACCTCTGTGCAACCCCAAGCGCCCATTTCTTTTTTTCTTTCCCTCCACCAGTCTACGGCTATTTGGGGGTCCTTAGCATGGGAACCTCTGTTCTAAGGGTGTGTTGTCGTATGTGTGTGTGTGTGTGTGTGTGTGTGTGTGTACAGTATGTGTATGTGTGCCGTGCATGTGTGCGTGTGATGAGTACCAGATGATTTGGAGAAGAGTCAGTGACTTTGTCCATTCTTGGAAGAAGAAAACACCGGTCCTTTCTCTTTGATTTTGCACTCTCCAGTTGGGAGCCATGGATTAAAAATCCATCCATTCATAATTTTCTTTTATTTATTTTTTCTTCTTTTTTGATAAACAAAAGTGGTCTTGAGAAAGAGAGAAGAACGAACATGAAGTAAAAATCATGTGCAATGGGCAAACTTCTTTGGACATGTGATGAGGTGAAACGACTGCTGGTTGCGGACCGAAGTCATGTGGAAACACTGCTGCTGGAGTGAGCTGGGTCTTTGGAGCAGAAGGGAGCTTATTCTTGTGTGACGTGACTTTGGAGGAGAGGCGGGAGGTGGAGGGATGCAACGTGGAGCAGAGCGGGGTGTAGAGGCATGCGGGTGGTTATGTACTAGATGGGGCGTGCTGTGATAGGAGATGAGAGATAGGATCATTTCCTCCTGCTATGGGACAGGGCTACAGTAGGCTCTCAGTGAGCTGTGCAGTCGTGTGTACCGGATGGGAAATGAGCATCTCTCTTCAAAGACTCCCAAGAAGTGCACTGTAGATCTTTCCGATATGAATCCATGGTCCCTCCTTAATCAGATGAGCACCCTTGCCTTCCGCACTTCAAGGCTTTGAAAAGGAGCTTGGGATTTAATGAGCTAGGAAAGCTGCTCTTGTTCCTCACTTCCCAGTGTATAGACGGCTTCCACTGCATAAATATTAGCTTGATAGCAATCACTTGGAACATTCATTGCTTTACAATGCCTGGCACGGAATCTAAGAATACTTGGATACAATGCGGATGCAGGCTTAAATCATATGTAATTTCTTAGGTTTGCTGACATAATTTAGGGATTTAGAGAATCTGACTGTAGGTTTGTGGCTGTGGGCAATTAGGTCCTGAAGAGAAGCTTTGGCAACAGAGCTTGAAGGAACTCTGAGCGAACTTTCACCCTTAGCTGATGTGGGGCAAAGTGCTCAGTGATGTTCCACTGGGGAGTTTCCACAACACAGAGGAGAACAGTGAGAGGAGGGAGCAGGAAGCAACGTGCAGCACATAAGATTTGGAGCTTAAAGGAAAATGTTGTAGATCAGTGGTTCTCAAACTTTTTCATGCAAAGGACCCCCAAATTGATATGTATTTGGCGCCGCGGACCCCCCCCCCCCCCCCCCCCCCCCCCCCCCACACACACACTTCCAAAAAATATCGATATTTTTCAAAAATATTCAAAAATAGCAGATGTACGAACTCGCAGCGTGGCACGAAGTGACAAATATTTGTGGGCATGTTAAAAAAGTTACATTCTTCTGTTAGAAAAATCTAAACATAATTAAAAATACTCATGTTCAATCCATGGTTAAAATCTTTTATATCTCAGTAAATTTGAAATCATCCTTCCTTTTTCTTTTATTTTCTCTCATTCTCCTCTCTCTCTCTCTGTCTCTGCTATCTCGCTCGTTGTCCTTGACAGCCCCTGCATATATGCAGGTTTCTATTATAGATAATTAGCATCATAACCGGGTATGAAGTTTCTGGAAGCGGCGCGCAG
>NC_137812.1:31526867-31660473 GCF_963921795.1 Nannobrachium achirus | reverse complement strand
GTCACACAGGCTGCACTCAGTGGTTGTGGGAAGGCACAGGAAAGTTCTTTCCAAATTCAGCCAACACTCTAGCCTTTAGGGATTGTGAGAGATAGAGGAGAGATGGCGTCTGCTTGCGGTGACATGTACAACAGCCATGAGATAGAAGACCTCTGTGAGTATCTATCTGCACTATGGGTGTCTTGTGTGCCTGTGGGAGAGACAGACCATAGATCTGGAACAACTGGTTTGCATTAAGAGCGATCAAGAGAAGGCGTGATGATGTATCCTCTTCAGATAAGAAGCTCCCACTGGTTCAGTCTACTTTCATTCTTTATTTCACTTACGTAGCGCTTACTTCAACTGAACTAAACCTGTGCAGTTGTTTTGGAACGTTGTTTACTTTTCCCGAAAAACTGGTTCCTGATTTCAATCTGTCTTTTTTTTAAGCAGCACGCACGCACGCACACACAGAAAAACACACATGTCTTTAGTTGTTGTACACCATAAGTTGTAGCATTGTTTAATTCTGACGAACATGTTGATTTATGGAATTGTGTTAGAGAAAATGGCTGTGCTGAAAAATGCTGCAAGTCGAGTTTATGCAGGCCATTGATTAAAGCATTCTCTCTTTCTCTGACACCCCCCTCCCCTCCCCCGTCTCTCTCTCCTCCCATAACTCTCTTTCCCTTTCTATATCATGTCCTTGATGATAGTTGCCAGAGATAAGTAGTCCAGCTGGAAAGCTTCAGTGACTTAAGTTACAACACTTAGTTGGAATAGACACCATAGAAAAACACCTACAAGAGTTAGACCACAAACTTTGCAGTTTATCTTCTTAACGGCTGCTATTAGCAAACGTATTGCCTGTAACTGCAGCAAAGTGCTGATGAAAAAAGCAAACACTGTTGGGGTTATTGTAACCTTGGGGTGCAGTTTTGCTAAACGGGGGTCTAGCAAATTAACGTAGATGAATAGAGTGTCATATACAGGTTATTTATTATGCGTACAGCTCAGGCTACACGTGGTAATGTACATACTGTTTAAGTGCTTATAGGTCCCATTTCTAGGGATTTCCACTCAAGGTGGGAGGAGAGAGTAACGCGCGGAGGCTATACTAAAGCATGTCGGCATGAACCTTCAGCCGTGTTCTATCACTGTCTGCTCTGTACCAAGTCACACATGTGCTGTCTCCATTTGCACCACAGGGGAGCATAGCAGCCTCAGCAAAAAAACACAACAGGAAGTCAGTAACAGACCCGTGTCTTCCCTGAAGATAGCCTGACCCCACCAGATGTTCCTCTTTCGCTTTATCCCTTCTCTTCTTTTTTGAATGCTCTTCCCCATCCTCTTTTTCTCCCCAAGTACCCCTTCCACCCTTCACCTCCTTCCATTTTGTCCCCTCGACTCCCCTCCCTCCCTCCCTCCCTCATCCCTCCTACTTTCTATTCTGTCCTTCCTTCCTTCCGTCCCTACTTTGCTCTCATTTCACCCCCAGTGTCGATGAGTCACTCTGCACTAGAGATGGGACATTTTGCGAACGAATCGAGTCGATTGAACGGCTCTTTGAAATGAACGATGGGATCCGGTTTTGATGGGGGGGGGGGGGGGGGGCAGGGACTTCGCCAGTTTTCAACCAAGTCTGTGTTTTTTTAGTTAAGTAAAAGTATCAATACTGATATGTAGAAATACTCTGCCACATCGGATTTAAAATGTAGGCCTATACTTGAGTAAAAGTACAAAAGTAGCCTATTGGTACTGTATCAAAAGTACTCATTATGCAGAATGTCCCATTTCACAGGTTTTCCAATGAATAAAATGTAGAAAAAACATTAGAAGATAGCAGATCTACAAGCGTGCGACACATTGTCAGCTTGTAGATCGGCTATTTTCAAATAGCAGAAATGTTTATATGGCTGAAATGTATATAGGGTTGAAATGATTTGTAATTATAATCAAAATCTACAAAGTAACTAGCAACTAAAACGAGCCAGTCTTTTGAACGGAGATCCGGCTCACTTCAAAGAGCCATAAATCACATCTCTACTCATCGAGGTAACTCTCTGAAATCCTCTCCATATGTGTTCTTCCCTGATTGGGTGGCCTCCCACAATCAACCCTGACCTCTGGTCCAATCACAGAGCTCCCCTCTTGTGGGGTACGCCAGTCTCTAGTGGCTATTAGTCTCCCGTAACCTATCTGGCCCCGGCTGTGATTGTGATGGAACCTAGTGAAGGTTCCACCGGAAACAAAGCAGCCCTCATAACAGGCAAAGGAAAGCTATTCAGAGCAATATTTAGTTACATCAGAGCCTCGCAGGGTTGTTAGGGTTACTTTTAAAAAGGAATCCCCTACAGTTACAAGTTACTTGCAAAGAAAATGTAGTCAGTAACGTAATCTGATTATCACAATTTAAAAAGTAACTGCTAGTTACTTTCAGTTACTTTTGGATTACTGTTTAGCAAAACTCTCTTTAATTAAATAAAACAAGTTTTACCATTGATAACTAGACAAGAATATTGAGCCTATGAAATTAGGAAAAGGACAACAGAATTTTACTTAAACAAAGTGGCAGTACTTCACGTTGATTCGACTTGATTATTTTATTGTTTGGCGTTATAATTTATTTGTAAAATTGATGAGGGCAAGGGAGAATGTAATCCCACATGTAACCCCCATCATTCAGATCCGTTACTGTAATCCAGATTACACATTTTAAAATGTAACCTGAGACTTTACAAGTTACCAGTTTTTTGTAATCTGATTACGTAATCCCGTTACATGTAATCCGTTACTTAACAACCCTGGAGCCTCGTCATTTGATATGGATGACTTCTTAGCCAAATTGTTACCTGTTTTGGGTTTGTCACTGAGAGCGAGGAAACTCCTCTATCTGTCAAAGCTTGCTTTCTTCAGTATCATGGTTTGTGAACAGGATGAGCAAGGAGTTTGGTATAGAATCTTTGACCTATACGTAGAGCTCTTTGCCAACAGTTCTTGTACTTCTAACAGGCATACAAGTACTATGTCACAAGTCTGACCTATAGAGCTCTTTGCCAGCTGGTCTCCTGAACTCTATTAGGAAACATGCAGTTTTCCACGACTGGTGGAATTCAAACAATTTTGTAAATACGGAAATAACTTAATCGTACAGTTTGAAGTTAGATTGTACATGAGAATAGACCAATACACACGCATTCACACATGGACGGTCTCTCTCTCACATGGTCTCCCTCTCGCGCGAATGCATGCGCACGCATGCACGCACGCACGCACGCACGCACGCACGCACGCACGCGCGCACACACACACACACACACACACACACACACACACACACACACACACACACACACACACACACACACACACACACACACACTCACAGTGTCTCTGTGTCCTCCAAGGCACCGTAAATCACATCAAGTTGGAATCCTAATTTAAATTTACTTACCATTCAAGTCTAATCTCAGGGCATTTAGATGTTCAGTTTTGGGTATTTTTCAGTAAGCCTAATTAAATAACACATAAGACATTGGGCTTATTTGATCTCTAATTCACATGAGAGGAAACGTCTAATTCTGTCTCAACCATCTACTGTTCAGTATACAGTAGGTTCTTGAGTGTTATGCTGAGAGTGTTCTCTACAAAGTTTAAGAAAGTGCATTTCATATTCAATTAAAATTAGCAACACTTCAGTAACACTGCTACTATCCGTATAGTATTTCCTGGTTCACAAAAGGTCACAGTGATATGCAAAGCTACAGTACATGCACACTTTCTTAGAGTGTACTTTATGTAGACATTAGAACGAGAAGAAAAAACATCTTGCAATAAATGACATGCACGTGCACACACACACACACACACCCCTTCCCACGCATGCATGTGCGCACGCACACACACAGGTAAATTAAAGGAAACCACAGCCAAACGTTAAGATTCTGCTGCAGCTTTGAACAGGAAGGAAGCATTTGTGCTGAATGTTATGAAAACATGTCAGCACGCTGATGGAGGAAAAACATACAGGCAAATAATGAACCTCTCCACTGACACCATGCGCGCAGGGGGTAGGGGGGGACGGGGGGGATTAACACCTCCACTTTTTTTGGGTGGGGGGGATATCCCCTCCAGTGTTCAGGAGCTCTTTAAATTTTTAAAATCGCTTCATAATTGCCCGATCTATGAGGAATCAATCTGCAGTTTTGCTTTGCTTCATATAGATGCGTGATCGCTGATCGCGATGCGTCATGCCAATTTTGCCAAATAAGAAAAGAAAAAAAGCTCTCGAAGCACTATAGGCTATACATGGCATGTTGACAGCTTTTAAGTCTAAATATGTTTTTTTCGGACACACACATGTACAGTAGGCCTATGTGCTACAGTTCAAGGACATGCAGCAGCCGTCTGGCTGCCATTACCTAGGCGCTGAATTAAGTAATTAAACAGCCCTATTCTTTTACATCTCTGTCATTTTTGGTCTAATTTTACAAATGTAAATTTCTAAATAATAAATGAAATGTATTTATTATTACTGTACTCAATATCAAACTAAATCAGGTGGGATATGTTTTATTTCGTTTAATTAGGCTACTGGTTCCATCAGATTCCCTTTTTTTTTGGCAGGAGGCCGCCGTTCCGTAGCCTATTAATTAATAGGCCACTATGCGTCCATTGTTCACTCAACAAGGCCAGCCTATGTCACACTGACACGCTGGCATGAGATGAGAGAGACAAATAGATATGTGGACGTGACAAAAAAAAGTATTATATTAATATAGCCTTCTCTCTCTCTCTCTCTCTCTCTCTCTCTCTCTCTCTCTCTCTCTCTTTCTCGCCTTTTTTTCTCTATACGCAAACAATGTCGGTTCTAATAAAACAGACCTTATTGAGTGTGAGATATTTACAAGCATGATATCACTGTGATATGTGAATAAGCATTAGCCCCCCCATCCTCTGGTTTTATGCCAGTTAAATGGAATGACGGACAAGCTTCTGATTGGTGAATGTACCTACAGCGGTCATGCCATCGGTTTCCTCACACGTTTCCATGAAAACACACCCATGAATAAGCGTTATTCATGCGTCAAACGCGATCGTCGGCAGTCGGTATCTCCTTAGCACGGGCGTTAATTACCGCCTTCTTAATTGGGCCCTGAGTAGTTCTCATTTCAAGGCGTATTACTGCCCTCTAGAGGCACAGTCCCACCAGTGCAGTGCAGTCAGCTCAGCTCAGCTGTTCTGAATGAGTTTAATTAATGCAACGCGATAGTGACAAGCAGGCAGGCAGTGGCAGAAGGAGACCGTCATTGCAGGTGCTGGACCTGCTGCTGGTGTGTGTAGGCTAGTCTCACATCATTCTCAGTCAAAAAACCAAAAAACGATAACGTCGTTCTTTAAATCAAGCAACAATGTAAGTACCTTTGAACAGATGCATAATGGAAATGCAATTTCGTTTGTCAACACATTTTAAGTTACGTTTCCTCTTGTTACTGTGGGGGGGATACAGTAACAAGAAAAAAAAATGCCTTGAAATCTGCGTAAAACAACTGTGTAATTCAGCTCAAGTGGAGGGGATATGTCCCCCCCTCCTCGGGGCAAAAGTGGGGGGGATATCACCAAAAGTGGGGGGGATACCCCAAAAATTTTCGCGCGCGCTATGCGCGCGCACATACCTCCCAGATGTGTCCCCTTCACTTTTAAAATGCCTCCTGCGCCCCTGACTGACACACATCTTATTAACCATGTACTGTATCTACAGTATACCACTGGTGATAGATTATGATTAGAACAGGGATCTTCAACGTTTTCAGGCCAAGGACCCCTTAGTTGAGTGAGAGATGAAGCAGGGACCCCCCACAACTTTTTCATAGATTCCATATAGTTTCATTGTTTGACAGCACGATCATCAGTGTATTTTGGATTCATGTCAATTTGTGTTTTCAGATATTTAACCACTTAGTGTGCTCTTTTTCCCCTCTACACCAAAGCTCTTTGCCGAAAATAGCGCTGCGAGGCGTTGTGAGCTTGTAGATCTACTATTTTTGGCTAAAGTTGACACTAGGCTTCAAGTGGTTAATATAAAAAAGTAGAAAAAAAACTTTCTATCACTCAAAGATTTGGAGGACCCCCTGTAGTAACTCTGAGGACCCCCTAGGGGTCCCGGACCCCTGGTTGAAGACCCCTGGATTAGAATAACCGCTGGGATCAAGAAAGGTCTATCTATCTGTATACTCCTCATTTAGCCACTATAGATTGACTGCATTGCTATATCCATTCTATTGCGAACGTAGGTCACATTTAGTATGAAAACCTGCAACATATGTCTGTCTGTCCGTCCGTCCGTGCGTCACGCCTCATGTCACGCTCCATATATGGCCAAGACAGTTTTCAAGTGTAGTGTGACGCACCCATATATGGAGGTCCCTGATGTCATCAATATTAAGCCCATATCTGCTGGGAATGCCCATAATGGACATATTGTGACAGTCTCATGATAACCAGTGTGGTTGTTGCAAATGAATTCCGTCCTTTTATGCCCATATATGGAGTCTGAGATCCCTGATGTCATCAATGTTAAGCCTATATCTGGTTTCTACCGTGGTGCTGCTGCTAGTTATTTCGGTATCTGTGACACAGCACTCATCAAAACAAACACACATCCAGAGTAGGCCTAAACATTATACTGTAGATGCTGTTTTTGGGGGTTAACCATTCTGAACCTGGCGACGCATTGCAACGCAGCACATTGCAAGCTTGTAGGTCGATTACTTTGGCTAATGTATGTGTCGTACGATGAAGTACAGTATAGGGCTTAAGCGGTTAATGTTGTCAATAAAGAGCATAGGCCTACTAAAGAGGACTGCACCACAGACTGAGTTTCTTCAGACAGGCAGCTTTCAGCTTTTTCCGTGCTCACTGATGTTGTTTGTTTCAACCTACTAGCATGTTTGTTTTAAACACTTTAATCCTATGCTTAGTTGACCGTATTCCCGTGGGATACACTAAATATCTTGATGGAAAACAGCCAATCGACAAGTGTTCTTCTGATTCTAAATGTTCCTACTGAATAGGGATGCTATAGGGTTCAACTATTGTTTTAACAAGAATGCCAGTCAAATGGGAATGTCTGAATATCCTTCTATGTATTTTGAAGGCAGTGTCTTAGTACCATGTTCATAGCCTAACTGTTTTTGAGCAGTGCTTGCCGCTCCCAATAATACGTGGCTTTGTGTGTAGGTCCCTTTGCCCGTATAAATGGCCCTGGTTACATCGGACAATAAGTATTCATTCAGAATGAACTCATTCCGAACAGAGATTCAGACCCAACTGTTTACATGGAACCTGAATATAATAATATTCCGATTCAAATGGTATATTCCACCCATCCAGACCGAATTTTCCTTCAGTGGGGAAACGGTGTCCGGGCATTAAAATGCGCGTTGACAGTCACGTGTGCGTGGGGAGTCGAGTACCGCAATATAGTCAGTACCGCTCCAACACTTGAAGTTAATGGACAACATAAGAATTCATATACAGTAGCTTATTGAAATGAACTGCTCAAATGCACCGCTCACTTCAAACTGGGTTTTTTTCTTTTGGCTTTTCTGCCTTTATTGATAGTTTCAAGTCAAGATGGAGAGGCAGGAGGGAAAGAGAGACGGGGAGAGACGCGCAGCAAAGGTCGTCGGGCTATCAGAGCCTAAAGTGCTATAGGCCAGTGGTCCGGGCCAGCTTACCTGTTTTTGACTGAATACTGTCCAGTCTGTTAATGTAAACTAGCCCTTACCCGTTCAAAGATATGAGCTCCAAAATGATGTGCAGTGTGTGGGTTATGGGATGTGCACTGTGCACACAGTATATGAGGGATGGAAAGTAACTTTAACTGGTGCTTGCATGATGTAGGAGCATCAATGTAAGAAACCCGTTTCGTTTAATGGCTACAGAGATACTGTTCCCCCCCCCCCCCCCCCCCCCCCCCCCGCCTGCACACACACCCGCCTGCCTGCACACACACACACACACACACACACACACACACACACACACACACACACACACACACACACAGAGCTGGTTAAACATTTTGCCTCAAGCTAGATGCAGAATAGATGTGCCTCATGCTAGATGCAGAATTGATAGTAGATACACCATAAAAATGCTAATATACAGCATACGATTTGTGAAATTGACAAACGGGCTTCACAGTTATGTCAGGTGTGTTCATATGCTTATGGTGATGCGATTTCAGATCAATTGCTCCAGCCACCGAGGAGAAACGCTGTGACAGACAGACAGACACTCACTCACTCACTCACTCACTCACTCAGACATTCGCAAAATTATAGTATAGACTAGCCCTTACCCGTTCAAAGATATGAGCTCCGAAATGATGTGCAGTGTCTGGGTTATGGGATGTGGGATGAGGGATGAGGGATGGAAAGTAACTTTAACTGGTGCTTGCATGATAATATGTAGGATACGTTAATGGCTACAGAGATACTGTGGTCCCCCCCCCCCCCCCCCGCCCGCCCGCCCGCCCGCCTGCCCGCCTGCACACACACACACTCGCCCCCCCCCGTGTGTGTGTGTGTGTGTGTGTGTGTGGTCTGTGGGTTTGTGTGTGATTGTGCATGGCCTGAACAACAGCGCCCCTCCCTTAACATGTGTGGTCACAAAAGGTACTGTAGGCTAAATAGATATAGATACACCATAAAAATGCTATTATACAGCATACGATTTGTCGCAAAATTATAGTATAGATGGGTAGACATCATAAACATGACGTTATGTTTTTAATTGTGACAATGGTGACAGTCCACCTCCTGCTTTTGGCCAGCCTATGCATAAAATACTAAAGTAAATGTAGATATTTAAACTCATTGAGGATTCTATCATAGAACCTTTTTTTACCCTGTAAAACTGTAGGGCAGTCTGTCCATTAGTCATGGCTCTGAGTCAGCCATAACGGGATGGGTTCGAGGGAGTTGGAGGGACTGTGTGTGTGTGTGTGTGTGTGTGTGTGTGTGTGTGTGTGTGTGTGTGTGTGTGTGTGTGAGAGAGAGAGAGAGAGAGAGAGAGGACCCTGCAGGAAATAGTATTAAGGGAAGTGATGCGATGAGCAGTACTTTTCAGTCTCACACACACACACACACACACACACACACACACACACACACACACGCACACACACACACACACACACACACACACACACACACACACACACACACACACACACACACACACACACAACCATGCAGAGGATATTGCCTCTTTCCTCTTGTACAAATACACACAGCATGGAAGCAAACAAACAAATTCTAGTATTTCTCATTCAGTCACATTGAGTTTCAGATATGTTCAGATCAGTTATGTTATGCTGATAGCATGCAGTGCACACATACTGTGTACACACACACACACACACACACACACACACACACACACACACACACACACACACACACACACACACACACACACACACACACACTCTACTATCTACTTCTGCGTTCATTTAGCTTTAGCTGCATGCACATAGATAGTAGCACATATAGATTATTATTGCCTGCTACATACATGCACAATGCTCTCCTTTCACTTTCTATGAATGAGGGGTGTGGCCGCCCGAATGCCTGCTAGCCACTGGGGGGCTAGTCACATGACCCAGGCTGTGGGGGCGTGGCCACTACACCAGCAAGCAGACACAGCCCCTCCAGCTGGAAGTGTGATTGAGAGAGAGAGGAAGAGAGTGAGGGAGGAAGAGAAAGAGAAAAGAAAAGAACAGAACAGGGAAGGGCTGGGTGAGTTGTCTATTTTCATGTTTTGCAGTGTGTGACTGATCATGTTTTGGCCGTGTCTTTCTTCTGTGTGTTTCTCTCTCTCTCTCTCTGTTGCGCGCAGTGAGACATGACTGATTTCACTGAGCTCTAAAAGGGAGAAAGATGGATTGCTGTTCTTTTGGCTGCGTTTGCCTTGCGAGAAAGTTAGTTAGTTTGCCAGTTGTGTGAGTGAGTGTGTGTGTGTGCGTAGAGAGCTGAGAGGTATACGAGAGAGAGAGAGCGTGAGTCTTTTGGCAGGAGTTCTGAACACTTCTGAACACTTCTTAAACTCGTTCTCTCCCCCCACCCTTCTCCTCTCCTCTCCTCTCCTCTCTGTCTCCAGTTCCATTGTTCAGCTGTCTGGGAGAGTTTGGGGGGTCAGCTTCACCCCCTCTCTCTCACTCACTCCTTCTTCACTCCCTTATATCCTCCTCCTCCTCCTCCTCCTCCACCCCAGATCTTTTCTCCCCCCTGTTTTTCCATTGTGTCCTCAGCTCCACTTCATGCAAGTATAATCAATTTGGGAGCGTGTTGACCAATCAGAGAGTAACCCCGAGTCCATGTGTCTCCTCCCTTGGCCTTGCCTTTTCCTCTCAGCCTTTCAGTCCTCATATCAGGGAGAGTTTTTTTTTCCGCCTGACATTGATCCATTTGCAGTACTGGACTAGCCAGGCGTTTATCATGCCAAAGCATTTTTAACATTATTTGATTTTGGCAATCATCCTCGAGCATCTGAGCATTGTGGCCAAGTTCAAGGTCAGTTGAAGCATGTGGCCAGATTTCCTGTGTGGGATTGCTGATTGTCAGTGGGGCATGATTAATACGTTCTCCATCTGCTTTCTTCTTTTCAGTTGCTTTAACCGAACATGAAGTCTCATGTTTGTCTCATTCACCGACTGTAGTTTTCTTATTTTTAATTACTTTGTTTGTGCCTGTAAGGCAGCTTAGTATTTGTATCACACATCTTCCTTGTGTTCTGGTCATATGATCTTTGAGTTTGTTTAATTAACCCTGGCTTTTCCGAACAGCTGAAGTATAAAATGGGGCTTAAGTGGTTAATATTTGCATCGCTCCATAGTCCAAACATGGTTTCCAACCAGTATTATTGGCTAGAGTCTTGAGTTTCACTGCTCCACTTAGATCATCATCATATCATCATCACACAAGTCTTCCTCGGATGTTTTGATGTCATAACATTTGCATCGCTCCATATTCCAACCATGGTTTTCAAACAGTATTATTTATTGGCTAGAGTTGTCTTGAGTTTCACTGCTCCACTTACATCATCATCATATCATCATCACACAAGTCTTCCTCAGATGTTTTGATGTCAGAGATGTTCTTGATGTCCTGCCCGTGTTGTTGCCTTTGGACACTGACCAAACACATTCTGTATCTTTTATATTAGCTGTTTGAAGAGATGCACTTGGACTAATAGTAGGCAGCAAATATTAAACCCACATAAAATGCTTTATTTTTCTGGCACCAGAGGCAATAATGTAATTAACATTCACAAAGAAATGGGGGGAAAAGGATAATATTTACATTTATAGTAGGGCCAGTGTTCATTCCACTTTGATGCTAATATGCTGTGTCATCTTGTGGTCTGTTGTTTACCATAGAATGATTTGAACACTATTAATTATGTATTTGATTTACAATAACCTTCATTACAATATTGCTTCACAGTAGGGGAGAGTTAAAACTGAATCGGCCATTGTTTACTTACATGCTAATGGAATTAGTTGCAATTAAATCTCTATTGATAAACACTTCATTAGAATTGTTAAACCACAAGCGACCAACTGCACACAACTCAACTCAGCTTCAATATACAGTAGGTGCATGTCATGGCACGATTAGTCAAGGAACCATTCACATCAAAGGAAGGTTTCTATTTCTTGGCATTATAAACGGGAGATAAAACAAAAGTGGGCACTTAAATAAGAGTCTTAGTATTTAAGTTAAACATATTTGTTTCAGCATGAGAAACATGGATGGAACACTGTGTCCCAGGCTACCTCAACATAGTGAGGTCAATGCCTTGCTATGACCACTTAGACCCCCTGGTTGGTAGGCACATGCCCACACTGACTGTTCCTCGGAAATCGATTGTATAGTACAGTGGTTCTCAACCTTTTCAGGCAGAGACCCCCCCCCCCCCCAATCATATTTGAACTGGGGACCGCCCACCTTGACAAGCACTTGGAATCACTGTCATCAGGGGTATACCACTGGTATAATTATCCTACAGTTGGAGTATTATATAATGTGGTTTAATGTGGTATATAGCTATAGCTGAAAACAGAGATGTTGTTTACTACATCTACATGTATGTCACAGGAGGGGGCGGAGGGGAGAAAAGCAGACGTGTCATTTCCTGTCAGAGGTGACAGGTCGTTGTGTTGACAGGAGAGGCAGCGGATGAGAGGGTACGGATACGGCCTGTAGCAACCTGTGTGCTGTTTTGCATCATCCATCCTGCCGTGTCCACCACCAGAGGCTTCTGGCTTCATCCATCACAGTGTTTTGACTCCAGTGTGTTGATGGAATACTTGTAGAATTGCGTCTCGGCACACGGTTAATTTACCTTAGAAGAACCAACTGGCTGCGTCCACTTTGCAGCTTGACTTGTGCTATAACCTGCAAAGTGATGCCAAAGAAATGATTGACTAATAACACCGGCAATGTCTCTCATATGTTCATTACATGAATGGCACAAAAACAATGAACAACTTAAAGGGATTGTTCACGATTGATTACTCGCCCCCATGGAAACTTGAATTCATGGATATCGTTTAGTTTTTTGTCGGATTCCTAAGCCAGTAATTTGATTTCCCTATGGAGACACAAAGACCCTGCTTTGTTCTCAATGGAGACACAAAGAGTCTCCTCAAATTATTAGCTTAGGAATGCGACAAAAACACAAAGATATCCATGAATTCATGTCTGCAATCTCTGCATGGGGTGAGTAATCGATAGAAAAAAGTAATTTGGGTGTGAACGAGCCCTTTAAGCTATTTGTTTTATATAGTTGTACGATGGTGTGTTGAAAATCTTTGAAGATTTTTTTTTTGCCTGACATCATTGACATGCCAGGTTGGACGTGTTTAAACATCAGTGAATTTATGTGATAAACACTCCCACTATGTTTAGGTTCACACTGGGGATGGATGCACAGGCCTGCATTAGGCCTGGATAGCTTATTATATATCTGTAGGGTGTCATTTCTGTTGTGAAGCAGCACCTTTTGGTCACAGGCACTTCTGCACTGACCACACAGAATGAACATGAACAATAGTTTGATGAAGTTTCCCAGCATCTGCAAGCCTTTTTCTCTCTCTCCTTCGCTCCCCATTAAGACTTCCAAACGAATACTAATTTGACTTCTGTGGCTGTTTTTTTTTTTGGCTTCTCAGAGTGATTGTAATTGCTATTCATTTCCACACCCTAAAAATGTGTTAAAAGTAAAACGGCGGAAAATAATAAAGACATAATTAGAGGCGCGTTTTATGTGCAGCTAATTGGCATGTCTTGATAGGAAATGAACCACCTAGCTTACTTTAGCTCTGAGTAGCGCAAAGCTTTTTGATCACTTCTCATTATAAAACACCGCCAGTGCAACACCCTGAGTGTTACTTTCACTCTGATGGTGTAATAAAGAACCTGACCTGTAAACGGTTAAAGCTGCAACCTGAAAACCTATTTTAATGAATAGATCTTACTTAACCACTCTATGTGGTAGAACATGTCAATACAAAATAAACTAGAAGCAGTGCTCTTCCGAGCACAGGTCTCCACCAGGCAAACTTTGGAAGCTAATATTAGCCAATCAGGATGGCATATGAAATATCAGACGGATCGGACTTGATCACATGACTATAGAGATACTGTGTACCGATTTGCGTGATTTTTGGATAAAATCTCAAGGAGTAATATCCAAAAATGTGTTTTACATAAGTCGGCCCAAAGGTGGCGCTATAAAAGGCTTATGTGAAAAATGCAGGGCAAAGGTTTATCCTTAGCTTCTAGGGAGTGTGCTTGCAAAGTTTGAAACTGATCGGTGGAGTTATAGGTAAAACCACAAATCGGCCTGTTATAGCGCCACCATGAGGCTGATTTTTTTTTTTTTTTATATAAACTTTATTCCACAAATTTCTCACATAGCCATCAATTCACAGTTTCACATATCATACATACAATACATTGTATCTTCATTGTATCTTCAAGTAAATCACACTGAGCAAGTAAGTATGTTCGTTTCTTAAAAGTCATGAATTGTTCTTAACGTAAGGTTGGTGCTTTCTTTGTGGTTTTTCTTTTTTTTTCCCTTTTCCCCAACTACTCTATACCCCTACCCCCCAAAGCTAAAGAGAGAAAGAGAAAGATGAAAGATAAGAAAAAAGAAAAGAGTTAAGAGATTAGGGAGAGTAAAGAAAGTAAAGAAGCCAGCATGTTAACTCAATCTCGAGTGGCGCTTTATGTGTTGAGATCCAAAGTAAAGTAATAATTTGTAGTTCACACCTTTGGTTCAAGTGGAATGACAGTAAAAAGAAAAATATATTAATCGCTACTCCAAGGAGATATGACATCAGACATGAGGCTGATTTAAAAAAAAATAAGTGGCATTTCTTCCTCGGCCTAGTGGGAACGTGTGTGCGCGATTTCATGATAATCGCACTTTGCGTTTGTGATTTGAGGCATTTTGTTCCAAACGGCTCGATCCTACAAACTTTGGAAGCCAATCTTAGCCAATCAGGATGGAATATGCAAAATCGGACAGATCCGTGTCGATACTGCCTACCGATTTGTATGATTTTTGGACAAAATCTGTAAGAGTACTGCACAGAAATGTGTTTTGCGAACATCGGCCACTAGGTGGCGCTAGAAAAGGCCCATTTAAAAAATTTAGGGTAGAGGTTCTAGATTGGCATCCAGGGAATGTGTGTGCTCACTTTGGCAGCGATCGGGCCAACGGCGACTGAGATTAGGCGCTCACAAACTGCGAGGACGGACGGACGGACGGACGGACGGACGGACGGACGGACGGAGGGGAAAACATACTCTCCCTCAGCCTTCGGCTGGTGGAGACAATAACACATCTGCTGCAGTGGTTATAAGAGGTCTCCATGCTTTCCCAGACATTGATACCTTGGTGTTCAAGGTATAGGACCTTAACCTCGTGGAGGGCGATATCTCCCCTGGCAAGCAGGGATTCCATCTTGGTGTCGAGACCAAGGCTTGAATCCGGACAAAGGTTACACATTGCAGCTTTAAATTAGCACTCAGGGCTTTGCAGTGTTACGGCATTCAGCAGGGCGCTGACATATTTAAACTAGCTGACTCCTTTCTCCCTGCTTCAGTTCATTCTTGGTGGTTGTGTGATTTACAGCTTGTCCGTCGCCCTACTGTATACCACCAGTTCCCCATTCTGCAGCTGTGTGGAGAGGCCTGTGGCTGGACCCTCCTAGTCTCCCTTCCCCGTTTCTCAGAAAGTCCACTACTGTATACAGTGAGTTAGGGCTGTGGGAGCTTGGCCCAGGGGCGTCACAAGGGGTAGGAAAGTGGGACTGAGTTACTGGGGCCCAAGGTGTTGGAGGGGCCTTAATTATTTTCTACTTTAGCTATTGAAAAATAGCAGATATACAAGCTCACAGCGCGGCACCGAGTGCCGCGCTGCGAGCTTATAGGTCTGCTATTTTTGAAATTTTGCTTCTGGGGGGTCCCTGGAACTAAATATTTTGAGATGGGGATCCGTGGCCAAATACATACCATTTTGGGGGTCCTGCACATGAAAAGGTTTGAGCTCCACTGACATCAAAACATAGGATTTGAAATATTCAAAGATTTTCATGAATTTTTCAAAAATAGCAGATCTACAAGCTCGCAGCGCGGCACTCGGTGCCGCGCTGTGAGCTTGTATATCTGCTATTTTTCAATAGTTAAAGCACAGGGGCCCCGCAGTGAATCCTTGTACCCAGGGCCCAGAATTTGGTGCGACACCCCTGGCTTGGCCTACGATACTGCAGGCTGCCCAAAGCAGCTGGCACTCACAAGTGCTGCTCTGCACCACAATAATACATCCACATTTGACACAAGAATGGCGCGTTCTCCTACCGCTCGTTTTCTCGATCTTGCCAAAGATGACATTTTTTCGATCTCAACTATTCTGTCTCTACACAGTAAAAAATCCTCAGTGTTGATTTAACTCGGTCTGTACAAATGGAACCAAATGGGCTTGACTCACACAGGTTTGCGCATGGAGGTAGTTTGTGACACTAGTGCACATGTTTAAGGGCCCATGATATCATTATTGATTGATTGGTTGAATACTATTAACAAGATTGTTAACTGTACTGGTATTACAGTCAAAAGTTATGCTAAGGGAGTACACAAAGTTGTTTCAAACCCATTGGGCCCAAACCCAGAAAGAGGGGAGTATGCACTGAGTGAGCGAGTTTCATTGAAATGAGTGGCCGAGGATTTTCTGTGCCCTCTCCAGATATAATGAAGCTTCTCACACAGAACAATGGAATTTAGGTTTATAATCAGCAAACACTGAGGACTTTACTGTGTTCACTGCAATGTCCCGAGTGTTTACTGAACTCTGGGAATGTATGTTCCCTCAGTTAAATTGGCATTCAGGATTTTGTTGTGCAACTTTACTGTAGTGTACTCAACTGTCACTTTTGTAGAATTGCCCCCCTGTCCGCCGCTGTCTTCAGCCCTCTCTACTGCCCTGCCTACATCTGCAGCTCTCTCTCTCTCCACTCTGTCACTGTCTGTTTAGGTGTGTTTTGGGACGGGTCATTATCTGTGTTAAACAGACGTTTCTCTGTGAGGAAGGCTGTATTTCAACGGCGGACAACACCATCTGCTTTTGAACCACATAAGGACAGGGGTCACATTCTCCGAGGGCCGAAACCAGTGACACTACTGAAAGATTGACTTGGCCAGTAGCATTCTTCATTCTTCCTCTGAAGTGCCGGTTTCTGTGTGTGCGCTTGTGCGCGTTGGTTTGCGCGTGCGTGCATGTTTCGTATGTCTGTCTGTCTTGCCATCTGTCAGCTGTACTCGTCGGCCGCCATCAACTTCACAAACTACAAAGCAGAGGATTGTTTGAGAGACGTGTCAGGCTTTTTACTCAGCAAGTTCCTTTGGTTTCAAAGTAGTGGATGGATGACTGAGAGGGATTTCCTCTTGGATAGACATTATAGCCCCAAGCCATCATCCTCTCTACTACTCCTTTCAACCTCCATCACCCTGAAACTGCCTACCGTAAACATTCCACATTCTTATACAGTATGTCAGTGGACTGTGCTACCTTTTAACCCTATTTTAAAATGTGTTTTTTTCCCCAACAAATCCGCTATAATGGCATTCCAAAAAATGGGGACACCCAGGTTGGAAGTGTACACAGACCCGATATTGTATAATTTAGTAAAGTACTTGTATTGGAGGCACAAAGAAAAGGTTTTTAAGGTCTCGATGTCAGTTTCAAACCTGCTGCACAATCCAGCAGGTCATGACTGGTATTCAGATCAGTTTCCCCCGAAGTACTGTAAGTTTTAATGCTCTGTTTTGTCTTCCTGTTCCAGGAAAAGAAGCCCTTGATCTTACAGAGGTCATTTAAGGATTTAAAAGAGTAAGATTAAAATGTCTTGACCAGGGCCCTGAAGAAAAGAGAATAAGTGTTTAAGTTGGTTATTAATTTAGTTCACTGGCTGAGGAGGAAGCATTTTGAAAAGTGCTGCTGCATCCATAAAACGGCCCCATAAAGTTTGACGTGATATTATATTGTGCACATGCCTACTAGACTAGTAGATCCATTAGCCTAGCGGAATGTAATGCCCTTACTGTATGTCTGTCAGTCAGCTCTTTTCTCTACATCTATCTCTTGCAGACAGCAGTGGGCATAAAACTTAACGATTGCTTCCTCCTCAGAGGGCCAATGGAAAAAAGACCACCTTCTGTGAACACAGAGGGAGCGAGAGAGAGACACATGAGACGGGGATAGAAGAGAGGGAGAGAGAGAGAGAGAGAGTGAGACGGGCAGACAAGTGACACATGTACAAATACAGTATGCCTGATTTATAGTTTGCTGTGCATCTTATCGCATATTGGAAATCTGGGGGCGCCCACTGGCCTAGCGGCCCAGGCGCATACCACATTGGCTCTTATGCCTGACAGCACGTTGTGGGTTTGAGTCCCAATCCTGACGGCCTTTGCTGCATGTCACTCATCTCTTTCCCTGTTTTCTGTCTACCTGCTATACTATCAATTAGGCAAAAAGACCCCCAAAAATATCTTAATAAAAAGAAAACAGACAATCTAATAAGCTCTGAGTTTGTAGATCTATTTCCGATGTGACACCGGCATGCAACTGAACTGTAGACATCAGGCCATACTGTGTAGTTGTGTCGTGTACAAACACATACCTTTTCAAAACACACTCTCACATGGGAAATGAGAGCAGGGAAGTTTTAAAAGGAGCATGGTCAGTTTGACTTCTCCAGGTTAGGGATTCAGGGATTTCACCTCATGGGAAGTGTGCCTTCTAAAAAATGCAGACAGCATTTAAGAGCTGTCAGTTACGATGTGGTGGGAACGGAAGAACAGATGTGATGGCTCGTTCTCCCATAGCTCAAATCCCCAGTGGAACCGCTCCACCACGGCTTTAGACATATACAGTACTTTATGTTCAGAGAGGCAAAAGGTTGACATGGACGCTGACGCTGTAATAAAAACTTTTGAGTAGAAACACAGTTTCTTCAATGAAAAGTTTTCAATATGAAATCTTTTCAACAACATAAGTAAAAGTACTTAGGGAGTGATTTCAAGTTGAAGGATAGCTTGTCCATGGCTGTGGTAGGATTTTTTGTCATGTCATACTATTATTAGATGATGTTATTGCTGTAGTTATATCACATGTTGTTTATTGCGACCGAACGTCTACATGTAGACATGAAGCCGTGTGTGTACACATTTTTACAGTCTATGGGTTGGTTCCCTTGACACATCACTGTGATATCACAGGTGACATCACCTATGTAAAAGTCCATATTTGGGTATTCCCCAGAATCCCTTTTATGCCTTTATATGAAGATCTCTGATGTCATCGATATATATCACTGGCCAGATGGCCAAGACATGGCCCATATCTGTGTGGCTGGTTCAGATAGGGATCTCCATGTATGGGCATAAAATATATTGTATGTTGTGATGGGAACCACTTTAACAGAATACCTTTTATGCCCATAATGGAGATCCCTGATGTCATCAATATTAAGCCCATATCTAACATGGACTTCATATGGGAATGCCCATATATGGAGGAAGACTTTATTAAGCTCATATCTGTGTGGCTGGTTCAGCAGGGATCATGTATGGGCATAAAAGGATGTACTATATACAGTACATGGATCTCCATATGGGTAACTAGTCCGATATACATCACTGGCCAGATGGCCAGTGTATTTGCCTGTGTATACTGTTGCAAGTGGGGTATATTTTCCAATCATTACCTATCAATGGTAATTACAATGAACATGTATGCTCTTTATCTGTATATACATTTCACTAATGTGTCTGTGTGTACTGTATCCTTGTACCTGTCGCGGTCCACACAGACAGGCGAGGCTCACAACACAACTTTTTGCTACCAATCTACATTTTGCCTCTGTTAATACAGCAGTGTGAGGATATGAACAGAAGAGAATAAAGTGGTAGCCATAGTACAAGTTTCCCCACCCTACATTTTTCCAGGAAAACATTGCAGGACTTTCCAACCGATTCTTCCTCTTGGAGGTGAATCAGCGCTGCAGTGAAGCACCAGTACTGCCGCAAGTTTGTGAGAGTTGGACTCCTCTCAACAGGGACGTGCAGAGAATGTTAGAGAGGCAGGGGCTGACATTTCTAAAGGGTCTTTTATGGTGAAATGATCGACCTTGGAGGTCGGCTATTTTCGGTGCTTGTCAAGCACCGAAAATAGCCGAGTAAATAGTAAATAGCCGAGTAAGTTGATACCACACTGAACTAAGTATAATCAAGTCAATACTGACAAGCACCGAAAATAGCCGAGTAAATAGTAAATAGCCGAGTAAGTTGATACCACACTGAACTAAGTATAATCAAGTCAATACTGGAAATGTGGCATAACGGCATGGATTTCTACGCAGAGAGGGCAATTCTTTCAACATAAGATGCTGCATTCAAGTTCAGGAGAGTTTGGACAAGGCAATTCTCTTGAATCCTGCCTTCAGGTATGGCATGGAAAGAGGGCATTTGCATTTATTTCACCATAGTAAAAACTGTATTCACAGTCTGGAGAGGGCACTTTTTTTACAGACGGATAAAAGGGCAGGGGCTCAAGCCCCCTTTGATGTCTACGTGTGCAGTACACGTGCCTGCCTCTCAATGGCTAAATTGTGTGATCAGTAGGGTAGGAGGACTGCAGAAAAGTTAAGGAAGTCCAGAATCCCACACATACCAGCAGGGGCGTCACACCAAATTCTGGGCCCTGGGTACAAGGATTCACTGCGGGCCCCCCATGAATGTTAACTATTGAAAAATAGCAGATCTACAAGCTCACAGCGCGGCACCGAGTGCCGCGCTGCGAGCTTGTAGATCTGCTATTTTTGAAAAATCGTGAAAATGTGTGCCAAGAAACCTATGTTTCCATGTCAGTGATGCTCAAACCTTTTCATGTGAAGGACCCCCCCATCTCAAAATATTTAGTTCCAGGGATCCCCCAGAAGCAAAATGTTCACTTAAAAAAGACATATATTCAAAGATTTGTGCAAAATTTCACAACTTTTCAAAAATAGCAGATCTACAAGCTCGCAGCCGCGCTGTGAGCTTGTATATCTGCTATTTTTCAATAGCTAAAGTTACTATAGGGCCCCTCCACCTTGGGCCCTAGTAACTCAGTCCCACTTTCCTACCCCTTGTGACGCCCCTGCATACCAGTTTCCTATGCACACCAACCACACTACTGAAGAGACATGGCTCATCAGAACTAATTACACGTTGTGCATGACATGAATAATGGTGTTGATCTATCTTTCTGCCTCCTCTCTCTCGCTCTCTCTTTGTCCTCCCTCTGTCTTTCTTTTTTCCCCTCTCTTTGTCGGTATAGCTTCTTCACTCTTGTTTTCTTTTCCATTTGTGGTATATTCTCCATTCTTGTGCTGTCAGGATCTGGGTTGGACTAAAAACTATGACATGCAAAACCCTCCTTTTTTTTCATCTAATTCAAAGCAGAGCTAAATGGCGGTCAAATTGAGATTGCTGATGGAAGGTTATGGAGTTTCTTTGGTTTTTTAGGATCCGTTTTAAACGAAGGCTCTGTCAAACGTTACAGTGCAGCCGGCGTAAACTTTGACAACAAAAGAAGCAGCTTTCAGCTTGAGCAAACAACGAAAGCCTTGTTTCACATAACGCAGTTTTAGATTTCATGAATCGAATATGAAATTTGGGGTCGGGATGCGTTGGAGACTAAGTATGTTTATGGATGTGCTGGGTTTAGGTTAAAGTGATTGTAGTTTGGGAAATGGGATATGTCACTGAGGTCCCACTGTGTGGGATGTGGGAGGCATGCTGGAAAGGATCTGTTATTTATTATTATTGGTTTCTGACAGCCCTAGTGTGAGAAAGCTTTATAATGATGTACATTTTTGTCGTTTTGCACGGTTCTATAATTCATTAGAAGGCATAATCCATGTGATTTTGTCACAAACATAAATTATGTCAAAAAGTGAAACCCACATAAACCCACTAAATTCAAACTGATGTCTACTGTATCAATGCAAAAAAAAAGTATATTCAAAACATGTGGCCACTGGCCAGGCAGTTTTATGTTTATGTTTGTCTCCATTGACATAAATTGTATTGGTACACAAGGCAAGCACAGGATAATACCTAAGAGTATACTTTAGCTCCTCAGAATAGAGAGCACAGTTTAGGTGATAGACAATCTGTCACTGCTTCCTGCACAAGTACCTGACAAACAGGAAACCAAATGTCTTGCAGTGTGCATTTTTTTTTCAAATACTGGTGGAAAAACACCCATTTTCTTTCTGTCTCTGTGGATGAATTTAATTTATGAGTACAACTGTCGTAGACAGCATTTAATATATTGGGTGTCTTGGCAGAATAAAAGCAATCCTATTATTATATTCTGCTAGACTCCATTATGATCAATGCAAGAGTGTGGTCTAGCCAACACCAACTTGGGATTACTGGATCGCTGCCCTCCACACTCTATCTAACATCAGGGTCTTGAGCTCTACAGTCTACAGTGTTGTCAGCTAAGCTGACGCGTCGCAGTGCATCTGATGTAATTTTGACCAAAGAACAATACAATATTTTCACACCTGAGTGAGTGACCTTTCGAGCCACTACTCTTCTCAAGTTCAGACTAGAACCACATTTACAGTATTGACTGTATGGCAATGTTTTTGCAACTATTAATACAAATGTTGTTGATACAATGCGGATTATGTCCATTTGGACTGTAGTGTACACAGTACCTACTTCATTGGGAAGAAGATAATTCAGACCAGCATCTGCATGACAGGGACCCTGTCATGCAGATGCTGGTCTGAATCCATTCTACATCTATTCGACGGAAATCTAAAATCTGTTAGTAATTCACTGTTTCCATGACAGAATTTCTCAGTACCTCATACTTTATGTATTTGAATGAAACCTCAGTCACCATAGCAGCTGTTTGTGATTTAGCCATTCTATTTTGATTGGTTAGTTTGTGTTGATGAAGTAAGGTGAGAGGCAGGCCAAATATTGTAATGTTTGCAATGTGAGGTTCACTCGGGGTACAGCGAGGCACCTGCTCACTCCTCTGCACAGGTCAAATTCTCTTTATTTCCTTTGAATGAACTTGCATTCCATCTGCCTGTTGGCCCAATTCTTGGATTATAGATTCAACTCACAATTCTGCTACATTGCTTCATTTTGATATTTGCATTTGTCTCTCTAGATTTGAGCATCTCCAAAACATTTCAGTTTCCACTGTTTGGGGCTTTTTCTTTTTCAGAAACGCTTGAATCATGGTCCGAGTCATACAGCCCTGTTCATATCTAATGAGCTTGCTCATCCAGAAATGTAGTTTGCAAAGGTTATTAGTGCTTCTTTTGTGGAACAGTGTAACGCTTGACTTAATGTCTGACTCATAAAGATCGGGACACTCCAGATTCTGCAGTGGTTGCAAATGCCAGCGCTGCCGTTGAAGTACACAAGGCTCATAAATTAACTGTGAACAAAAGCAGCTGTGGAGGATGGGGCACGGCCAGCTCACACAGGGTGAGGAGGGAATTATCACTGGTTATTGTTGATGTAAGCAGTAACGACAGTTATGTTTTAGTCGGGTCAATCGAAAATGGTAACAGTGGTTCTCAGGCTTGGAAGGCTATGTCTGGTGAACATTGTAGCCGTGTGTGTGTGTGTGTGTGTGTGTGTGTGTGTGTGTGTGTGTGTGTGTGTGTGTGTGTGTGTGTGTGTGTGTGTGTGTGTGTGTGTGTGTGTGTGTGTGTGTGTGTGTGTGTGTGTGTGTGTGTGTGTGTGTGTGTGTGTGTGTGTGTGTGTGTGATTTTATTGCCTGAAGTTCCTATGCCATTGTGTTTGTGCCTACTGCTCTGTATCTGTCTGTGTTGAGTATTTCTATTCTTAGCAGAAACGTAAACCAGCAGATGGCCCAGAGCTGGCATGACAGTAGCACCATGCAGGTGGCAGCTTTGCTGCAGATCCTCTGTTTTCCATTAGAGCTAATCTGAATTGTCTCTTTTGAGACGCTGCTCACTGAGCTCAGTGCTCCAATAAAAAGGTGTTGACTCGATTCTGGGTTTTTAGCAATAGGGATACGTGTCTACCAAGTGCTTGGATGTTCATTCACACTCACATGCATGGCAAACGTGCCAACGGATGGATGGCGTTTAATATCATGGCTTCAACCTCTACACTCAACAGATTTATTGCAAAAACAAAAGCCAGGACTTGGGTGATGGACAAGGTGGGCCCTTGGGCGCTTAGGAACATTTCGTAGCTGCGGCTGAGACTTTGATTTTTTGATTTTTTTGCCAAGCCACATGTGGTGTCACTGTTGTAATTAATCACCATCAGCATCTGTGCCTGGGAACTGAAACTCTGAGAATCTTCTGCAGGCACCCGGTGGAGGTGGGGTCCACCTCCTCCTCATTTATAGTCCCATTGTCTGGCTCTGTGGAGAAGTAAAGGGCATTGAGTTCACATGTTAAAGCTCATTCATCTACTGAGAGAGGTGGCCATTATGCCTTGAGGTATGTGTACAGTTACAGTTGTAGTACTAGAGCGTTTGTGGTAGTCGAATACCAGAAGAGTCGCCGGAAAGAAACTCGCCTGGGCTGACGGTTTATACCTTTTGATTGATTGATTGAGGTGATTATTAGAAGTTTTGGATATGAAAAGGTACAGTTTCATGACAGTACATTTCACTGATACAATGTCAACTAAAAGGAAACTGTTATATTTTCCATTGAGATCATTAATATCCTTATATACCTCTGTAAACTATGCCTAAACGGTTAAACCTAACCTTGTTCCTAACGTTATCCTCAGTAAAACGGTGCCAAAACCTTACCCTAGTCCTAATCTTAACCTCAGAAAGATATGTGTAATCCTAAAGTTATTTCTAACCTTATTCTCAGTCAAACAAATACAAGAATAAAAATCTCTGCAAGATTCTTTCCGGCGACTCTACTGGTTACCTTGTGGTACACCTACTAACGTTTCAGGATTGATTTGTCTATGGATCATATTAAATTAACTCATTGAATGCCCTTTTCAAGATGGCCGCCAAGTACCAGGATGCCACGTTCCTAGATTTCTAGTGCACGGATCAATTTTTAGTGCACGGATCGTGCACGCCCATGCACCATATATGCACCATATGTGTAGTACTTTTTAACAGCTTTCAAACAAAAAAATCCGCTTGGAAATCCGTTCAGGCATTCATGAGATAGAAGCCTTCAAAGTCAGACAAAACAAACACTGCCACCTTCCTAAATTTCTAGTGCACGGATCAATTTCTAGTGCACGGATCGTGCACGCCCATGCCTAGATCATGCACCATATGTGTAGTACTTTTTAACAGCTTTCAAACAAAAAAATCCGCTTGGAAATCCGTTCAGGCATTCATGAGATACAAGCCTTCAAAGTCAGACAAAACAGCCATTTTTGACATTTTGAAAGATGTGTTTGTTATGGGGCTAAACATGCAATTTCGCAATTGCGATCATGCCTAATACATTTGAGGCATTTTTAGAATTTTTTTTATAAAAAAAGATTTTGAAAAAAAAAAAAAAAAAAAAATTTTTTTCAAAATGGCTTCCAACTCGGGAAACTCGGGCTGTGGCAGCCTGGGAGTACTGTAATAACTCGTGAAACTCGTGCCTTGGCAGTCAATGAGTTAATTTGTAAACCTTATTTTGTCTATCTGGGCCAGTGTTTATTTGGACCGCTAAATTCCGATACTGACTATCCTACAGTATCTGCACATCCCTATTCAAAATACATGGCCCTCGGTGGTATGTTTGTGTGCAGGAGGTGTTAAAATTAAAAAGAGCATAGTTTCCTTTACATAAAAAATTATAAAATGATGTTTATCATAATTTGCAACATGTACCAGCCAGGGTATTCCCCATTTGATCTCATGTCACACCCAACTCCTGTGATGTGTGATGTGTGAGCTAGGAAGGTGCTAAAGACAGGTCCCGTTCGGGCCCTGAAATTACAGCTCCCTCAGTGGGTGGAGGTCTACAGTGTATGGTTATTAGTAGAAATGTTCCCATGACAAAGTGACCTAGAGCCTTGGGGTGGGGTGTCGTGGTCAATTCTTATGGGAAGTTTCCTACTTAAGAATAACCAGGAGTGTAGCTGCTAAAGTAATTATTTTACCTGCAAAGAAAATTACTGACATTTTGGATGTGGGTGTGCTCTATTGATTTTGTTAACAATTTCTTAATTCAACTCATACAGTAGCATAGACGCATGCTAGCAAAACACCATGTTAGCAACACTGTCCTTCATAGTCCATCTGTATCTCTCTCTGTCTGACTGTGTCTCCCTCTCTAGCTTTCTGTATGTGGTAGTTATACATGTCTCTATAGGAGAAGGATGGGGTTCAAACAGGAAATTCAGAGACGTTGGCAGCGGTTTCACCGTCTTGACTTGAAGGAGTAGTTTCCCATCCCCCCAAAAAATATATATATTATTGAACTCAAGTCTCCATGGCGTGATAATCAATAGATAAAAGTCATAAAATATCTAAATTCCGATTCACAGCTGTCAAGGATTCTCCTAGAGAAACTGAAATTTCATTATTTGTGAGATGTGTTACTAGACACCTTTACAAACACATTGGTGAAGAAATTTTTTGGTAAGGAATTTTTCCAGGATTTGACACTATTTCTGAAGATATCCCCTGACTATATGTACACACACACAAGCAGCAGGCAGGCAGACGACAAGGTTAGTTTATATTTGCCTGTGGTTTAGAGTGTCTGTTTGCTAGAACAGCTCACTGTGCAGTTGATACCATTATGCCAGGGACGGAAACACTGTCTCCCCCTACAGCAAGAGCTGTGTGTGAGCGTGTGTGAGAGAGAGAGGGAAAGAGAGAAAGAGAACAGGCTCATGTGAGTCTTCAACTACGCATTAGCACCTAACTGACAGGCAGTTGAGCGGGGTGCTGTTTTCAGTGTGCTTGTCCTCCGTCCTTGTGTGACACGTTTCTGTTTTTTTAATAAACATTTAACCGTCTTTTTTTTTGTGTAAAGCCAGCTCTCAACTGAGGTAAGACATCATTTGTAAACGGTGACTATAAACTGTCATGTTAAAAGTTTTAAACACTACTAAACTGTTTCGACATGTTTCTCGTACCAACACGTTTCTGAGTGTGGTGTGAGGTCTCATCTTCAAACTCGACTGCAGCTGTGCACGTCCACTTCAGGTTTGTGGTTTTCCAATTATGGTGAATCACTGAATCGTATGTCCACATGTTTTGGAGCGCACATCTGTAACGTGCTAACATGTTTCAATGCCCCGTTGTGGGACACGCTGCAGCCGTGACGAGATGGATGCAGGTTAGAATTTATGTGAGGTTGGGGAACGGATGTGTTCACTTTCCTGTGTGATTTATAGGTTAGTTTTAGTGCGTTGTGGGGTGTCTCTGAGCCGGGCTGGGCCTGGAAACTTGAGTTCCATGTATGGACTGATTGGGGTGTGCGTGTGTGTCTGCGTGTGCACACGTGTGTGTAATGTCACTAATGTGTATGTTTACACACACACACACAAGTATTTCCTTGCTGGCATGAGGTGGTTTCTTCCTGACACCAAAGAGTTTTGACGGTTCCATGCTGTCTTGCAATAAAGACAGATTCTCATTAAATGCCATTTTGTAGTCTGGGGTGTCTGGTTTCAGAGATGCAAATGAGCTAGCAAGATCATTATCTCAAATCTCTACGTTTAACACGTCTGTCTGTATGGCGCAGATGTGTTTGCAGGCACGTGCACACATAGACATCAAAGGGGGCCATAGCTGAAGGCAGCATTCAAGAGAATTGCCATGTCCAAATTCTCCTGAACTTGAACGCAGCATCTTATGTTGAAAGAATTGTCCTCTCTGCGTAGAAACCAAGCATCGAAAATTGCCGACCTCCAAGCTCACAATGCGTTGTGAGCTTGGAGGTCTGCTATTTTCAATATTTTCACCAAAAGGGCCCTTTTAGAAATGTCAGCTCCTGCCTCTCTAACATTCTCTGCACGTCCCTGTGTGTTTGTGCTTTTACATTGCACTACGACATGTAAATTAATTACTGTTCTTCATGTCATGGCTGTTGTAAATTGCTGCTTTCAACAACAACAAAACATAATGTATAATGTATTAAATGTTTTACATTGATCTGTGTGTGGTTGACTAAATCTAATCATTAGATGCAAGCCAGGGACAAATCTTTTATTTTTTAAACTCAAATAAAAATGTTGGACGTCTCTTGTTTCTTCTGTCGCAGGGTCAGAGGTCAATCCGAGCCACAGCAACATGTCAGAGTCAGTGAAGCCCCTCCACCCCCACCCGCAGGGTAAAGGGGGCACGGACTTCAGCTATGTGGGCATCGATGCCATCCTGGAGCAGATGAGGAGGAAGGCCATGAAGCAGGGCTTTGAGCTCAACATCATGGTTGTGGGTGAGTTAGACACACTGGTTCCCCAAACACTGGGTCGGGGCCCATTTGTGGGTCGCGTACACATTTTTATGTGTCCTTTAATTTTTTTGTTTCTTACATTTTAGTTTTTAATTATTATTTCAAAACATTTTCAAAAAACAAAAAAATTAAAAGAAATCATGAATTAAACACAATTCAGTGTTTCAGTAATTTCATGAAGAAATCTAAGAAATTCCATAAATTACAAAACAAATGTTTAAGAAGTAAACATTTGTTGTAGATCTGCTGTTTTCCCGGGCAAACTTCTAATTTCTCTTTTGGGTCTTGAGCTAAAACTGTAGACACATGCACATACAGTATATCCTATAACTTTGCGTTGCAAGGCATATTTGCAAGCACTGGTGAAAAGCTCTGAATCTTGAAACCGTATCGGGTGCACGGTTGTGACGAGTATCAAAACAAATGGAAAGCCAGCACTCAAGGATCAATAGTCTTCTATTTATTGAGGGCAACAACGAAAGTGCTTCAGCTAAAAGCCATTAGTTGTTGCCATTAATAAAAATAAGTCTATTGATCCCTGAGTGCTAGTATTCTGTTTGTTTTGACTTTAGCAAACAGTGCATCAGGAAATAAAATTGCTCAATAAACTGGCCCATCAAGAAAGTTTGAAAAAAGTCCATAGACAAATATACTCTTCTACACTAACATGTGAAAATGTAAAACTTGACAGTCATTGATTTGATTGATTGAATACTTTATTAACAGTTTGCAAAAAACAAGCACAGGAAAGTACAGTTCAATACAAGGTCTGTTAAGAGAATTTGAAACCCAAGAAATCACTATGGCTTATTTCCATTGGGGTGTACAGTACACTGTAGTTCTGTGTCCTACTTTAAGTTTGGCAGTGAAAGGCGGTGTTAACACACTTGGAGTTTCCCGAGTTTTGGCCGTATGTGCCCCTGTGCCAAACAACATTTTTTATTTATTTTTTGCGCTCCCTACTTCCCGGTTTCGGCATGATCGCGATCGTTGAAATGCTTCATGCTTGACTCCTAGTACTACTCTGTCTTTCAAACATGGCAGGCATGTTTGTTTACATTTGAAGAAAACACTATAGCCTCTATCTCATGAATGTCTGAACGGATTTCCAAGCAGATTGTTTTTGTTTGAAAGCTCTGTATGGCGTGCAAACGTGTGGTGCATTATCCGTGCATGACCCATGCACCATCGTGCACATTAAAAAGTAAGAAAGTGGTGGCAATTGAAGACATTAGTCAATTTTAATCCTGGCACCAAGCGTGTAGGTTTGGCAGTGTGTAAGATGTGCACGCACGCGCACACACATGCACTGTAGATAGACTGACTGCTGGAGTCATGCCATATAAAAACACTTGCAATGGCTTATCTCATTTAAGTAAAATATACAGTAAGTCATGGGTGTGTATCCAGTGAACGAACACACACACACACACACACACACACACACACACACACACACACACACACACACACACACACACACACACACACACACACACACACACACACACACACACACACACACACACACACACACACACACACACACAGGCATCAGGCTAATAGGCTGAGGAGCTTTGACACGCACTCTTCCCAGACTTGCACTTGATAAGACCGCATGAGGACACTGGCAATTATTAGTGCCACCACCCAAGTCTGCATGCCAATTCAAGCATGCACGTCCACGCACACACACAATGCTCAGAATCTGCACAAATACACACGCTATACAGTACTCTCTTCAGGTCCCTGAGTGACATCAAGTCAAACCTACTGAGCGACCAAGTTCTTTTGCCACACACTGCGATGGAATTCACTCCAACAAGGCCTGTTGAAAGACCCTAGCAACATCTCCATTAGACACCAAGCCTCTGTGTTTATGTTTGATGGGTCACGGTACCATGGTGGTAGTTAGTGGTACTGTAGAATGCAGTCAGTTTGATTTCATTGCCCTGCGGGACAGTGTTTGGTACACACAGCTACGGTAGATGGCATGTCAGCACGACTCTAAAAGAGAGATTCCACGGCTTGACAAACCAGAGTTCGTTACATAATGGCTGGCATCGTACGGCACAAGAGTCTTGATTTATGGATCTAGGTTAAAAGGCGAGTTTGTTGTGAAACGAAGGATGTGAGCGTGTGTACGGAGAGACTCTTTTTCCAGAGAGGGCTGACGGTGCAGTATTTCTTTTGTGAATGTTTATAGTGAAGTAGGCCTACAGTGGTTTTCAACCAGTGGTCCCTAGCGAGAGTTTGTAACCAAATGGACCCTTAGAGATCTTCAACTTTTTGGGGACTTTTTATTCAAGTTTTGGGTCTGAGAGGCTAAATCTCATCAAACGGTGTTCCGTGGCTCAAATGCTTAAATAATGGGTCTCTACATGAAACGGTGCTGTGCAGCAGCTAAATGTCAGTCACTTTTGCCGTTTGTAAACTGTAGCGTAGAACTTTGTATTAACATGTGACCACTTGTATTGCTGAAACACCTGGAAGACAGGTGGGGCCTTTATGGTGAAGATGATGGTACAATGATATCGTCGTTGTCGGGTGGTAAACCTTGTATGTCCAAGACCGTTCGTTTTGTATATCATTTTAAAAATGAACTAAACTAGTGAAAATAGCCGATCTACAAGCACACAACGCCTCGCACCACGAGGCGTTGTCTGCTTGTAGATCGGCTGTTTTCACTACTTTTGTGCGACAGCCTTGTATGATGAAGCAGGGCTTTACTTGGTGATAAAACGTACAAATTTGAAACTTGGAGATACGAGGTTTCTGCCCGACAGTGACGATATGCTAATGCTATGTTGTGCAACGACATTCATGCATAGACTAGAGTCGGGTATGTGACACACACACACACACACACACACACACACACACACACACACACACACACACACACACACACACACACACACACACACACACACACACACACACACACACACACACACACACACACACACACACACTCACTCACTCTGAGTGGATCATAAAAAAGAAGAGTGAATGCATTTACTGGACATTTCATAATGTAATCTGTTATTCTGTCAACAGATCTTTTAATTTAATAGTCTGGGGCCTGGGCTGAAATCAGTCGGCCCTTCGATCTTGCACTGTTGACTAGCTAATGCATAGCCGACTTTGGCAGGAAATCTGTGACACTCGACAAAAATGATGGTGTTTATATAAATGTATAGTTCATTGATCCTTAAATTAGTCTTAATTTAAGGTCTTAAGTTGACAGACATGACTAGTTTGTAGCAGTTATCCCTGTTTAGCATGATAATTAAACTCAATCAAAATAGTCAAAATCAAACAATTGAAGGTGTTTTTTTACTGTACTCTGTACTGCGTGTTAAAAATCTGTATTTGTGGACGCACACAGCAATTCACCCATAGTTCCAGGTCGGGACGCTCACTTGCAGTCTCAAGTTGAAATTTTGTCCAATAGCGATTAATTGCATTAAGCTGTACTGTAACTGTGATTCTGGGAGCAGATGCAGACTTCTAAAAACTATGTGTTCTTACTACTGATGCACATATTGGTTCAAACGGTAGTATTGTTAATTAACATTTTCCCACTAGACCCTTTTGAAAGCTTCCCCAGAAAACACTGATTGAATCTGCAGCCTTCATCGCAAAAGGCCTTTTCAACTTACATTCAAACACAATTCGTCTCTGGCGGCAGGAGGGCATGTGCATAAGATGAGCTTGAATGCTCACGTTTCATGGGATTCCTCCGCCTCCCTACTTGGCTCACATTGAAAATGAATTACTAGACATGTCAATCTCTCCCTGTGTGAAAAGACCTTGGACGTGCATTCACAATGGTCATGTCACACATTATTTTGAGTCACCTTTATACACCAGGGCGGGGTTGCACCAGCTGTTACTAAGTTATAACGTAGCCTAGTTGTAACATAAATGGCTTCTAAGTCAAGACTTACGCATTACTAAAATGTCAGGTGTTGCACCACACAAATTAGTTCTTACGTATCTCTAAGTAACAACTAAATATTTACACCACCCCTTGGGCAGCACTAAAGTCTTTACTAAGTAACCTATCTCTATGGGAGTAGAGCTACTTCACTACTAACGTGGCAGACAGCATTATATTGGCTATTTAATTAATTCAACAATGAAACGACCCATCTGTTTAAAACATACTTTAAGCCCTATATATATTTTGGCCGTTTGAAAATAGCCGATCTACAAGCTCACGATGTGTCTGCTATTAATAGAGTATTTCTATATTGCAGGATTGATACTTTTTTAATTCATTTGAGTACTTTAGTTTTCAACCACTGCTGCATACAGCACAACAGCAAATTGAACGGTGCACTCTCCCCTGTGTCTCCTAATATGCGTTGCTCTGCGTTACTTCACAACGGGGGATACAATCCGTTTGCAGGGCAGTGCGCTGCGCAGGGATGCGCTCGCCCTGTGCGCGCATATCAGTGACTTGTGTACTGTACTGCACATGCCAGTGGAGAGACGGAGGTCTCTGTTGACAAAAGACGATACAAGCTTTATTTCCTTACTAGAAACAGTTCACTTTCATTGGATTCGGGGGCTATGACGTCATTTTATGCGACTGTACATTACTTTAGGAACAGTCTACGCATTACTAGTTATACGTTATGCCTTAACAAGTCGTGGTGCAACACCTGTTAGTAACTCACTTAGTTACAAACTAACTAGTAGTTACTAAGCCTCTAGTAAGGACTTTACTCCCTAACTTAGGGCAGAACTTACGTTCTGGTGGTGCAACTGACCCCAGGTGTTCAATCTGTTTATATTTGCCCGTTTGCCAGAGAATCTTGCAGAAAGAAAAACACCATGACACAGACAGACATCCTTGCACACTTTAACCACACCGGGTAGTATAGATGAGTAATGTTGACTCCATAGATTTTTCTCCATAGCAAAATTATAAATATCGTGGCACTGCCTTTTCAAATGAAACTTTTTTTTTTTTTTTGGCTATGAAAAGCATGTTTCAGGACACATGTTTGTCTTCCTCAGACAGAGGAGACTGTCACACAGCCAAGTCCTGACAACATTCACATATTATGTGAAAGTTCCGAGCAGCTGTGAAAGGTCCCTTGTGGCCTTGTGCTCCATCACGTGCATTAGCTTAATCCCTGCCCCTGGCCAGCTGACCTTCTGACCTCCACCACACTGCTTGGGCAGAGGGCAGCCTGGCTGTGTGTGTGGGAGAGAGATTGAAAAACTTTGTGTGTGTGACAGAGATGAAGGGCAGCCCTGGGTGGCATAATGAGGCTGGCAGCTTGGCACAGCTCCACATGCTCCCTGTCAGAACAGCTGATGGATAGCCACAGGGGACAGGGAGATGGGGGAGGGGAGGGCAGTCATTTGGGGCTGGAGTGGAGGAATGGTACAGAACGGAGACGAGCCAAACAAAGAGGCATGGAAGCCTGGAAGGTGTGTCTGTGTGTGGGCGCGAGCAGATTTGTGTGTGGTCTGTACATCTGCCCTTTGTGGCTTCCCATAGCAGGCTAATTTGACCTCCACATTTGTTGTCATATCTCACACACACAAATCCATTAGGACCTAAATCCATTAAGGTGACTCTCCACCAAACAGACTAATTTCAACGGCTTCAAACTGCTAGTCTGTGTTGTAGTCTGCTGGCATTAGTTGGCAAACTTGGCATTTAAAAGTCGGACGATGGAACATTGCTTTCAGATGACACCTGGGTAGCCTGCAACGCTGGCCTGGCAGTGTTGCCAGGTCTTCTACAGTGGAGTATTTACCTCCTCATCTTTACCGATGGCCAACTAGGACAGCAAATGAACGGATTCCGACTGCGCCATCGATGGCAATCATCTCTTGCCGACAAGGTGCCGATGGCAGCTCGTCGGCAGGAGCCGCTTTCCTACACAGGAATCGCGCCCCAATCGGCGCTGGGGAAAGATGCCTTAACAACATTGTACAGTAATGTTGCATTCACCACATTCAACGTGGCATCCCTATTTTGGGCATGTCATTATTGTCACATTTATAGATTTTCTTTTTTTATTAAAAAATATAGAGTAGTGCGAGTACATCATACGAGAAGTACATACTGTAGGGATTACATGGTTAATATGTCTGAAAAACACAATTTGTGTGTGTGTGCATGCAAGCATGTGTGTGGTATCTCAACTTTTGTCAGATGTGAGAAGGGGGGGCTCCGCTAATTAAAATATGAGAACCACTGCATTAGAACCTAGTATGTGATCTCACTGGTTGTGAAGTGTGTTAATACGTGTGTACAGTAAATGAATAATACTGTATAAATAAAATTGCAATTGTAAAAAAGCATAGCTTGTTCTGACTTTGTAAGGTTAAAACCAACAGATTCTTGTCTTTTAACTGTTCTGTGTGTGTCTGTGTTTGTTTGTGTTTGTTCCTGAGCAGGTCAAAGTGGCCTGGGGAAGTCAACTCTGGTGAACACCCTATTCAAGTCCAAAGTGAGCCGGAAGTCGATGCAAACGGATGCTGAGGAGAGGATTCCAAAGACCATCGAGATCAAATCCATCAGTCACGGTTGGTCTCAATGCATATTCACACAATGAAATCCTCAGTGATAATTTTATTATTTTTACGTTAAATTAACAATATAAAAAAATTATCTTCTGTAAATATGAACACACTTTTAGATGTGTCGGCCCGTAAGAACTAATAGTTAAATAAATAGTTTGTTCTGTCCATTTCTTTCTGTCTAGACATTGAAGAGAAAGGTGTACGAATGAAGCTAAGAGTTATCGATACTCCCGGCTTTGGGGACCAGATCAACAATGAGAACTGGTGAGTTATAATAAATGTCTTGACCCAGCTGATATTTATCATTTAGTTACTCATGCCGAATATTTTGTATGAATTGGTTACAGAATTGGTCCCATTATTTATTCTACACAATGCTAATAATTGTGTGTGTGTTCGCACGCACATACTTTAAAGGTCAACAAAACAAATACTTCTTTGGTTTTTAGACCTTGGTGCAGTTTTGTACTTTTTGGAAGAAAATGGGAAAAACTACCGGTACTCCAATTTCAGCTACAGTAAAAGGATTAAAATGGCTCCCCAATTCTTTTCAGCAAAATGATGGATTTTGACAAGATAATTACAATCTTGTGTAAATTCACAGCACTGCCCATCCCCTTACTCCAACGTATGATGGAATGAAAAATGAATGGGGTTTTAGTTTAGGTTACTAGCCCAAAATGTCCTGTATGCTTTATGGTGCAACAATAATTTCCAAGCAGATTAATAAATAACGTCTATTTTTATTGTTTGTTTTGTTGCTTTGTACTGGACATTTTTATAGAATACATAGGACCACAATGGAAACAAGTGCCCAGGACATTGTTTTTGTGTGTTACTGTATCCTTTTAGAGCCCAAATGTGTTGTACCTACGTACTGTTCATTCAATAAATTAATAAATCAATGAAAAACGAGTGCCCATATGTTATTAGTGAATAACCTTTCCCCCATGTGTCCTCTGTCTGGCAGCTGGAAGCCAATCATGAAGTTCATCAATGACCAGTATGAGGAGTACCTTCAGGAGGAGATCAACATCAACAGGAAGAAGAGGATCCCAGATTCCAGGGTTCACTGCTGCATATATTTTATACCACCTACTGGACACTGGTGGGTTAGCACGCGTACAGCACACACACACACACACACACACACACACACACACACACACACACACACACACACACACACACACACACACACACACACACACACACACACACACACACACACACACACACACACACACACACACACACACATGCTCATGTACTGTAAAACAGAGGAATGCAGGGGTCTTCAACATCTTCAGGCCAAGGACCCCTTAGTTGAGAGAGAGATGAAGCAGGGACCCCCACAACAACCCTGTCATAGATTCCATGTCATTTCATTGTTTGAAAGCACAATCATCAGTGTATTTTGGATTCATGTCAATTTGTGTTTTCAGATATTTAACCACTTGAACTGGCAATAATTCTCCCCTCTACACCAAACCTCTTTGCCGAAAATAGGAGATCTACAAGCTCAGCTTGTAGATCTGCTATTTTTGGCTAAAGTTCTCAGAGTCTGGTGAAGAATCTGGCTAAAAAGGAGATACATTTTTTTTCTTTCTATAGCACAAAGATTTGGAGGACCCCCTGTAGTAACTCTGGGTCCCGGGCCCCCTGTTGAAGATCCTTGGATTAATGGAAAACATGTTTGGAAAACATGTTGACATAATCCTGGGGTAAATCCATACAGAAAGTTGTGTACTGTAGATACACAGACACACATGTTTCTCTCTCTCTCTCTCTCTCTCTCTCTCTCTCTCTCTCTCTCTCTCTCTCTCTCTCTCTCTCTCTCTCTCTCTCTCTCTCTCTCTCCCTCTTCTCTCTCTCTCTCCTCTCTCTATTCTCTTATTTTGTGCCCAGCTTACATCATTCCTGCAGTTTCTCCCACAGACAGGTCAACTGGGAATCTCCCCTGACCCATTGTCTGTCTTGAGCTCGTTAACCACTTCCCTCTGTAGATTCTGTATTTTTTTTCCCCATCCCCCTCTCACGCTGTCTTTGGACCGCATGTGGAACCCATCCTGTCCTCTGAGACACTGAGGTATCGCTTTAAGAGTCAGGTTTCAGCTGCCCTTTCTCTACACTCGGTCTGGGAACAGTGATCTATTGTGTAGTCAAGGTACAGTAAGAGGCAGATATTAGGTCTTACGCTGAACAGGAGGTATTGCCGTGGTGAACGCGGTGTTACAAGTACAGTATGAGCACAAATGCCTTTTATTTTTTCAGTATTCTAATAGTGAAAAGGATGATGATTTCATGGTTCATAGTTTAATCGCCTAATTCAACTTGTAGTTTAACTATATTTTGCAGGTGCTTACTGGTACAGGTAGTTCAAATCAATTCTAATTTGCACATACAGCATAGATCAAGTATTGAAATAACGACACCCACGTTGTGTACTGCCCAGTCTAATGATAGACCCTACCAACCGTTGCACACACGCACGCATGCACGCACGCACGCACGCACGCACACACGCATCACCGTATCTCCTGTATCTCTCTTCCCAAGGGTGAATCACTATAGCCATACATGTATTTAACCACTTTCAACCTGGCGTTGTTGAGCCTATTTTCGTTGAGCTGTAAGCGACAGCTCGTTTAGAAGATTATACATTGCGATTTCACTTTCATGCATACCCCTTGTCAACCAGTAGTGGTCCTACTCATGCACAGTATATACATTTCTCAATAGAAGACTATGAAAATTGTGTTGTTAATCAGATTGCGTAAACATACTCTACCACAGTGGTTCCTACACCCAGTGTGTGGTCCCCAAATAAATGTGGGAGTCTCCAGATGATTGTTAGTGTGTACAGGCTATCTGCACTTTTGTAACATTACAATTTAATTACCTTTAAAACCTTTTTAATACCAGATTGGACAAATTTTCTAATATTACGTAAGAATATTTGACGAGCTCACAAGCTCTATGAGGCGTTGTGAGCTTGTTGTTTGGCTATTTTCACAATGTTTATCTGTGGAACCGAATCAAACTTGTAATGCCTGAACTCCTACAATTCCAAGTGCTTGTCAGGGTGGGGGGTTAAAATATGAGTCATTTGGAGTCATAGCCTGAAAGGTTGGTGAACCCTTGCTCTGCCATACAGATTGGTCAAAATAATGTTTTATTCACCAAGAAAGTTATAGATTGCCGCTTTAAGTGGTTTAAAATATTCCACCATAAAACCTACATTATCACTTCAGAGCTTTGCAACGGATTGTGAAACACAGCATAGTTTTTTTTGTAGCAAGTTGCTTGAACAAATAGTTCTAAATAGCTTGACGGCCAGACTGCACCAATGCAACTCCTTACAACAAAACAGTTTTAAGGCCAATCCACACCAATGCAACTCCTATAATGGGGATAATGCAGGGATCTTCAACGTTATCAGGCCAAGGACCCCTTAGTTGAGAGAAGCAGGGACCCCCACAACCTTTTCAGAGATTCCATATAGTTTCATCGTTTGACAGCACAATCGTCAGTGTATTTTGGATTCATGTCAATTTGTGTTTTCAGATATTTAACCACTTGAGCAGTCATTACCTAATAAACTTGACCTTTTACTCTGTAATGCTCTTTTCCCCCTCTACACCAAACCTCTTTGCCGAAAATAGCCGATCTACAAGATCAACGCCTCGCAGCGTAGATCTGCTGTTTTTGACTACAGTCAGAATATGGACACTTGGGTTCAAGTTGTTAATATAACAAGGATTGGAAGATTTGGAGGACCCCCTGTAGTAACTCTGAGGACCTCCTAGGGGTCCCGGACCCCCTGTTGAAGACCCCTGGGATAATGGTTGCAAATAGTTGCATTGGTGTGGCTTTAGCTTTGGTTCAGCTGTAGTTCAACTTTTTCCAGTGTTTAGTCATTTGTTGCTTGGAAACCTATCTTTCCCCAACAACACTGACTGCTCTCCTCACATCAACAGTACCCTCTCAACTATCACTACATTACAGATGTAATTGTCCAGTAGAGATGCAAGATGCATTTCATGGTTGCAGGAATAATGGCATATAGAACACTGGATAATATTCCATTGGAACGTTTGTTTAACCATGGGCTGGCAAACCAGAATAGACCACTGACAAGTCTCTGGTCTGGTCCCATATGACAGGAGTTGGCTAACGGTGCATTTTAATTGGCCTGAATTGAAGGGCCTAGCAGATAATGGAAAAGTTCAGTCCTTAGTTGTAATGGATACTAAAAGAGAATGAGATCAATAGATTAGATGCAACAATGTCTGCACAAGATTTGTTAGAATAACAACAAAATAACAAAGTCTTTAGGGGGAATGAGGATTGTCTGTCAACACGCGCTTGTGCCCTTGTGCACTCTATCTGGACATTGTGCATGTCTGTGTTTAACCCATTTAGGCCTAGGATTATTGACTGCTTTAACTATTGAAAAATAGCAGATATACAAGCTCACAGGTGCCGTGCTGCGAGCTTGTTGATCTGCTATTTTTGAAAAAGTCGTGAAAATATGTGCAAATCTTTGAATATATTATGTATTTTCAAAGCGAACGTTTGTAACTCAAATTTTGCTTCTGGGTGGTCCCTGGAACTAAATATTTTGTGATGGGGGTCCGTGGCCAAATACATATCATTTTGGGGGTCCTTCACATGAAAAGGTTTGAGAACCACTGACATAGTAGTCTCTCAAGAACAGACTTAACTGAGCTCCAGTTGAGTGAAAAGGACCTTTTCTTTGACGATGGCTACCCAGATTGCTGACATAGAAAAACCTTAGAAGGATTCAAAAGACACGTATAGAATCGGGTCAAAATTCGAATTTTCACGATTTTTCAAAAATAGCAGATCTACAAGCTCGCAGCGCGGCACTCGCGCTGTGAGCTTGTATATCTCCTATTTTTCAATAGTTAAAGCAGTCAATAATCCTAGGCCTAAATAAACACCCCCAGGTGGAGGCGATTTAGCTCATTTTCATGTTGCTCAGGCGCCCTTACCTAATGCCTATATAATATAAACCACACTGCTGCTGCCTCATGAGTGATTAGGGTCATTTTCTCCAAGATGAATCTGTAATTTGTCACATTTATCAGTGATGAGGGCTGTGTCCTTACATGCACTGTAGGGCAAGACGGATAGACTTACACACATACACACACACACACACACAGCAAAGTTGTACTTTGTCTGCGCACGTACGCAACTACGCATGCTTATGGATAGAAGTTCGAGAGTTCTGAATATACAGTAGATGTACAGACGCTCACACTCACTCCTCACTCTGCAACTAATGGCTCCTTGCACTTGTATGCATCGGGTCATATTTCCTTGGACCAGTAAGTCAACAGTTGTCCACTTCAGCATTCCTCTGCAGGGCATTCGGGGGACGAGCGGTGGAGTGTGTGTGTGTGTGAGCATGTCCCACTGCTTGACATACCCCCTCATCATCATCTCATATCACTGCAGCTGCTCTCTGTGTGTGTGTGTGTGTGTGTGTGTGTGTGTGTGTGTGTGTGTGTGTGTGTGTGTGTGTGTGTGTGTGTGTGTGTGTGTGTGTGTGTGTGTGTGTGTGTGTGTGTGTGTGTGTGTGTGTGTGTGTGTGTGTGTGTGTGTGTGTGTGTGTGTGTGTGTGTGTGTGTGTGTGTGTGTGTGTGTGTGTGTGTGTGTGTGTGTGTGTGTGTGTGCGCGCGAATATTAGGTCCCCACAACGGTTAGGTTTGGGGATAGAGGTTAGGGTAAGGCCACAGGACTTCATAACAATGAATGGAAGTCTATGTAATGTCCCCACAAGTGATGTAAATATATAGTGTGTGTGTGGTGGGGGGGCTGAGGTGAAAAAGCTGTGTGAATGCATCTGTATGGTGGGTGGGTGGGGGGGGTTGCATAGTCTTGAGGAGAGCCCTGTAGTTTATTGCGTTCATTAGTTTGACCAAGCCCTGTGTCCAAACCCCTCTCTGCCCTCTCTCTCCCTGCCAAAGGGTTGGGCTTTCCTCAATGAGCCCCCTCCTCCGTTTAGCCTGACGTGCCCTCTCTAAGCAGGCTACAGTTACAGTATATGTTGGAACGTCCTACCACACACAGGGTACACACACATATAGCGTTCCTAGATACATATTCACATGCATACAGTATATACCTACGGTACATGGGTGACACAGTAAGTGATGTTTTCCTTAACAGTACCCAGTCAACTCCAATGTCAATATAGGACATGGATATGAGCTGTGTGGACTCATTTAATCCACAGCTCTGGTGTTAAGATCTGACACTCAGTGCTTTAGAAGATGGATTATTAGAGTTGGACAAACTCTCTCACTCTCACACACACACACACACACACACACACACACACACACACACACACACACACACACACACACACACACACACACACACACAGCGGGACATGCACACAAAAGCAGACAGACAGTAAAGTCAGTTTGACAGCAGCTACAGTAAATCCTTGTCCTTGTGCTCCTCAGCCATACATTTGATCTTCCCATTGAATTGAGACTGGCTCATGGTCTTCTACTGCACACTACAGAGAGAAGAGAGAGTGAATTCTTGAATAGTTCTTCTGAAAGGCCGAAAGCTCGTTATTCTCGTGCTCCTCAGCCACCCCACTACCCCTTTTCATTTTCTCACACAAACATCTCCTGGGTTGAGGTTTGAAACAAGGGCCTGTTACCAATTACACAGACACAATGCCAAAGCCATGCTTCTGGACAGCTCCCTGCTTGTTCACCATATGGCTACCATCAAACAAACAGGCAGGGAAATGATGCTGATATACTTCATTGAATATTCTGTAACACTGGTAGCCCATGTCAGCTAATATCAGTGCAGATATCAGGTTTTATAGTATGTGGCTTTTTGTTTTGATTTGATTCATGAAGGTTTTGACGTATTTATTTGGGGGGGGGGGGGGTTGAGATAAGTAGTGCTCAACATAGGCTTTTTCCATTTTTGATAATGGCAAAGTCAACCGCACTATTAACTTCTAGGTTGTTCTCTTGGTTAAGATGAAGAGTATGAGAACAAGGGATCTGTCCAGACAGTGTTAAAATTTTAGTATCACTCGAAGCTGTAGATACAGAAAGGGAGTGCTGTCTGTTGAGTGGCTGCCATTTTCTACCAATTAGCAGCTGTGACACGAACCACAGTGGCGCTTTCACAGAATATTCCAGGAAGGCTTTTAGATCTGTAGATCAGGGGTTCCCAAACTCTTTTAGCTCGGGGCACCCCTATAAATATTCTTTTCATCCGAGGCACCCCTACATTATTATATTCCTAAATTTCACTCCCAGCACCTTATATTTATAGCATATTTTAGCGATTATGTTGCGAGGAAAGCAAGATAATAGCCATTTTGTTTAGAACTGACTGAAAATAACTTTGTACTTCAAGTTTAAAATGATACTAAATACATTTGTCCAAAAAATATATACACGTCCAAATAAATTTCAAATATTCAAATATCAAATTATCTTGCGGCACCCCTGGACTGCCTTCGCGGCATCCCAGGGTGCCCCGTCACCCACTTTGAAAACCCCTGTTGTAGATACATGGCTGCCATTTCAGTTTTAAAACGCGTGACCTTAACCTTTTCGCGCAGGGGACCATTATCTGCACGTGTGTGCGTGCACGCGTGGCACGCTCGCATGCATATGGTTTGTGTGTACATGACATGTACGTATGTTGTTCATGCAGAAGAACACACATGACACATTTGGGCATGTGTGTGCAGTGCACTCATGCGTATGATGCATGACTCAGATGCACCTCGATTTACATGGTAGTTGCATCTGTTCACGTCAAATGTAGTCAAATACCATGTCACTAATGTGTGCGTGACACGCACGCTTGACATGTGTTTACATGTGTGACATAAACACCCCCCATACACACACGCATGTATGCACATACTGTATGTGCACACAGCAGAAGCCATTCTAAATCAGCATAAAGGGAGGGAGAGAGTGCATACAAATTGTATTGATAATGCTATCAATCAACCATTCTCCATCTGTCTATCTCTTTTATCCCTCTCTCCTCCTGCTGCCCGTGGGTGTTTGTACCAGGCTTGCCTGGCCTGGCATGGCAGGACCAGTGCTAAATGGAGGGCAAAGGTTGAATGAGGGACATTCCAACTAGCACTGTTTAGGGAGAGGAAAGAGAGAGGGGCAGTGAGAGAGAAAATAGAGCAGGTACTTCATGGAGTGAGTCAGTAGTACAGTACAGTACAGTACAGTGGACTCCCAATCTACTGCCTGTTACTAGCCTAGTGTTCATGCCTCATGCTGAATCTCACCCTCCTTTGTCACTATATAGGTCATGAAAACTAAAATACTGAAGTCAAATGCTTATGACAAGGTCAATGTTATAGGTGCCGTAAACGGTGTGTACAGTAGTCATGGGATTACTATCATGAGACAATCAGAAGTAATCAGAGTAATACAATAGACCAAGATTGCCCCCTAGTGGTTACTCTGTCTCACAACGTTGGAAAACCCAAGAGGTTGCATGTCTCGCTCTTCAATAGCTCCAGTATATCTTTAATAGCATCATATACAGTACTGAAAAGATATTTCCTTTGTTGGTAAATGATGGACTTGAACTTCTATTCATTCGCATTTCTTTCTGAGCAACAAGAGGGGGAAGAAAGTTTGTTGAACTGGCTCACTGGCGTAGGTGCATGAATATAAGTGTAAAATCGTGTGCTATGCAATCCAAAGCTCAACTTGTATTCTGTATCGTCGCTCTATATGCTCTAAAGTGCAGAGATTGACCCATGAAGGGCCTTTTTAACATGAGTTAAATGAACCGCTCCAGTCCAAATAAGTTATGTTGAGTTTGTGTTATTTAAAGACAGGGTGCCAAGATGTTTTCCCCCCTACAACAATAGCATCACATCCATGATTATAGCCTACTTGGAGGAAGACTTTTTTCAAAAAAACATTGTTTTTATGTAGCCACAAACACCTGTTCATTAAGTATACCTGGTTTTCAGGTGGGTGTTGACCCAGCTAAAGCTAGCCACACGCACAGTGTATTCTATTGGGCCTTTTGACTCAGAGTGGCTTTCAGGAAGAAAATACACCGGGAAGACACATTTGCATATTATAACCACACCTGGGTCTCTATTAGAGTAATGTTAACTCCATAGACACATTCAAAACAGAAAAGGTACAAAACTATGGCACCACCTCTTTAAGAAGACACATACAAACCTAACCATAAACTGTTATGTTAAGTTTGTGTTGTTTAAGTTGAAGCATACTGTTCAACCATAACCATAGAAGTTGTCCTAACAGTTTGTTGTACTGTGTGTCCTCTGCAGCCTGAGGCCCCTGGATGTTGAGTTCATGAGACGTCTCAGTAAGGTTGTCAACATTGTACCTGTCATCGCCAAGGCTGACACACTCACTCTAGAGGAGAGGGACTACTTCAAACAGACGGTGAGAGCTGTGTGTGTGTACGCGTGTGTGTGTGTGCGCGCGTGCGTGTATGCATGCACTGGATTTCTGGGTGGTACAAATGTGAATAACGTTGCTGTCGGGCAGAAACCTCTTATCTTGCGTGCGCATTTCATACATGCGTTTGCTTGCACTCTACCCCTTACCTTCCCAGCTGTAACAACCCTGCAGCATGTCTTTAAAGTGAGCTTAAAATACATGGATGAATAACATGGGTACAGGTTAGTCAGCAGGAACACAAGACACACACACACACACACACACACACACACACACACACACACACACACACACACACACACACACACACACACACACACACACACACACACACACACACACACACACTCTCACAGGTTGGTACCATCCATATATAAAGCAGCGCCAGACATCACAAACAAAAGCCATCTGGACAAAGCCACAGTGCACCCATCCTGGGAAGTGGCATGTCGTCTCAATAGCCATAACACGTCCAGAGTCATGTTTGGTTCAGAAGGAAGCATTTAAGACCTTTTCTTTTAAAGCATTTATTTACAGTACAGCGTTTCAGAAGAGGGAACTTCTGCCCAACGGAGCTCACTAGCCCGTCATTACCAGAGAATTACTGGGTGAAAAAGGGAGATCGGAGCAGACGGCAGCCAAGTTCTCAGACGTTCTCTACTCGGTGGTATAATAACCACTTCAACCCTATATGGTTCACCGCAGTCCCTCAGGGCTCTATACTTGTGACCTTTCTGCTTTCCCTCTACATTAAATATCTTGGCTGAAAATAGCCGATCGACGAGCTCACAGTCACAACGTGCCCCCAGAATATGAATGTTGGGGTTTAAATGGATCAGTGATGGGGGCGCCCGCTGGCCTACTGGTCCAGACGCATACCACTTAGGCATTGCCATATAGGCATGGATGCCTGGCGGCGTCGCCGGTTCGATTCCCGATCCGGATGACATTTGCTGTGTGTCGCTCCCCATCTCTCCCCCCATTTCCTGTCAGTCCTATCTAATAAAGGCATAAAAGCCCCAAAAAATAAATCTTTAAATGGATCAGTGATGGAAGTACAAGTATTAATACTGCTACTGGTCTGTTACAAGTAGAAGTCTCGTATTCAAAATGTACTTGAGTAAAAGTACCATGAGTAAAAGTACTCATTGTGAAGAATGTCCCATTTCACAAGTTCAAAAATGTTGTATATATCGAAATATATACAGTAAGATGATAATAATCAAAATCTACAAAGTAACTAGTAACTAAGGTTTTCACATAATTGTAGTGGAGTAAAAGTACAATATTTTCCTAAATTGTAAATAATAAAGAAAGTAAAATACTTCAAAATGTTACTTGTACTTAGATACTTTATACCCTTGAAGAGGATAAAGACCTGTGTGGAAATGCAAGGACAGGAAATTCAGTACTGAAGACAACCATCAATACTGTATATGTGACACCTAGTAGTGACTTGACCGGTCTTTGCTGGCATCTGTTATAAAATAAAAACAATACACTGGGAGCCAGGATTGATCATGATTATTATACTACAGGTCCTCTAGCTTGACTACTAAAGTGCGTTGCTTTGCTTGCAGAGGTTCTGCTGTCCAGCCCGCTGAATGGACAAGAATTCAACAAAGTCACATGACCAAAATAATCAAATTCATGTTAAAACAATGCAGTAAACAAAAGACAATATTTAAACCGTGAGCACCGGCCTGGTCCAGTGTTTTTGGCCATGGCTGTTGTGCTCAAAGTGGGTATTGTACTCTCTTCATAGGGTCCTAAATAACAACGAATATTGCGTGGGCTGATAGTCATACGCTGTAACCTCACGGCCTCATGTCCTCATCATCACTTTTCCCCTCTGCAACGTGTGGTGTCCCTGCTGGACAGGGGTGTAAAACATCTGCTGTGATGTCGCTGCTTTCGGGCAGAAACCTTGCATCTCCATATTTTAGCTTTTGTCATTTGATAGTCCTACTTTTGTCGTACAACATTGTCACACAAACGCTGTGTGTATAGATACTGTGTATATGGTGGTAACGTCTGTCTGTGGGTTTTATTAATATTTAACCAATGAAAAGTAGCTTGTGAGCTTGTGACTAAACAATAACTACATTGGATCCATTGGAACGCATGTTTTTTTCCCCCCGTTTCCTGAAAAGTACATACGAGGTTTCCGCCCGCCCGGTTTCCTCTTTCTGTTCCTTTGTGCGTTTCTGTTTGGCAACAACACACAGTCCATTTGGGGAAGACCATGCACCACAGTCCTTCTCTCCCGTCACTCGATTCATCACTGTATGTCTCTCTTGCAAGCACGTGCACACATAGATATCAAAGGGGGCTTGAGCCCCTGCCCTTTTATCCGTCTGTAAAAAGTGCCCTCTCCAGACCATGAATGCAGTTTTTACTATGGTAAAAGAAATACAAATGCGCCCTTTTCATGCAATACCTGAAGGCAGCATTCAAGAGAATTGCCATGTCCAAACTCTCTGGAACTTGAATGCAGCATCTTATGTTGAAAGAATTGCCCTCTCTGTGTAGAAATTCATGCTGTATGCCACATCTCCAGTATTGGCTTGATTATGCTTAGTTCAGTGTGGTATCGTTGTGAGCTTAGAGGTCGGCTATCTTCGATATTTTCACCAAAAGGCCATTTTAGAGATTTCAGCCCCTGCCTCTCTAACATTCTCTGCACGTCCCTGGTTCCGGGCTCGCGTGGCAGCTTTATTAATTCTAGAGTTGAGAAGGCATGCCTGGGCAGAGTGGGCACTATGACGACCATTTCCCTCCACGAACGCAACACCGTCCAGTGAGAACAATACAGGGAGTGGACCAAAAGCCGGGCCGAGAATGCGAGCTGCGGAGCTTATTGCAATGTTGCTTTGGTTGGCCACACACGCTATGTAGGGCCCCTGAAGATTATTGACTTAAAAACCTCCTGCCAAACTTTTTTTTTTTTCATTGCCGTTTCTCTACTTGCAAGTGGACATGTGAATGGAACAAGAGAGTTATTTTATTTTATTAGAGGTCTGCCCTATGTCTGTCCAGCTGTGTGCCTCTGCTCATGTTCCCCTCGCTGACCGTTGATGTGGCTTTTTTTCGTGGTTAAATTTCATCCTATAATGTAACCCTGAGAAAGTTTTCCAGGGATAAACAATAAAGCCTTTGATTGCGGACCAAGTAGTCAAAGTAGTAATTGTGCGGGAGAAGAACAGTCATTAATTTAGAGCACATCACTCCAGAAAAGGCCATTTGCCTCTTTTCTGTGACGCTCCGTCTGTAAATAAGCCATTATAAAGACATATAGTGGATATAGGGCGGCCATTTTATAAGCCATAACTGTGTCTGGCTGTGTTTTCGTAGTGGTGGTTAACCTCCACATTATCTCCTCCATGTCAAGGAGATTAGGAGTCACTTAGCGTCAGCACCGCCAGCCCCAACAGCATGACAGAGTGTTTATTGAAGTCGTTGAGTGGGCTAGTGGCCTCTATTCAATAATAGGGTCCTCCATCCTGGCTTCCCAACTTAGATGTCTGTGTGTGTATACTGTGCATGATTTCAATAATGGCAGCTGTATACTTACCAGCAACAAGTTTGTGTGTGTGTGTGTGTGTGTGTGTGCAGGGGCTTCACAAGGGGGGGGGGAATTGGGACTGATTACTAGGGCCCAAGGTGGAGGGGCCTTCATTATTTTATAATTTAGCTATTGAAAAAGAACAGATATACAAGCTCACAGCGCGGCACCAAGTGCCACGCTGCAAGCTTGTAGATCTACTATTTTTGAAAAGTCGTGAAAATGTGTGCAAATCTTTGTATTTTTTATGAGAACATTTGTAACTCAAACTTTGCTTCTGGGGGTCCCTGGAACTGCACCACTGACACAGAAACATTTGAAAAATTCAAAGACTTTTCACGATTTTTCAAAAATAGCAGATCTACAAGCTCTGCGAGCTTGTATGAAGAACATTCATGGGGGCCCGGCAGTGAATCCTTGTACCCAGGACCCAGAATTTGGTGTGTGTGTGTGTGTGTGTGTGTGTGTGTGTGTGTGTGTGTGTGTGTGTGTGTGTGTGTGTGTGTGTGTGTGTGTGTGTGTGTGTGTGTGTGTGTGTGTGTGTGTGTGTGTGTGTGTGTGTGTGTGTGTGTGTGTGTGTGTGTGTGTGTGTGTGTGTGTGTGTGTGTGTGTGTGTGTGTGTGTGAGAGAAATGGGGATTGACTTAGTAGTTGGCTGCAGGCCAGCGCTGAGATGATGGATGAAGAAAGGCTTTGGCTCTGATTGATTGTTACAGTGTGTGTCTGAGCGACTTCCCTTCCTCTGTCTCCATGAGCGATTATTATAGCAAACCTTTTGTCTGTGGGTAATATGGAGTCGTTATGGTATAGAAAAGGAAGCTGTCTCCGCCTGCTCATTTGTAAACCTCCTTTGAAGACATTTTTAGCTGTAGAAGGAGAAGTGATCATCAAGGATCTGGCATTTTAGGTATCCGTAACGATGCAGCTGCAATTATTTACAAGCTGGATTGTTTTTACTGTGGGTCAATCTTAACCACTTGAGAATCAAGATTCATCAAGGTTTATTTGACACTCACTTACACACAATAACAATTACACAATAGCAAGATGATGATAATGATAATAATGGATTTAATAATAATAAAACAAAAGATAAATCATTGTCAATCAAGTTGGCAATAGTACAATAATGAAAATCTACAAGCTCCTAACGTTTTGTACTGTGCATTGTGAGCTTGTAGATCAGCAGTTTTTGCTATTTTTGAAAATGTTCTCCAAAATGGGGATGCCATGCCATGGCTAATGCAGTTAAATGTGTCCCCATGCAGATTAGGGAAGAGCTGAGAGCCAACGGGATCGACGTGTACCCTCAGAAGGAGTTTGACGAAGACGCAGAGGACAGGATGATCAATGACAAAATCAGGGTGAGTTCAATAGGCTCAATAGCTGTAAACCTCAACATCTGAATGGTGGCCCCTGATGGCCGAGCAGATTTGGCATAGAGCAGGGGTCTTCAATGTTTTCAGGCCAAGGACCCCTTAGTTGAGAGAGAGATGAAGCAGGGACCCCCTCAACCTTTTCATATATTCCATATAGTTTCATCGTTTGACAGCACAATCATCAGTGTATTTTGGATTCATGTCAATTTGTGTTTTCAGATATTTAACCACTTGAGCCATCATTACCTAATAAACTTGACCTTTTACTCTGTACTTAGTCTGCTCTTTTCCCCCTCTACACCAAACTTCTTTGCTGAAAATAGCCGATGTAGATCTGCTATTTTTGGCTACAGTTCTCAGAATATGGACGCACTAGGGTTCAAGTTGTTAATATAAATAGGATTGGAAGATTCGGAGGACCCCCTGTAGTAACTCTGAGGACCCCCTAGGGGTCCCGGACACCCTGTTGAAGATCCCTGGCATAGAGTGTATCACTAATTATAATTGTAATTAAAGCTGCAAGCAGCAATGACCGGGCCCTCGGAGATCTACCCACGTCACAAGGGGTAGCAGCCAATTAGCATTAGAATTTAAGAATCAGCATTAGCATTTGTTAGCATTAGCATGTGTTAGCATTAGCATGTGTTAGCATTAGCATGTGTTAGCATTAGCATTTGTTAGCATTAGCATGTGTTAGCATTAGCATTTGTTAGCATTAGCATTAGCATATGTTAGCATTAGCACATGCTAAAAAAAAATTTGAAAAAAAAAATTGAGAAAAAAAAATTTGAGAAAAAAAAATTTGAGAAAAAAATTGAGAAAAAAAATTGAGAAAAAAAAAATTGAGAAAAAAAAATTTGAGAAAAAAAAAATTTGAGAAAAAAAAAAATTGAGAAAAAAAATTGGAGAAAAAAAAATTGAGAAAAAAAAATTTGAGAAAAAAAATTTGAGAAAAAAAAATTTGAGAAAAAAAATTTGAGAAAAAAAATTTGAGAAAAAAAATTTGAGAAAAATTTTTTTTGAGAAAAAAAAATTTGAGAAAAAAAAATTTGAGAAAAAAAAAATTTTTGAGAAAAAAAAATGTCATATGATACCAGCCACAACTCTGTACGATAAACGGTTGATGAGTAACAGCCAAAAAAAGGAACAATTAAGTATGGACCAATCAGAAGAGGGGGCACTTCCTGTTTGGCGAAGGAAGTTTGACGCTTCGCCACGGGCACGCCGTTTTACGAAAACTCACGATTCGCACAACTTTTCATCGTTAAGGTGTCTTGAGTATGCCGAGCGAACTTGAAGTTGATCCGATTAACCCCCTAGGAGGAGTTAGTTAAAGTGCGACGCGTGAAAACGGCCAAAAATACACCAAAACGCCACTAATTAGTCAAAATGGCTGACTTCCTGTTTGGTTTCGGACGTGGCGCCGAGAGACTTTTTTGTGAGTCCGGACACGATACAGATGTGTACCGATTTTCGTACGTGTAGGTGAAACCGTATGGTGGGGCTTGAGGCACGAAGTTTTGTAGGGGGCGCTGTTGCGCCATTAGGCCACGCCCCCCTTTTTTTTTTTTTAAATACGTACATTTTCGCCACTTGTGATGTGTGTGCAAAGTTGCGCAACTTTTTGAGTACGTCTTGCGGCTCAAAAACGCGATTCATTCGGCGGAATAATAATCTTTGCAAATACAATAGGGTCCTCACACTGTGTGTGCTCGGGCCCTAATAAAAGAATGAAATGTAGAAGTTTACACCAAGCCCGCTTCAGAGATGAATAACGCAGGACCGGTCGACAAAGTGTTTAATGCCCCAGTTCTTTGTGTGTGTGTGTGTGTGTGTGTGTGTGTGTGTGTGTGTGTGTGTGTGTGTGTGTGTGTGTGTGTGTGTGTGTGTGTGTGTGTGTGTGTGTGTGTGTGTGTGTGTGTGTGTGTGTGTGTGTGTGTGTGTGTGTGTGTGTGTGTGTGTGTGTGTGTGTGTGTGTGTGTGTGTGTGTGTGTGTGTTACTCACTCAACAGGAGATGATCCCTTTTGCTGTGGTTGGAAGCGACCAGGAGTACCAGGTCAACGGAAAGCGAATCCTGGGCAGGAAAACAAAATGGGGCACCATAGAGGGTAAAACACCTACACTTTACACACAGACACACACACACGCACAGGCACAGCTGGTCACATTTTCCTACCAAACAGACAATGGAAAACGGGTCATCGTTTCAGATCAGATTTACCTTTGCCTGACTTACAGCACGGTTTCCCATACAGTGGGTCGGGACCCATTTGTGGGTCACAGACCAATTGTTAATGGGTGACGAGTCGAGTAAAAATCCCATTTCCTTTTGCTATGTTTAAATATATATATACAGTATATATATTTCAAGAGATTTATTTAAAATAAATCAATGTAAAATAACAAACAAATCAAAGAAATTCCATGAATTAAATAATAAGTATAATAATAATAATAATCTATAACGCTTGTAGATCTGCTATTTTCACTATAGTTTGGGTCCCGGGCATTTGTATAATCTCTCTTTTGGGTCTCGACCTGAAATGTTTTGGAACCAGTGACTTACAATGACTTACAGCAGTGGTTCTCAATCTTTTCAGGCCGTGACTCCCATAATAACCATATTTTAACTGGGGACCCCCCATTCTAATGATCACTTGAGAGTTGAGGCATTACATTTTGTATATCACGGTTCTATTTGCGAAAATTGCAGATCTACATGCTCACAACGCCTCGCAACGCGAGGCGTTGAGAGTATGTAGATCTGCAATTTTCACAATTTCTGCGTCTAATATTTGACAATTTGGCCAATGTTTAATTTGTCATTTTAGAGGTATTAAAAAGTCCTTCAGTTGTCACTATAGAAATGTGCAGATACCCTCTATACACTTAAACTTTATGTTGATTTGTTTACTGTTGAGTGAGAAAACAATGTTGCATATTAAGTTAATCATGGGGACCCCCCAAAATAATTTGGCGACCCCCCCCCTCCCCCCCTGGGGGTCCCGACCCACAGGTTGAGAACCACTGACTTACAGTACAGTACTGAGCCCAGATCAAACTATGTGCAAAATGTAGCTACTGCTGCCAGCATACGTTCGAATCCAGTCGGCTGATTTAAGGCGTCTGTCGTTATGCTCCCGGCCATGTGTTTATCATGTCCATGTTTGATTGTCTGTATCCTGAGAGATTTAAGAGATTTACTGAACCGTCTGTGTCTATGATATAATGCAGGGAGACGTGTTGTGGAGCAAACTCATTCACATGCACACACACACACACAAACACACACACACACACACACACACACACACACACACACACACACACACACACACACACACACACACACACACACACACACACACACACACACACACACACACACACACACACTCTTCCAGTAACTTTTAATACTCTTGTCTATGTTGGTTGGACTGTGCTGAGCTCTCGTGCTGCCAAGAGAGAGGTTTGTCGGAGTGGGGGTTGGGGGGTGTCCTTGCCTCATCTAGGGATGAGTGAGTGTGTTTTCCTACGCCGGAGGGGTGGTCGGTCGCTCGGGGAAGCCAGGGAACGATTGGAAGGGCAAACAGAGGTGCTGGAGGAGGTCTGGACGGAGGAATGTCACAACGTCTGGAGCGCTAGGTCCTCCTTCACAGAATGCACTTGACCTATCTCGACTTGAGTCTTGAGCCCTCCCTTTTTTTCCTATTTGGAGATATGCATATATAATATATTTCCCGTTGTATTATAGATTGCATTATCAATTCATTTTGAAGTGAGTTAATACATTGATTGATTAATTAATTGGAATTGTAGCCTTCGGACGTAGCCTACTTGCTTTTGTACGTGACAACTGCACAGAACCTTTGGTCTTGCAACTGCTAGAACCAAAAGAAAGTCTTAATTGTAATCCTCCAGGGAGGGCAAACGTGCACACACAGGAAGAAAGACATTCTTATGGAGTATACTGAGCAGTTGTTCTGAACGTGAAGGGGCTACTTGAAGGGGTTCCAGGGGGTATCCAGCTAAATGCTTGATAGTTGGGACCATGGACACTGAGATTGTACAAATGGAAATTAACACTCGGGTGACTGAAAATAAAAAACTACCACTCTGACTGCATTTATAGGTCAAATTGACAGGTAAATTCTCTCCCTTTTTGCCCAGTAGAGCAACACCTCCTCCCCTGCTGCCAGCGGGGGTTCTATTGTCTGTTATTCTATTGACAATAGAACCCCCACTGGCAGCAGGGGAGGAGGTGTTGCTCTACTGGGCAAAAACTTGAAAGAATTTACCTGTCAATTTGACCTATAAATGCAGTTAGAGTGGTATAATCGTATATTATTTCATACTTAGGAAATGTTTCAGAAGGAAACATATATCTTGAGTATTTAGGAAAAGCCATGGAAGGGGACATTTTCTGAGACCTTCACGGGGAGAGTTATTGCACTTTGCAATCTCAAAATCGGCCAAAATGACCTGTTAGTCACCCATGTGTTAAATGGTTCAATTTGTGCAAAAATGTACAGAGGGTTTTAGTTTTGGTGTTCCAGAGATAAAGAAATTAACAAATGGGGTCAGTGGTCTAATGCATATCAAACTCTGCGTTCTGGAAATTAAAAAGGTTTGAGAATCACTGATGTAGAGTATGAATGGAATATATTTGCTCGTCTGACCTATTTTTTCCACGTTGAGGTGCAGAGTGCATCCTATGCTCTTAGCAATATGCTTAATGCCTCTTCCAAATGGACTCAAATAGAGATGTACCGTATGATAAGGTGAAAATGTGTGGGAAATGCAGTGGACTCTGGCTGAGGGAACAATGGCTCCTTTCTAGCGGGCCTAGGAGGTGGTGGTTCACAGGCAAAGGAGGTGAGAGGAGGGAGGGATTTGGGCTTGTCATCACTGACAATAAATTAAGCCACAGAGGAGTCCTCTGGATCTGTAGTTCTTAAAACAAGGTCTCTGTTACAACTGGGCGAAGGACATTTCATTTCATCCAGTTAAATTAACACTGAAGAATTTACTGTGTAGTTTATGTGTGTATGAGAGAGAGAGGGAGAGAGAGAGAAAGAGGGTTGGACGGGATATAGGTTCATTGACGTAGGGGGGCCTCGTGTATTTCAGCCTATAACCATGTATATGCATATAAATACACAGTTTATGTTTCAGGGTCTCTCTATGTGTGGGGTTGGGGGGCACTGGTATGGTTTCTCTTTGCAAGTTAACTTAGGAGGGCTCTCCCTCTCTCCACCACTAATCAACACTCTCACACCCAGCTGTTTCCCAGCTCTCCTCCTCTCCCTAACGCTCAAGGAGAATTTAATTTCCTGCCCTTGGATTTCAAAGCGTTGCATAAATAGTATCCCTTTTTTTAACGTTTATGGACTTGACATAATCTATAATTCAAACACGTGTTTGCCCTACTAGAGGGAGGTACCAGCGGCTTGTCACAGGGACTTAGTTAAAATGTCTCATTTACGTTCTTCAATATAGGGGTGGGGGTGAGCGGCGGGTTGAGATGTATTAAATTACTGGGAAGTGGGAGAAGGTATTATCTTGAGTTAGGAAAATTGCTGCAGATGTCAAGTTGGAGAATGTCCTTCAGCTGACTTTAGTGCAAATCTGCCATCTTGTGGTGGGAGATAGAATGACTTGAGTATCTTGGTTGGTGTATGTAGTGGAGGATGGTTTTGTTGTGGTGTGCATTATCAAGAGGTGTATGCTGTTCTGATATGGAGAAACACTTGAATATTGTTCATAACATAATGTATAATATAGGTTTTCTTTCATATCATAATTTGACAAAGGTTCCTTTCTCTTTTTGCAGTTGAGAATATTGCACACTGTGAGTTTGCTTACCTTCGAGACCTTCTTATCAGGTAAGTTTAGCTTCTTGTTATACTGTAGAACATAGAATTCTTAGGTGCTATTGGCTTTTCTTTGTTATGTTAGCCAAGCTTTTGATGGTTTCACTGGGAGTCTAGTCCTCTGTGTTTTTATAGTTTTTTCTGATAAGCCTGGGTGACACTTGTTTTTCAAGTTTTACACATCATTTATATGATCTATGTATAGTACTTTCTGTGAAAATGGCCATAATAAACCCAATAACACACAACAATTTAATGTTTTGTTTGTTTTACACATTAGACAATACTGTATTAGGCCTCACATTTTTTCAAGTTTCAGTCCTCCAACAGTTGTGCCATTTTCTTTTCAGAACACACATGCAGAACATCAAGGACATCACGGGCAGCATCCACTATGAGATGTACAGAGTTCGCCGGTTAAATGAGTCCAATGCCGACCCCAACTCCCAGCCGCCCACTGGCCAGCCCAGTGGCCCTCCTCCCAAGGCTAATGGTCAGCCCAACACGGTTCCCAGTGTGCAAGCCAACGGGGTAGCTGTTAAGCATGAAGCTCTGTCCCACGAGATGTAGAGGGATCTGTGTGCACAGGCCAGATAACTGAGTTCTATTATCAGAAAATGGAACGAATGCAAAGGTTTCAGTCTTCTTCACACAAGTGTGATTACACATTATATACTGTATGTCAGTGTTTCAAATTTCAAGGTGCCCCCTTAACTCTGACAGTGTACAAATGGAACCAAATGAACCCGTCGGGGTTCATTTGGTTCCATTTGTACTCTGTCAGAGTTAAAGACTTGTACAGGTCCATTTAGACCCCCATAAAGGAACCCACAGTCCCTGGAATCCACTTTGAGAACCACTGCCGTATGTGAATGCATACAGTACATGCTCCACATCCATGTACATTCTACATTCTACACACACACACACACGCGCGCGCGCACACACACACACACACACACACACACACACACACACACACACACACACACACACACACACACACACACACACACACACACACACACACACACACACACACACACACCGAGATTACCTAGGGAGCCATCTTTGCTATAAACTGCCTAAACCACAGCTTTTCAAAGTGTTGAAGTTACGTACACCAAATCCATGTACAAAAGCAGGAGATCCTCGTTTGACAAGAGCCGGAACCTATCGAGCCAGGTGTTCAAAAATGAAGTATGGCACATGATCAGACGATAATGGATTGAAGTCAGACGAGTAGCTTTTTTCAGTGACTTCTATTTTGTCTTGTCGTGTATAGTAATGTGTAGAGTGGCTAGAGTCGGGATCTAGTTTAGTCTTATAGTGTTATGGAGGGAGAGAAGACATCGACACATCTGCACTGCAAAATAAAATGAAAAAACATCTGCAGTGTGGAGCAGCTGTTACTTAAAATGACAAACCCTGTTCTCTGTTGTTATGATGTTTTTAAGATACATTTTTTGCCAAACGACCCATTTCCCAAATCCCCTTTACGTAATGCCATTATTATGTTGTGTTGTACCAGCCTCAGTCCTACTGTGCATTTTACATGGCTCATTTACTATTGTATTTTTATTGCTGTTGTTGTAAAATTGTGTAGTTGATTATGAGGATGGGAGTGAATGTGTGGAGCTGCCATGCCATTGCATTCATCCATTCTCGTTCTCGGATCGATTTGTAAACCAAATAAATGTACTTTTTCTGTTGTTCTAAAGTGAAGCACATAGAGAATAGTTTTATGGGTAGGTATATTTATGTGTACTTTTCGTGTAATCCAATTCATTTCAGTAATGATATTACAATACAACTATGGACTTTCAAAGAATCTTTCAGGTCTTACAGTAAATAGTGATGGTTTTCGGGCAGCGTATTCTATTCATCCATATTGTCGTTGTCGGGTGGAAACCTTGTAAGTCCAAAACTGTCCTTTATTTGTTATTATTTTAAAAACAATCTAAAATAGTGAAAATAGCCCATCTACAAGCACACAACGCCTCGCATCACGAGGTGTTGTGTGCTTGTAGATCTGATATTTTCACTACTTTTGTGCCACACTTTTGTATGATGAAGCAGGGCTTTCATTTACCAAAAAACGTACAAATTTGAAACTTGGAGTTACAAGGTTTCTGCCCGACATTGACAATATAATATACTGTACTCTTAAAGGCAAGGCTACAATGTAAATAGCTTCCAAGGACGTTTACTCCTAGTAAAAGTTCATAAGTAGCCTGTACCGGTCATTGATATATTCAAGCTTGTATGAATGAATGATTGCAATGTGATGAATCCATCCAATTAATAATTATACCTTTGTGTCATATTCTTAATCCTATGGTGTTGCTTTAGAAGATGGTGAACCTTTTACCACAGTGTATGGATTTGTGCCACCAAAAACCACCACCTTCAGTGTCAGAACATCTCAGTAAATGTCTGATAAGATTATATTTAGGTTGATATGTTTCAGGAAATAGTAATTCAGCGTTGCATTCAATCATATCAAATTATTCATTCCTCCGGCCCTCGTGCACAAAAAACGGGTTTAAAAAGCAAGATTCAAAAGCCAAGATGATTATCGTGGTCTCTGACTTAAAAAAGATTACTTATGGGATTACAGTTTGTTTACTGTTGTATAGTTATTGTGTAATTTGTTATGGTATTATAGAATAAGGTTTGATATATCTCAAAGAAATAAAGATTGATATTTTTATTGTTAATAGTTTGTCTTCATTGTAAAGTCTTTGAAAAGTTCTATATGAACTGAAGTTATTTGTATTAATTCTTATTGGTAAATTGCCATGTAGCCAGAAATGGAATGGCCCATATCGTTTAGGCTGGTTTAGACCAGTGATTCTCAAACTTTTGCGTGCAAGGACCCCCAATATGTAGTGAACATACATATAGCCCACTCTACAAGGTCACAACGCCTCGCATTGAGCTTGCAGATCTGATTCATTTTTTGAACAAAATATGTGAAAACCTTGGAATGTTTATATTTTTAAATTGGACTAGGCCTACAGCTCAAATATTGTAAGGGGGTCCCTGGCACAAAATGTTTTCAGATGATAGGTCTGTGCTAAATAGGCTATAGGCCTATTAATGGGTCTTTGACTGTGATATGAAAAGGTTTGAGAATAAATAATACATTCAATAAATATTTGTATGCACAGTGTTTTCATGGGGCCCACTGCCACTGTTTCTGTCTAGTGTACACGCTGGTATCACGTGCGGCTAAAAGGATTAACAATCAATCAGGTGCCAGACTTCGCCAATTAAAGAGCTCAGTCCTCTCCTTTACAGCCTATGGTCCACTCTGACTCCACACAGAGCAGAGGAAACCAAACTTTTCAACCAGGAAACCCAGCTAAAGAGAGCATATTTGTTTACAATTGAAATGATTTAATTCTTAAGCATTTGCATGGAATGTATTTGTGTTTCTGTCCGGTAGTTATTAATTTGGTCTTTTCAACAACAAGTAGCCTAGGCTAGACGACTCTGGCCTAGGCTAACGTTAGCTCAAACGTCACGTGTTGGGTGAACTGCCAAGCACTGGAAGAACAACCAGCAACATGAGCACTGAATGAAGACATGTCAAGAGGTAAACATTGTCATAGCCTATATAATGTGAAAGATATTGTATTGTAATTACAGTACAAAAAAAGAAATGACAGGAGATATAGGCTATGCATAATATTCCTGAAAGAGTCATTAACATAGCCTTATTTACAGATGTAGCCTACTGTAGGCTCAAACATTCTCCTAGTTAATTGTTTTTCTTTTTTCTGGGATAATTTATTTTAACTACATTAGTGATAGTACGAATGCAATTATAATTTATTTGAATATTAAAACAATGACCTCATTAAATGTGGGGTTGCTGCTCCTATAATTCAACACTAGATTAATTGGGCTTTTCATTCTCACTATACTGTCACATGCTCAACTGTCTGCCACTGTTGTGCAGTAATGGAAAGTGACTAAGTACATTTACTCAAATACACTTTTCAGGATTTTTTACTTTACTGTAGTATTTCCAAATTTCAATAGGCTACTTGTACTTCTACTCCACTATATCTCAGAGCGAGGCAGTTGTTGTACTTTTTACTCTACAATTATGTGACTAGTTACTTTGTAGATTTTTATTATAACAAAACCACAAGATGACAGCTTGTCGCAAGGCTTGTACTTGTACTTGTAACAGACATTTACAGGAGATTAAGGACATTCTCGAAAATTAGATTATGTGTGTCTGTCAGTCCTTGTCCCTATTTGAGCGTGTGTGCTAAACCATTCCGCCCTTGTCCCTTTTATGCCCATAGCCTACTGCATATGGAGATCCCTGATGACATATTAAGCCCATATTTTGGAATGCCCATATATGGACACACTGTCAGTCTCATGTGGTCTATGATGTCAGACATCTATGAAGTCAGGCATCTCCATATTTGGGAAAAGTTAAAACTGACCTCATCAAACCCTTGATAGCCATACATGGAGACGACTGGATCATCACTTAGATCTCCATATACTGTATGTATGGAGCTGGCCTAGCCATAAATTATAACTTCCAGGAGAGGGCGCTAATATGCGGAGGTTATGTCTCTCCTGGAGTTATAAACAAGAGTCATATGGCTCTCGCTGGTTGAGCCCCAACGTCCATACTACGCTCAAAACATGTACATATCAATAAGTTGCTCACCGATCCGTCGAAACAGCTTTATATCTACCGGATGGCACACTCGTTGGCATGTGTTAGTCCATATGTTTCTAATAAATTAATGTTTACTAAAACTTCTCCGAGTCTCATCGCTTTCCTTGTTTTTGAACTGCTTGGGTAAAAATGGCCGAACATATCATGCGAGATGAGTAAAAGCCTGGCTACGCGAGGCTACATATCACGTGACGTTGATCGCCGTTGCGATTTGCTCATACTAGGACATGACGTTTTTGTATGCGGAAGTATTCCAACGTTCTGTAGTTCTGAAGCGCTCTGTATGCGGAAACATTCCGACGAGGAAACGCGAGTCTCAGAGAAGTTTGAGTAAACATTAATTTATTAGAAACATATGGACTAACACATGCCAACAAGTGTGCCATCCGGTAGATATAAAGCTGTTTCGACGGATCGGTGAGCAACTTATTGATATGTACATGTTTTGAGCGTAGTATGGACGTTGGGGTTCAACCAGCGAGAGCCATATGACTCTTGTTTATAACTCCAGGAGAGACATAACCTCCGCATATTAGCGCCCTCTCCTGGAAGTTATAATTTATGGCTAGAGCTGGCCAATACCTGTCCCCTACATCTGACATCACAAACTCCAGATTTGGCTCCATATGGATATGGATATCTATCTATAAATGAGACAAATCTCTGTCTGCGTGCGTGCGTGTGTGTCTGTATGTAATCCGCGTATCTCGAGAACCGTACGTCCCACCGGCTTCAGATTCGGCACGCGCGTTCCCCGCCGCGGAGTGCAGTGCCGTGCCTCGACCCGACCCGACGTGCGGTTTTCCGAAACCGGCGCAAAACGTTACTCATTGTGACATAACATCATAAAAGGCTCTGACATCATGTAAGCCACATGAGTCAACAAAAGATCTCTGAGATGTCCATATATGGGCATAAAATGGATGCTGTGTTGGCCTGTTAGGGGGGCAACCACACTACAGTAAATAGTATTTCTACATTAGAGTATTGAAAACATGTGAACACTTCTTCCACCACCACTGTTATGGTCTTATATGTTGATGATATTGACAATTCAGTGTTTGTCTGAGGTCACTATCACCTTTTCATACACCAGCTCCTGCTTTGCCTTTTCCTGTCATCTCCCTGGCTGGCCTGGACTCAATGGACTGAAACAGGCACCACTACACTGTTAGAAAGGAGCTGTGCTGTGACATTGACAAACATGAAGGTGAGAGATAATGAAAACTGTGACGCTAACTATCTGTCTGACACTTATCTAACTTTGTCGCTCGGTGCGGTACCTAAACGGCCAGCCATCCGCAAAGACAGAAAGACAAACAGACAGAGCCTGAAGCATGAAGGTGAGAGATAATGATAATTGTGACACTGTTCCTATAGAATGATATACTGTAGATCTGCTGACTGCATGGTCCATGCAGCCTACTGTATATACACAGTACCATTTAAAACACGGGACTAAAAAGGAGATGACAAGTAACAATAATACAAATACTACAAATAAATAAGTAAGTATTTATGCATTTGAATTAGGAAAAGAGTACCAGAAACCAGGTTATGTATACAGGAAATCTTGCTCTGCCCAATAATCAGCACTTATGGACTGCCTGGGAATTAGTGTGGTGTAGGAGATTTTAACAGTTGTAGATATTTAAGTGTTGTCAACGTGCAGTATACAGTACTAGTGCAAAGCCTGTACGAAACACATGCCTCATCGTTATTTAATACATAATAATAATAATAATAATATGTTATATAGTTCACTGTTTCCCAAACAGTGTTCGGGACTCTAGACCCATTTGTGATTTAATGGGTCACGACTCGAGTAAAAACCCCATTTTCTTTTCCTACATAAAAAACATGAAAAACAAAACAAGAAACAAACAAATCTAAGAAATTCCATAAATATAAAATAATAATACATTTTTATTTACAGATTTTCATACAAAGTTACAGTGCAGAGGGGTTTCAGTATCAGTTTCCAGTCCATTCAGAAAAAGTCTTTGTTGGTGGTGTCGTCCTGTTGGGTTTTGTATTCAGTCCATTTCTCCCATTTTTCGAGGAATAGTTCTTCCTGCAGTCTGAGGTTATGAGTTAGTTTCTCCATCATATAAATCTCCTCCACAATGCACAACCACTGCTCACAGGTTGGAGGGTCCGGGTACTAACGTATAATTTGTTTTTCTCTTCAAAATAAAACTCGAAAAAGGCCAAATTCCCATTTTTAACTTTAAAATGTAAAATGAAAAACAGAAAACAGGACCATAGACCGTTTTTCTAAATGTCTGTAAACGTTGGAAATCAGGTGGAACCAAGTTGAAAAACGCTCTGTTTTCCTTTAAAGCCATTTGTGTTTTCTTAATTTCCCTTCAAGAACAGAAAACAGAAAACAGAACACTGACCCCCGTGTTCCGTTGTTATATTATCCATCTGCACTCAAAGTCAAGTGCAAAAGACGGCTTGTTCCATAGTTCGCTTTGATTCACCGTCATTGTCAATGAAACCAACCAAAAGGACGTGGCGGAGGACCTTCAAAATAAAAGTCACGCCAGCTGAGCTACCAGTCCAAGCGCCAACGACTTGCTGCGTGTCTCTCTCCCATTTTCTGTCAGTCTACTCTCCTATCAATAAAGCTATAAAAGCCCCCAAATAAAATAAAAATAAAAGTCACATGTTTGAGGATTTTACTGTCAGGATACTTTGCCAATTAATTGGTTGCCTGTAGCTTCCATACCATAGGGTAGCTTCAGATGAAGCAAATGTGTTTGTGTGATATATAGCTATATATATAGTTATATTATTTTAAGAGCCATATTAATTAATAATTAGGTGGGGAATTGTAGGCTTAACCTATTGCATTATGCCAGTGGTTCTCAACCTGTGGGTCGAGACCCCCAGGGGGGTCCCCAAATTATTTTGGGGGGTCCCCAGATGATTAACCTAATTGTTTTTCTCTCTCAACAAACCAACATAAAGTTTAAGTGTAAAGCGGGTTTATAAAGTGACAATTTAAGGACTTTCTAATACCTCTAAAATGACAAATTAAACATTGGCCAAACTGTCAAATATTAGAAAATTTGAAATTGTGAATATAGCCGATTTACATGCTCACTGAGCATGTAGATCTGCTATTTTCACAATAGAACTGTGTTATACAAAATGTAATGCTTCAACTCTTAGTGCTCGTCAGGGTGGGGGGGTCCCCAGTGAAAATATGATTATTTTGGGGGTCGCGGCCTGAAAAGGTTGACTGAGAACCACTGCATTATGCAATATACATATAGGCTTCCCACTCCCCTTTTAATTGCTCTCCTTTTTGGGTAGGTACTGGTAGGTCATTATGCAATTTCAATTTACTTATGACCTACCTACCCAAATACATCTAGTAAAAGTCAGCAGCAAAGGCCCCCATAACCCACCTTAAAGGTCATCTTTGGCAGTAAGACGCCCTAAGGGCGAAAAGTGGCCATATATGGAGCGTCCATATATGGACATTGCCAAATATGGGTCAACAATGTGATGTCACAACAGGTCAGCTATGACATCGAGGCGTTAAGCTGCCTTGGTCAATGAGTCAACGATGTGATGTCACAACAGGTCGGATATAGACATTGAGGTATATACCTATCTACTTACCCACTGACGGTCAAGGTTCTGACGGGTTTGATAGTAAATGCTCCGTACGGTCGCAATTATAATCGTGCTTAAGCGCCTTTCCCACTGGGCACATAACTATAAAGATAACTATAACTATATTTCACCATTGTATATATATATATATATATATATATATATATATATATATATATATATATATACATATATATATACATATATATATATATATATATATATATATATATATATATATATATATATATATATATATTTTTATATAGTTGGTGATAACACTGCCATATATCCACTTGGCTTAGAACGATTTAAAAACTATATTTTTTATTGTTATATACTTATATGGCTACTGCTCAGTGTGAATGGCCCTTTATAGGCCTACCTTTAAATTACATTTAAAATCTATAGCTCTACCGTTAAATGCGAAGTTTTGTCATTGATCAGTGCTTCACAATGTTTTTCTGCTTTCATGATGTTTGGGAAAAGTCCTATGTATAAGTGCAAAACATTTATCATGTGACAAAATGAACATGATTAACTTCTACAGAACATTTGAAACGTTTGAATGTCCCTAGTACCCAGTTGTCCAGGTGCCCACCTCTCCAACTTCCCACATGTCCCTAGTGCCCACGTGTCCCTAGTACCCAGTTGTCCAGGTGTCCACCTCTCCAATTGCCCACATGTCCCTAGTACCAGGTTGTCCAGGTGCCCACCTCTCCAAGTGCCCACATGTCCCTAGTACCAGGTTGTCCAGGTGCCCACATCTCCAAGTGCCCACAGGTCCCTAGTGCCCACATGTCCCTAGTTCCTAGATGTCCAGGTTCCCACCTCTCCAAGTGTGTGGTGTCTGTCTGTCTGTCTGTCTGTCTGTCTGTCTGTCTGTCTGTCTGTCTGTCTGTCTGTCTGTCTGTCTGTCTGTCTGTCTGTCCGTCCCCCATCCATCCATCCATCCACCATCTTTATCTCTATTTAAAAAATAAATAAAATAAAAAGTGTGAAGTGAGTGGTTGTTGTGTGTGTGTGTGTGTGTGTGTGTGTGTGTGTGTGTGTGTGTGTGTGTGTGTGTGTGTGTGTGTGTGTGTGTGTGTGTGTGTGTGTGTGTGTGTGTGTGTGTGTGTGTGTGTGTGTGTGTGTGTGTGTGTGTGTGTGTGTGTGTGTGTGTGTGTGTGTGTGTGTGTGTGTGTGTGTGTGTGTGTGTGTGTGTGTGTGTGTGTGTGTGTGTGAGAGTGTGTGTGTGTGCGTGTGCGTGCGTGCGTGCGTGCGTGTGTTTGTGTGCATAAGGCAGCTTAACGCCTCAGTTGACCCATATTTGGCAATGCCCATATATGGAAGCTCCATATATGGCCAAGACAGAATTCATTTACAAATGCCTCAATGTCTATAGCTGACCTGCCCATATATGGAGATCCCTGATATATGGACATCATATCCATATTTTGGAAAATATTTTGTCCACATTTTGTCCAACTTAAACAACCAACCGCAACTCGAATCACACTTGCAAATGAATTCCGTTTTGTGCGACCTCACCCTTTAGGGCGAGGGCGCTTTTCGCCCTTAGGGTGTCTTATATAGCCTATACATAAACATGCCAAATATGACCTTTAAGGTGGGTTATGGGAGCCTTTGCTGCTGACTTTTACTAGATGTCTTTGGAGGTAGGTCATGAGTAAATTGCATATGACCTACCTACCCAAAAAGGAGAGCAATTAAAAGGGGAAAGGTAGGCCTATATTGCATAATTAAGTGGTTCTCAACCTCTTCAGGCCGCGACCCCCAAAATAATCATATTTTCACTGGGGACCCCCCCACCCTGACGAGCACTAAGAGTTGAAGCATTACATTTTGTATAACACAGTTCTATTGTGAAAATAGCAGATCTACATGCTCAGTGAGCATGTAAATCGGCTATATTCACAATTTCAAATTTTCTAATATTTGACAGTTTGGCCAATGTTTAATTTGTCATTTTAGAGGTATTAGAAAGTCCTTAAATTGTCATTTTATAAACCCGCTTCACACTTAAACTTTATGTTGGTTTGTTGAGAGAGAAAAACAATTAGGTTAATCATCTGGGGACCCCCCGAAATAATTTGGGGACCCCCCCCCCCCCCCCCCCCCCCGGGGGTCTCGACCCACAGGTTGAGAACCACTGGCATAATGCAATAGGTTAAGCCTACAATTCCCCACCTAATTATTAATTAATATGGCTCTTAAAATAATATAACTATAGGGTCTATATATAGCAATATATCACATAAACACGTTTGTTTCATCTGAAGCTACAGGCAACCAATTAATTGGCAAAGTTTCCTGACAGTAAAATCCTCAAACATGTGACTTTTATTTTTATTTTATTTGGGGGCTTTTATAGCTTTATTGATAGGAGAGTAGACTGACAGAAAATGGGAGAGAGACACGCAGCAAGTCGTTGGCGCTTGGACTGGTAGCTCAGCTGGCGTGACTTTTATTTTGAAGGTCCTCCGCCACGTCCTTTTGGTTGGTTTCATTGACAATGACGGTGAATCAAAGCGAACTATGGAACAAGCCGTCTTTTGCACTTGACTTTGAGTGCAGATGGATAATATAACAACGGAACACGGGGGTCAGTGTTCTGTTTTCTGTTTTCTGTTCTTGAAGGGAAATTAAGAAAACACAAATGGCTTTAAAGGAAAACAGAGCGTTTTTCAACTTGGTTCCACCTGATTTCCAATGTTTACAGACATTTAGAAAAACGGTCTATGGTCCTGTTTTCTGTTTTTCATTTTACATTTTAAAGTTAAAAATGGGAATTTGGCCTTTTTCGAGTTTTATTTTGAAGAGAAAAACAAATTATACGTTAGTACCCGGACCTTGGAGGAACCGCTTTGTGTGGTAGTCTCATAATTGCTTTTTTTCCTAGCTGCCAACAGTAGTTTGACTAGTAGGTACAGTAAGCTTCTCTGTGTGTATTATCCTGTGTCAGGTTTCATAAGTACAGCAGTAAGTACAACACTTGTTTTAGGTATCTCATAGTGTAGTATCTCCTTTATCACTGACCATATATTATCCCAATAGTTGTCTATTTTTGGGCAGTTTCTCTTTTGGGTCTTGAGATAAAAAAGTTTGGGAACCAAACTTTTTAGTTGGTAACTATGACCATACAGTTGATGACAACGGGGATCTCTGTATGGGCATAATATATATACATCACTTGTGGGGACATTACATAGACTTCCATTCATTTGTATGCAAGTCCTGTGGCCTTACCCTAACCTCTATCCCTAAACCTAACCCCTAACCCTAAACCTAAACCTAACCCTAACCGTTGTGGGGACCAACTATTTTGTCCCCACACTGTCAGAGGTCCCCTGCAGGTGTCTGTGTGAACATGCGTTTTGTCCCCATAAGTATAGCTAGACAAACTCACACACACACACACACACACACACACACACACACACACACACACACACACACACACACACACACACACACACACACACACACACACACAGATATACTGTATTCAGATTTGTGGATTTATAGTTTTAGATAGTTTGGGTCCTCAGCAATACACAAGCCAGGTTTGAAGTTGATCTTTTGAACGCTCGCAGAGATTTCATGCATTTATACATGCCAGAAGATATTAACAGGTATAAATATAGTCCAACTTGTACATAATAGACAATCTACTTGTAGTAGTCTTGGTAGAACAGTGGGGTGCATAGCTGTTAACTCATTTGCCGCGATCCCCGTAGCGCCCGTAAATATTCCGCTGTACGGCCCTGCCATGCCCGTAGAGCCCGCAAATGTGCTTTTAAATTATGTAATGCTAAATTACACTCTTCCCCAGCCCCTGACAAATTTTGAGCGTTCTATCTTAAAGGGTAACAAAAATATCACACATCAAAGTTAGTGTGTTTGAAAACAAGAGTGTAATAAATGTATAAATCTCAATAAAAGTGTATAATTCTCCCCATAATCCACAGTGAAGGAACGGTGGTGGCATTCCGCACGCACCGCTGCAGCCTGGCTGGCACCACCACAAAATGCAGCCATGCCATTCACACACCCCCCCATTCCTACACCATCTATGGAATTGGAAGTGAATGTCTCTGAATGGCAGCATGTCAGAATGGAGAAGCCCCCCCAAGCGGAGGCTATAGCAGTAGCCTACTAGCTACAACAGTGCGGCTCGATCTAACTACTAGAGAGTAGAGACCATTATGAATAAATCAAACACAATCCCGTGACATTTTCACTTGAAAAGCCCTGAACTGGGCCAATACAATACAGAGCTGTATTGTAGCAGAACTGTCTCCACAACAAAATAGGAGCGACAAAGTATGTCAACAGCAAGCAGGGATGTCACAAGGGGGGGAAAAGAACGTGGGGCTGAGTTACTAGGGCCCAAGGTGGAAGGGCCTTTGATATTTTATACTTTTGCGATTGAAAAATAGCAGATCTACAAGCTCACAGCGCGGCACCGAGTGCCGCGCTGCAAGCTTGTAGATCTGCTATTTTTTAAATCCCCATATGAAGAACATTCATGGGGGGCCCACAGTGAATCCTTGTACCCAGGGCCCAGAACCGACACCCTTGCTTTAAATCAAAACCAACACAGTCACAACTATAAATCTACGTACCGCGGCTTCCTTCAGACTTGGAATATCCACCGATTTCGGGGTCCCGGGGTGGCAAAAGAGGCCAATGGACTTGTTTTCCGACTCCCGAGGCCAACCTCTGTGGAGTGAGTCCTTATCCCTCCGGTCGAGATGATAATGGACGAGCGAGATTTCCATCTTGTCCCCCCATCTTGCAGCAATCGCGTCGGTAAAAATACATCCTCGTGTCGTCGTGTGTCCAAATAATCCCAAGGATATGTCGCGTCCTTTGTATAACGAGCTGTCTGTAACATACATGGATCCCAGGCCAGTAACAGTGAGGCCGAATATGAGGAAGAAGCGCAACGATCGCTCCATTTGCTGTAGATTTCTTTTTTTACTTTCATCCTCCTAACTTTGTGCTGAGTGCTGTTTCGGTAGCAGCCAGGGCAAGTACCCGTGGAAAACTTGTAGCTGTAGGCTGTGGTGGAATCCTGGCTAATCAGCAGTGATCCGTTCTGAAGCCCGCCTACTGTATCCGGTTTTGTACAAACTCACATCCATGTAAGAAACGTTTCCGTATCCGATATAGACCCAGACCGGATCAGCAACGGCTTTGATTGATTGATTGATTGGCCTATGGCGATGGAGGTTTATTGGCATGAGAGAACGAAACACATAGGAAACGTTTACGTAGTTCTCGCCAAGCAAGTGTCACAATAAAATAAAAACAGTTGAAAATGGGTAACATAATATACAGTTAGAGGGGGTACCATTCCCCCCCTGCTTTTACTGCTATATAGGCATTATATATATGCTTATATATATATATATATATATAGCCTATAAGCATATATATATATATAAATACTGTGGCCCTCATTTATCAACGTGGTGCAGATCAAAATTTGGGTGTACAACGAAATTTAGGGAAGTCTCGACATTTATCATTTCAACTTGACTTTGACGTTGGCGTAGGGTAGGATCAAATCTCACGTCAAGTCCAGAGGTGGTGTAGGATTCATCCTACACCACTTTGTTCCATTGTAGACGTGCGGAGCAGCATTGTGTAACTATTTGACAGGCAATGGACACATATATCCACTCGAAAATGTATATCCAACACAATAATAAATAATCCTGTGAAAATACAACATTTTATAAAAGTATATTATAGCCAGCTACATCATGGACATGCACGCCGATTTTATTTCCAAGTTACAATGACAAGCAATCAAAATCTAGCAACATGGAAGCCTGGCTGTGCCCAGCCCCGCGCACGCACGCTGCGGATGATTTATTTGGGGGTCCACGGCCCAACTAGGAGAAGACCAGCCCGCGCAGGAACGGTACATGATCGCTAGTTCAAGTACTCAAACGTGCATTGCGCTCGTCGCCGAAATTGGGTTAAATTAATATCCAAAACGTAACCGTGGGGACTCTCAATTTATACAGTAGATACTGTACACTATGCTGGAGTTAATGATGAAACCCGTCGTGGCGAGCCTTGAGATCATGGCCATGGGGAATATGATTGCTTGTAACCAAATGAACGCGCTCTGTCTGCGCACGCATGGCACGGGTAGGCAATGGTTTAAATGAATATCCAAAAGTATTCATGGCAGTGACCAGTGACTTGTGTCATTCATGTCGGCTGCGGTGCTATAGCCTCCTTGTCAAAGATTGTACAGTTGGTTAATCCCACGTTTCCACTGTCAAAGACTGCTGTGTAAACCAAAATGCTGCTGTTCCAAGTAGCCTAGTTGCGTGTGTAGGTGTGTGCGTGCGTGCGTGCATGTGTGCGTGGTCTGTGTGGGACGCAGACATGGCTTTTCTTTGGTTGTTAGGTCGTATTCGGGTTGTTCTGGACGTAAAATCGGGGCGTTTCGAGAATAATTAAGGGCGTGTTATTTAAATTTCAGCCTGCGCATTTATCAACGCTGGGATCAAATGTACGCCAGGTGTGTCTGTTTAGGAAGCATTGATAAATGCCGTGCACACGTTGCCCTACGCAAAATTTGGTGAAAAAAATAGACCATTTTTTACACTCCATTGATAAATGAGGGCCTGTGTGTGTGTGTGTGTGTGTGTGTGTGTGTGTGTGTATATATATATATATTATATATAATGCCTATATAGTGTGTGTGTGTGTGTGTGTGTGTGTGTGTGTGTGTGTGTGTGTGTGTGTGTGTGTGTGTGTGTGTGTGTGTGTGTGTGTGTGTGTGTGTGTGTGTGTGTGTGTGTGTGTGTGTGTGTGTGTGTGTGTGTGTGTGTGTGTGTGTGTGTGTGTGTGTGTGTGTGTGTGTGTGTGTGTGTGTGTGTGTGTGTGTGTGTGTGTGTGTGTGTGTGTGTGTGTGTGTGTGTGTGTGTGTGCGAGGAGGTATTGCAGACCATCGTGGGCCAGTCGGAGTCCAATATAAAAAGCGTATTTCTCTTTGTGTGAAGTAAGACGCCCTAAGGGCAAGAGGTGGCCTATTACAGCACTATTACACAATTCCAGTTATACACAATTACACTTATTACACTTGTACACTCATCTGCTAAGTGCCTGAAGCCATAAATACATATATCAAGTGCATTATGTGCTTGAAAAAAGACCATTCACAAAAACCTAAATAACTCCCTTTCATTAGATTTTTAAGCTCGGAAAATCAAAAAACAAGGGTTTTGAAATGGCTCTAACTATAGAATGGTACATTGTAAATACAAAATTATATTTTTTTGGTGAAACTAGAGCTTGTCCTCTTTCATTTTCATTACTGTATGACATTGTCGTGCAAATACAGAATTTAGGAAAAATGTAAATATAAAAAAAATATATCATTGTACAAAATGGCAGAAAAGCCATACAGTACAATGTTAAAATGGCAGCAAATGAGTTAAGCAGCTTCAGGTGGACACATTAAGTGGACAGAATGATTCGACTAGATCGGGGGTCAGCAACCCGCGGCTCTAGAGCCGCATGCGGCTCTTTAGCGCCACCCTAGTGGCTCCCTGGAGCTTTTTCAAAAATGTATGAAAATGGAAAAAAGATGGGGGGAAAAGATGTATTTTTTTGTTTTAACGATTTTTTTATCGTCACTGTCGGGCAGAAACCTTGTTATCTCCAAGTTTCAAATTTGTATGTTTTTTTTTTCTCGCAAAGTAAAGCCCTGCTTCATCATACAAGACCGACGCACAAAAGTAGTGAAAACAGCAGATCTACAAGCACACAACGCCTCGCGGTGCGAGGCGTTGTGTGCTTGTAGATCGGCTGTTTTCACTAGTTTAGTTCATTTCTTAAATGATAAATACAAAATGAGGTTTTGGACATACAAGGTTTCCACCCGACAACGACGATATAATAAGGCTTTTATAATTTTTTGCGGCTCCAGACAGATCTGTTTTTAGTGTCTTTGGTCCAATATGGCTCTTTCAACATTTTGGGTTGCCGACCCCTGGACTAGATACAGATACAGTCTCATTACAGTAGTTTTGCTTCGATTTGCAGCATACAGTACATTCATCGCATGGTTCAAAAATAACCTTTTCAATACACAGATATTGTGCTGTGAATAATCAATTTGTGTTCAGCATAAGTCACAACGAGTAGGCTACCTGTAATAAATAATTGGTAAACCGTGTTAACTACGCTACTTCTCGCAACCTTCTCAAACCCTTTATTCTTTGCCTTTTACAAAAGTTTCAGGAGTGCCAGATGCTAATACATTGGTGCCCTTTGGTAGAGGCATTGAGCAAACTGCATTGTGGCTGAATGCAAATGCTTTTGTTTGTAGGCACTTTTGTGTGGGACTTGGCCAGGATTTATGTACAGTCAATGGCCAGGATCTTTTCATAGCTGTTGTTAAATGGTGAAGCTTAGCATTCAAAGTGGCTGTTCAGCCTCTATCTCACCTTTTCACAGCGACTCCCTGAGCCGTTTCCCTCCCTCTTCCCCATATATCCTTTCTTCTGGCTAGGTTATTTTACCAGCAGGCAAAGAGCACCTTGTGATTCCCTTCCCACATGCTGCTGAACAATCTTGTAGAGAGAGAGAAAGCTCATATCCACAGCTAACCACACTACTTACCCCCTCTCACCTTTTATTTGCCAGAGCTCTTCTGTTCAGAGGGACCTTTCATGCCGAAAGAATGAGAGACTTGAAAGTGTGAATTATTAATTCTTGACAGCTTAATGGGAGTTTTTGGCATTTTCGTAATGGCTTTAGCTTGCCCTTTTCTCCACTGTGCTATTCACATCCCTGTGAATAATCAAACCAACAAGCAGTTGGGTAGGCTGATACTGTAGTATATCACAGAATTATGTTGGGCTGCTGTGTGAGAACCACGTGTCCACCACCTGTTTTCGGTTTGTGTATTGTTTATTAATTCAAGTGTCATCTCAGTAATTGTTCACACACAGTATGATGCACCAAACTGAAGATGAAATTCTCAGAATATTGCTTTTTCATGCAATATGTCTGCCAGTCACAGACAGAAAATTACTCTTAAATGCTTGAATACACTACTGCAGCCACTGCTCACATGGCCTCAGCTATTGTTCTCTACTATATATAGCTCAGAGTGTCTCTTCTCCTTCATGCTGCCCAGACTGCAGTCCTAACAGACAGACAGGTAATCAAAGAACCATTGCACCTTGCTGTGTGGAGCACGTTACGTGTTACAGCACTTTCTTGCACGTGTTAACTTACTGGAACCCATTTTGACCCGTTCAGCCTGTGTGGTGTTATAACTTTCAATCTGGGCCAGAATCTGTGTCATTTCAGATGTTGCTATATATATAGTATATAGCAACACACATTTTTATTTTATTTTTTGAATAAATGTTAGTTCAAATGACTCTTTCAAGATTAGTAATTTATGGCATGCATGTTGTGCTTTTTGCCCAGCTCAAAAATGGCATAAACATAATTATCTTTTTGATTAAACAAGGAAACTTCATTGGATTTTCCCGTTTTAGGTTTTCAGTTATGGAGAATCAAATGCCATATTCTGATTTGTGATCAAATGTGAGGAAAGTACTTAAAACTCATAATATATATTGGGATATATAACCCCGTGGTGAGCAGCATTCCCAAGAGCACATTACTGTAGGTCGATGTCCCTCCAGTTGCACTGCTGTTGGTTCCTGCTACCAGCCGGTACTCAGTTCTGGGAGGTGGGTGGGCACCACACTGAACCACTGGGTGGTCTGTGTGTTCATTAGCCCCTCAGCAGTACTGAATGTCATTGACTAGTATCACTATGGGTAGACGTACCAGAATAGTGAATGGAGTTTCATTACTTACAATGAGGATTACTCACAGTGTCTGGTGTGTCTGCTAGCATGGTGGTTCTCAACCTTTCAGACCGCGACCCCCACAAAATAATCACATTTGAACTGGGGACCCTCAGAAGAATCATAGAATTGGAGACCCCAAAATAATCATATTTGAACCGATGAAGCCGGTCGATTTGACATAATTATGGCCCACGTGCGTGCCACCAACACTGTGGGAAGTTTACTTAGGAGACAATGGAAGATGGAATGAAGTCGGACAAGTACTATGGTAGCTGGTTGCCCTGCAGGGGCAACCACATTAATTAGTGTGGTTGCCAGAGGCCAGAGGGCTACACATTATAGTTCTAGCCCTGTTTTATTATTATTATATATAGATAAACAATCCAGACTATGAATAGTAAGTCCATTGAGTTCAATGGGGGAGTGGTGCTAGACCGAGGATTGGTTGAGCTTCATGTGACAATTTGGCTACAATATAGTATATAGGCAACCACACTCGCAATTTCCCAGAATTTCATATTTCTAGTTAATTCTGTCTTTGTCTCTCCCTTTTATGCCCATATAATGGAGATCCCTGATGTCATCAATATTAAACCCATATCTGGGAATGCACATATATGGACATATTGTGTCAGTCTCTGTTGTTTCAGCGCTGCTTCTCACATTTCTTTTTGGCTTTTTCTGCCTTTATTGATAGTTTTTTTGTGGTGGTAAACCGCTCCATAGAGTGGCTGTGCGTCTTTCTGTAGCCTTTTTCCTCAGCGTTTTGCTATAGCAAAACGTGTGTGTGTGTAGCATAGCCTGTACATCCTAGACTTAAATCCTAGTCTGAAGACATTATGCAAGCACGACCACCGCTCACTTCACATTGGGTGTGATTTTTCAGTGAAGATTGACAGGAAAGAGGGAGAGCGAGGTGGGCAGCAAAGGTCGCCGGGAACAGGACTCGGACTCGGGAAGCGCTGCCAGGCCACATTGAGCCTAGGTGCCCGACGTTGTGTGGGCAAAAAAACTTGGTGGCAGGGCAGTTCTGTTTTTCATTGACTGGAAACCTGTTCAGCATTAACTTTGAGATAACGAATGCAGTTGTCTGGAAGGGCAAGCATACCTCGTCTCTGTGACGGCAGTGCTGAGTACATTTGGAAACCCTTTGCCAAGATTAACAGCGGGTATACATCTCGTCTGGATTGTATACTGCATCACTGCACCCACTCAACCCGCCGCCATGTTACTCCCCTTTTGGCACATTGCCAGAGCCTGTTGGCATGGAAATGACGATTTGTGTCGGTAATGAAAGAACAATGCCAGTCCTCGACTTGACTATTTCCTCCATTTTCTTTAAATGTACCAGTAAAACGATCACGAATAGATAAAATGTAATCAACAGAGTGTAATCTTTTCTTGTATTTCACTTTCACTATTTTATATGTGTATATGTATATGTATATGTATATGTATATGTGTGTATATATATATATATATATATATATATATATATATATATATAGGGTATAGATATATATATATATATATAAATATATTGTAGGGTATAGATGCCAAAATAGTGCCAAAATAGTGAAAGTGAAATACAAGAAAAGACACGCGGTTCAGAATCACAAGCGAGTGAAGAAAAACTAAATTGATCGACTTGAGAAAACACAGCTCTCTGCGTGTTCCCTGTGCTTGCTGCGCCGTTACCAGGCAGAGTTGGTGAAGCCAGCCAGCCTGTCTGCCAGTCAAACAGCCAGCTAGCCAATGAGCCAACCAGCCAGCCTTAGCCACCCCGCTTGCCAGCCAGACAGCATCAGTCTAGCCCGCAATGCCGCCAGACAGTTCTCTGGCCGGCAAGCAGACAAAGCGAACTTACAGTACTTGCCCTATCTGTGCTCATGTAGCACCAGAGCCTCACAGTGCCTAGCTAGCTTCCTTTCTGTCTCAAACACACATACTCAGTCTCACTTCTACTGCTACCCACAGTAGATACGCTCTCACACAGACACACACACACACACACACACACACACACACACACACACACATACATGCTGTACAAGCGAGAAATCCGCTTATTCTGCGATCCTCCTCAACAAAAATAGACAAAAAAAAAAGATCGTCACCTCACACATCCCCTGAACTGCCGCAGAGTGCCGCCAAAATAATCGACGCAAGGTAATTTGTTGAAGTAATTGGCGTTTGTTAATTGCTTCGCATTTATTAAAAGCCGTGCATGCTGGGAGACAGTGTTTTGTGTCCAGTGTGTGTGTGTGTGTGTGTGTGTGTGTGTGTTGTTCCTCGTCATTGGCTAATCAGCGCCTTGAAAATCAGTCGTTAGTTGTTTCTTTTTTGTTGACACCATCGCTTTATCTGTTTTAGACCCCCACCCGCTACACAGCGCGCACACACACACACACACACACACACACACACACACACACACACACACACACACACACACACACACACACACACACACACACACACACACAGAATACCAATGTACTCTGATCCTTTGCCTGATTTACCCTTGAGCTTTGCCAACTCACTCTTTCGGTGACACGAAGCACAGCACCCCTGTTTGTTGTTGACGTATGTTAATCTGCCATTTGCTTAATTTGGATTTTTGCTTGTTTCCAGACATGCTCCCACTCCTTTCCTCCCTCCCTCCCCTCTTGCCACCTCCTCCACACCTCCCATTCCTCTCTTCCTCCACCTTCTTCTCCACCTCCTGATGACCATTGGCACATCAGGGTGCTCGTCTGCCTGGATCGCAGCCAGCTCAGTGCACGGGCAGGGTGGGAGGGGCCACTGCCCTCCCTCTGCCTGTATGCAAATTGGCCTTGTTTTGATTAAGAGACAGCTGCATATTTGATTAAAGTCATCGGCGGAGACGCGGACGCAGAGAAGGAAGAGGCATGCCTCTCTGGGGAGGCGAAAGGTTGTTTAGTTTAGAGTGTATATCGCAGGAGATGCTGTTTAGTGCTTCTGAGGGGAACAAATAGAGGAGACAAAAGGGCTGCCCAGGGACTGCTTTGGGGTTTAATGGGGCTGACTGACTGCCACGTCGGCGAAGTCTCAACACTGATGCAGAACACAGGCGAATGTGCATGGCGTGATAACAGGAGCAATTGAGAGTGAAATATCGACAGCCATCACTGTTGAAGGTGGTCTGGCATGCCAAGTCTGTCTATCTCTATACCCGCTGATGAAACGCAACTGCATAGTGCATATTCGGCATATTGTGTAAAAAAGAAATCATGCAAAATGGTTTCCGACGACTTATTTCCCTCTCTATATATTTGCACCTCCACGGATATGAAAGAATAAGTATTCGCCTTCATGTGTTCTCTCTTCAATCATAATTGAGAGGGATAGTATCAGAGGGACAATAGTCTGGAAACAAAATGGCCAGTCACCATTTCCAAATTCCTATTCTGTTTATGGTATTTCCTTACTTTACATCTCCCGTTCTCTTGTCTATAATGGTTGGGAAAGGCTTCTACTTACTCAAACAATGGTTCTTCACATCACTCTGAAGCAGTGGTTCTCAAACTGTGGGTCGGGACCCAAAATTATTTTGGGGGGTCCCCAGATGATTAGCTTAATGTGCAACATTGTTTTCTCACTCAGTAAACAAACCAACATAAAATGTAAGTGTATAGAGGGTATATTCACATTTCTAAAGTGACAATTTAAGGACTTTTTAATACCTCTAGAGGCAGAAATTTGGAAAATAGCCGACCTACATGTTCCGAGGTGTTGTGAGCATGTACAGTAGATCTGCTATTTTCACAATAGAACCGTGTTACACAAAATGTAATTTCTCAACTGCTCGTCAGGGTTGGGGGGGAGGGGGGGTCTCCAGTTAAAATATGATTATTTTGGGGGTCACAGCGTGAAAAGGTTGAGAACCGCTGCTCTGAAGAACCAGTTTTGGTCCCAGTTGGCATCTTTATTTTTCTATGTAGATGAGGTGGCTGAGGCCAGATGATCTATAGGTAGACGTACACACAAGGAGGTCGGGTGGGGGTGGGGGTGGGGGGGGCATAAGGGGTGGGTGTGGTGGAACTGTTGGCACTCAGCCAACTCCCGGAATCCACGAGAGGGGGGAGGGTGGAGAAGGATGGATAGAGGGGTGGAGGAGGAACAGAGGAACGGTGGCGGCGTATAATCAGTCAGAAACAACACAGAGGAGAGGAGAGAGGCAGGCCGTGCATATCTAGACGAGGCTGATTGCATTTATGCAGGGATAGAATGGAGGAGGGACGGGAGAGGGGTGTATATATTAAGAAGGATCGGGTGGTGGTAAGACGAGGGCAGGTGCAGCAGTACTATTATAATGGGTGCCTCCACCAGCTAGCGCCCCCACCCACACCACGCCACCACCACCACCACAAAGCCAAGGACATATAGTCAGGAGGAACTGATTGAATGCCATGCCAATAAAAGGAGGCAGTTTCACGCACCATTGACCCAGTTGGCATCCTCACAGTGACACTCTGATGAAACCCCCCCGCCACCCCCCACTTCGAGGTCATGATGATGTGACATCGTTCCATCGATGCGCTGCTTTAAAATTGGAAACTGGAATCACGTATATATCGTCGTTGTTGGGTGGAAACCTTGTACAGCAAACGGTCCAAAACCGTTTGTTTTGTAATTTGTATTTATCATTTATAAAATGATTGAAATGAGTGAAAAAAGCCGATCTACAAGCATACAACGCCTCACGGCAATGCTTGTTAATCAGCTGTTTTCACTACTTTTGTGCGACGTGCCTTGTGTGATGAAGCAGGGCTTTACTTTGCGAAGAAATTTACAAATTTGAAACTTGGAGATGCAAGGTTTCTGCCCGACAGTGACGATATGTATGTATGTTTTTTTCTTTCTTTTTTTTTTTACTTTCGGTTTTGGTTTTCTTTGTCGTTAATCTGTTTAGTTTTTTTTTCCTTGTCAAAACAAGGATGCGGATCATGTCAGACTGAATGCTCGCTTGGAAAGAAATGAAAAGACCGGGATTCTTTTTGTCACAATAGGTGAGAAGCATAATCTGATTGGCCCCTGCCATGTGCGCACACACACCCCGGGAAACTGTCCTTTCATGTTCTCTGTAGGTGGAGCAGCATGCCCCGGAGCAGACTAATAGAATGCTTGTCTTGTATCTTTTCAACCATGAACTTTTCTCCATCACAATTACAGCCGGCGACAGCCAAGCCAATGTGGCCCGGAGCCAAATCTATTAACAAAAACTAAAGCAATCAAATATTAACTTGCAGAGGACAAAGCACGTTCACTCCTACCGACAGTCGTGAAGTAAGAGCTGTCGTTCTCGTGTTTTGAGCATCTATAGGTATGAACACAGGGATGATTATGCCAGATGGAAGGCAGCTAGGCCTGTAACAATTACTACCTAATCGTCTTATCGCGGTTATTTGACATAATTACAATTCTTTTTGTCATAACCGTCACAACGTATCGCGATGCGACGCGTTGTGAGCTTGTAGATCGGCTAAAGTATTTAAGTTGTCAAATATGTCAGTCATTTCTTTGTATAGCATATTTAGGTTATATGTGTCATATCTGCCATATGCAACTTCAAAGCCTAAAATCGAAACAGAAATGTAATTGTCAACAACAAAAACACTATTAAATCGATAATCGCAATTATTTGAGTGACAATTAATCGTCATGTAGAATGTCATAATCGTGACAGCCCTAAAGGCACCTAGGCATCCCTAACTGTGTCTAGAACAGTGGTTCTCAACCTTTTCAGGCTGCGACTATTTTCACAATTTTGGCCTCTAATATTTGACAATTTGGCCAATGTTTAATTTGACATTTTAGGTATGAAAAGGTCCTTAAATTGTCACTTTAGAAATGTGTAGATACCCTCTATACACTTAAACCTTATGTTGGTTTGTGTGTGTGTGTGTGTGTGTGTGTGTGTGTGTGTGTGTGTGTGTGTGTGTGTGTGTGTGTGTGTGTGTGTGTGTGTGTGTGTGTGTGTGTGTGTGTGTGTGTGTGTGTGTGTGTGTGTGTGTGTGTGTGTGTGTGTGTGTGTGTGTGTGTGTGTGTGTGTGTGTGTGTGTGTGTGTGTGTGTGTGTGTGTGTGGATCATGTGTACCGATTTTTGTGACATTTGAAGAAAATATGTAGGAGAAGGAGCAAAAAGTGTGTTTTGGAGAAAATTCAAGATGGCGGAAAATCTATCATGGCGCAAATGGGCGTGGCCTATACGTCATGACCCAAGGAATCCAGGGAAAAAATATTTTTAATTTTCCGACCTACGGTTCAAGAGTTACAGGCCAAAACGTAAAGTGGGGTGTTATGGCGCCACCATGCGGCCAAATGACACAATTATTTTTTATTTAATCCTTGAAATCATTATGAACTTCCTCTCCAAGTCTTGAAACTCTAGCCCCTATGGTTTGGGAGAGACAAATAATTGAATGTGAGTTTTTGCAATTCCCATTATAAGTCAATGGGGAAAATTAATTCACTAATAAATTAATATCAATTAAACTATAGAACCTTTCTCTTAGAAAAGTAATAGCCCACGATTCCCGAGTAAGCCGGTCGATTTGACATATGGCGCGAGTGTGTGGTGGCAAAACTGTACACACAGACAGACAGACAGACACACACACACACAGACCCACACAGCCACGTATAGGGAGCCTGTGCTTCACACAGCTCCAAAAGCTTGCTTGGTGTCTGTCTCCTCACGCAGTTGCATCACTGCCCCCTGCTGTTCGTTTTAGAGCACTGTCACCTCTGCCTGTGGTTCTTCTGGCACAGACAGAAGCTAATTTTCCCCCTCTAAGTCGCTGACGGACATTAATGCATATTCTGATCCATGAGCCCCTTGGAGCCCTCTCCACTCCATCCACTTCTCCGCCTCTGTCCGTCTCTCACTCATGTTATCAATTCACCGTTTTCTCAAGGAAAATATAAGTTAAGCTCACCTTATTTACATTTATATGATCACATTTTCTTCCTTATGGAAGGTATGCAAATTTGCCCTTTTCTCAAGTCTTGGCTACCCAGCTCGCAGATGTGTTGCCAGGGAAGAAAAAAAGAAAAAATAATAATAGCATTGCCCTCCAGGAGGAAAGAAACCCAAGTTGGGGTTTCAAGACCTCATGAATTTTGTAATGATACATTTTGTTTACCCTGCCCTCCTTCCAACCTTATCGGGGCATTTTGAGCCAGGGATATATATAACTTGAGATTGATTTACACCTGAAATGTCTCTATTTGGTTCCCCTTGTTTATTATGTACTTGGCCCTTAAGCCCTCAAAAAATAGTTTTCATTTTCTTCATCTGATAGCATCTAAATTCCAATATCGGGTCGTGAGTGTGCAGCGAGATGGTTTTGGTGGATGTGCCCTGGCATATGCCAGGTCTTTAAAGTGTGTGTGTGTGTGTGTGTGGGTGGGTGCAAGTGTGCGTGTGTGTGTGTGTGTGTGTGTGTGTGTGTGTGTGTGCACATTGGAAGCAGGATTGAAAGAGAAACCTGAGAACTGCATGGCTACATGAATGCCGTCAACTCGAGTTTACTTGATAAGCCGTGTGTTTGTGCGACTGTGCGTGTGCGTGTGTGTGCGTGCGTGTAAAAAAGTGAGATTATGTGTGCATGGATATAGTTGGGGATTGATTTGGTACAGTATGTGCGTGTGTGCTTGCGTGTGGTTGGTGGTGGAGGGGGAACAGCACTCCAACAAATTGCTTTCTTCCAGCATATTGCCAGCGCCAGTCTTGATTCCTTAGGACGGGGAAAGGCACGTCTCTGCCCATTATGGCCCCAGTACAGACTTCAGACTTCTGGCCTGCCTTAACCCAACACACAGCCCTGCTCCACCCTGCCCTGTGAAACGCTGATGTGGAATATTTAACAGACACACCAAGCGAAACCTAATAATATAATCAGGTAATAAGAAATTAATTTTCTCCCTGGCTGCCCTTTGACTGGGGTGTTGATACAAGGAAGGCTCAACGCTGGTGAAGGAATGAGGTTGCAATGGATCTGAGTTTAGTGAGCTCGCTGCCCCCCTCTCTCTCTCTCTCTCTCTCTCTCTCTCTCTCTCTCTCTCTCTCTCTCTCTCTCTCTCTCTCTCTCACACACTATCTCTCTCCCTCACACATGCTCTCTGCATCAGCATCCCTCCTGACACACTCCAGTGGTTTCGATAGTCACCCCCACGCACCCACACACACCCTACACGAGCTACTTGGTGCATACAAATTTGTACAGAGACCTACACAATGACAAGTGTTGCCACCTGCATCCCTTTTCCATCCCAACCGGACTGACCATGGCACCACCAGTCGCAACATACGCAAAGCATGAACGCAAGCGCGCACACACACACACACACTCACGCACGCACGCACGCACGCACGTACACAAATGCACACCAGAGACTGTTACCATCACAGCAGGGAACTTTATGTTCCTTCCTGACTGTTGCTACATTGTAGGTAAATAGCAGCGAAAGCACAGACCAATACAGAGACATCCGCTGTGACTCTGTGAGTGTAGACTAGGGATGGGACGATATGAACGATTATTGTGACAAAAGAAATCGCGATTTACGATATTATCGCGATAATCAAAATCCATTTCCTGGGTCGGAACATATGCCAAAAAATAGCAGATCTACAAGCTCACAACGCGTCGCAACGCGACGCATTGAGAGCTTGTAGATCGGCTATTTTTTGGCAAAGACATTTGATAGAGAGTGAAAAATGGACTGTATCAAGTACTTATATATAAGTACCTTTTACCAGTAGAGTATATAAGTGGTGCCGGATATGCAGCTCGGCAAATAAAAGGTGAATTGATCCCAGTGCATGACGGAGGACGATATCACGATAAATGAAATCTCCACGATACGATTATCGTGAGTGTTTTTTATCACGATAAACGATAATATCGCGTATCGTCCCATCCCTAGTGTAGACTAGAGCATCTTAGTTGGTCACAATTGAAAGGCTGTTGTTGTATATCTTGTATGTTGCACTGTGCCATGTTAAATGTCACTGCGAACAGTGTGACCCAGTGGAAATTCTCTATTCTTTCTTCTCTCTTTGTATAGCTATCCATCTATATCTACCTAGATGTGTAACTATACTGTATATGTCTATTGCTTTCTATGTCTCTTCTCCTATCCGTTTGTTGTCACTTTCAGAGTTTTCTCCTCACATAGTTAATTAGAAGGCAAGAGTCCATCGGTGTCAGCGCTCCAGTGTTTTATTATTCCCTCTTATTGCCCCCCCCCCCACCCCCAGTCTCAGATGGGGAGACATCAATAACCCGACCCACAACACACACACACACACACGTGCACACATACATGCACGCACGCACACCCTATGTGGCAGAGTTTCAGTGGCCCTGCTCCCGGCTGGCATAACCATCCATCTCTCTCTCTCTCTCTGTGTGCCCCCACCACCCCCACCCCCACCCCATCCTCTCCTCTTCCCTCCTCCTATCACCTCCTCCCAGGGGCGTCACAAGGGGGGGGGGGGGGGGGGGGGGGGGACTGAGTTACTAGGGCCCAAGGTGGAGGGGCCTTAATTATTTTATACTTTAGCTATTGAAGAATAGCAGATATACAAGCTCACAGCGCGGCACTGCGAGCTTGTAGATCTGCTAATTTTGAAAAGTCGTGAAAATGTGTGCACATCTTTGAATATACAGTATGTGCTTTTTAAGCGAACATTTGTAACTCAAATTTTGCTTCTGGGGGGTCCCTGGAACTAAATATTTTGAGATGGGAGTCCGTGGCCAAATACATATCATTTTGGGGGTCCTTCACATGAAAAGGTTTGAGCACCACTGACATAGAAACATAGGTTTTTCCCCAAAAATGAAACCTTGAAAGACTTGGACGAATTTTTAAGATTTTTCAAAAATAGCAGATCTACAAGCTCGCAGCGCGGCACCGAGTGCCGCGCTACAAGCTTGTATATCTGCTATTTTTCCATAGTCGAAAAACACAAAATGTGAGTGAATCCTTGTACCCAGGGCCCAGGATTCGGTGCGACACCCCTGCCTCCTATCACCTCCTCCCCCCTCCAGTCTTCCACCCACCAACTCTCCCCTCCACGCCCTCCCTCCCTCCCTCCCTCCCATCCCCTTCCCGTCGCCCCACCTGAGCGCATTTGTCATCCTCCGCTCCGTGAGCCGCGGCCGACCGGCCGACACTGATGGGGAGAGAGAGAGAGAGAGAGAGAGCGAGAGAGAGAGAGAGGAACCTCGCCCGCTGCAATATGCAAAAAACACGCAAAAAAGGTAAACGCGGGTTGCCCGGGCAACGGCACCGAGGTTATTTCCAAGCGCTGATGGAAATCAATGTCATGTGCCAGCCAGCCAGGCACCTCCGTCCTCAGGAAAATTAGAAAACGGGGGGGAGGATGGAGGGAGGGGAGGGAGGGTGGAGTGGAGGGGAACATGGAGATGGAGGAGGAGGAGGAGGAAGGAGGAGGAGGAGGAGGGGGGGCTGAAGGGAAAGGCTCAAAGGACAAAGAAAAATGCAGTGGAGGAAACAGAACGCAGGTTTTCTTCCTCTAAAAAAATCTTAAGGGCTCGACGTGACTTTTCCTCCGAGGAGTGCGAGGCACGCTGCCATTTCACCACCGCCGCTGTTCATTTCACTGTTCTCCTCCCTTTTGTTTTGTGTCCATCAACAAAACATCAATTTGAACCCCCCCTTTCTACCCCCCCCCCCCTTTATGCACCAGCCTATCTCATTTGTTAATGTTCAGAGGGGAAAACAAACTCTCCTAATACTGTAAGGTTGCAATTCAAAGCACAATTAATGGATTTTTCAGTGGCTAGGAGGAGGAGGAGGGGGGAGGGGTGCTGGAGTGGGAAGGTGATGATTAAAAATTGTGTGTGTGTGTGTGTGTGTGTGTGTGTGTGTGTGTGTGTGTGTGTGTGTGTGTGTGTGTGTGTGTGTGTGTGTGTGTGTGTGTGTGTGTGTGTGTGTGTGTGTGTGTGTGTGTGTGTGTGTGTGTGTGTGTGTGTGTGTGTGTGTGTGTGTGTGTGTGTGTGTGTGTGTGTGTGTGTGTGTGTGTTCGTGTGCATGTGTGTGACTGAGAGAGAGTGTTTGTAAATTGGCTCAGTGAATGATTAATCCTGTTCGGTGACACCTGCCAGGAGCAGGCATCATCACATGGGAACAAGACCAGCAGCCAAATGATTTGGGCACTGATGTTGTGATCATGCCATGCTTACGATCCCTTTTCCAAGATAGCCTAAGTTGAACCCTGCTGTGCTGGGCAGCGCTGGGCTGTGTCCAGGGATGAAATCCAAGTCCTCTCGCCTGCAGCTAGCATTTTGGTTGGAGCCAGGGGCAAACCAGGCCACTCAAATCTGAAACCGGCTCAAGTGAGAGAAATGTGCGCCCATGTATGTATGCAGCCTTGGTTGTGAATCATCCACTTAAGTCCGATATATTTTTTCAAATGACAAAGTCACGATAAAGTGCTTTGTGAGCATCTAGATCAGCTGGGCGACATGGACTAAATCAAATATCACAATACAGTAGACCTACTGTATGTATTACCAAATAAATGCCTCTATAAATATTTGTAACAATAGTATTGTATGTAAATATAGCAAAAAGATCTACAAGCTCACAACGCATCCCATTGCAACATGTTGTGAGCCTATATTTTGCCCCCTGTCTGTCTTTCTGTCCGTCTGTCTGTCTGTCCGTCCGTCCGTGTGTCCGTCCGTCTGTGAACAGTTATAGGGCTCTATTTCCGTCCATGCCTTACCCCTTATCCCTAAATGTCTTTGCCTTGTTTTACTATTTTGATAAACATTTTAAATAATTCAAATTAGTAGGGTCTCAAACCAAGGTTCTGTGACCATCCTCTGGCAAGGATGGTTTGATGATTGATTTGACCTCTATGGACCCTTTATAAAAGATTGTCCCCATGTCCCTCGCAAAAATCCCAGCATTTTTTGCTAGAGGGCCACATTCAAAATGGCGCCCGGCACCTTCGTTAAAAATGAACTTTTGATCCAGATGACCGAGAAACATGTATGAAGACACTTTATCATACAAGTCAACCATGAGGATTCCAAATCTGACCCCATTTGAATCATAAGACCTTGTTCAATTAGCATAATGCATGTTTAATTAGCATATATTATGCATAAGTAACAACTCCAAGCAAACATGTGGTCATTTTCTGTTCAGTGTTATTCCAAGTACTTATTTTTACAAATATTATTATTCCTGCACATCTGACCACTACTGAAGCAGTAAATATTCCAATAAAGTGCTCTTTGTTCATGTAATAAGCTAGTATGTCCATACAAAATGTTTCTATATATCAATTAACATGACTTTGACTTCTAGACCAAAAACAATGGTCACATACCAAACCTTTCACAGTTGATCCCAAAGTAATTTGTCCTGTAGAATCAATTTCTACATTTTTTTATTGTGCATATTTAATTAGATAATCTTCTTATTTATCAAATTAGTGTAAATAAGCTAAACCAATATAAGTGGTATTTATGGCACAAAATATTATAATTGTTATCAGATATGCACTCAGGAGAAGAACCTGTCCAACGTGCAGCCTGGAGGCACAATCCAGGACACCAATAACAATGTTGTCTGCACCCAAGAGAAAGCAGGGAGCTCTCCGGGTATAGCAGTAATTCAAGAGGGGCGCCATCCAGTAGAGTGAAAACATAACTTTTGAATAGAAACGTCATTTATTTGGGGTTTGTAATTTTTACAGACACAAAACACATCAATCTGAATCAGAGCTGAAATGTCTTTGAAACAATTCTCTGGGAAGAGGCAGAGAAAGAGCTGGATGCCAGTGAGAAGAGGGTGACGTACTGTACCAGTGTATATCTCAGAAGATGCCACCCTTTCCTACTGGCCTGAAGGCCAGTTCAGCCAATGAGTCCATGCAGTCTGAGTGGGATACAGGGAGCAATGACTCTGCATTGGGAATCCCACTGGTAGTGCTAGATGAGGTGCCATGTTACCTAACCTAATGGAAATGGGCCAATCAGCATCTACTGCCTCCAGGTTGAAATAGCAGATCAACCCAATGGGTGGTCTGTCTGAGAATAAAACATCTGCCAACCTTGCCTTGGCATCTGTTCTGAGGCTCCTCAGACCAAGCCTCAGACCAGAGGAGCCTTTGGCCAGTCTGCCTTTGAGGATGGCAAAATAGGTGGAGAAAAATAGAGCATGGGGGCATGTGCCATCAGGCTAAATGGACTAATCCAATGCAGCTATCACAATTTGTATAATATTCACGAGGAATTGGTGACACAAGCCTTTGTTCAAGGACTCCTTCTTGGCCGTTTTAGAGAGCATACCCATGCCCCATTGCCCCAATGTCCTCGAGGAAGCAGAATGTTACCATCCTTGTTTAGACTGACCTTGCCTACATCAGACAAGCCAAGTGTGGTGGATGATGATGGGGACACTGGAGAGCCATTACAGCAGGAGCCACACCCCAGTCTCTACCAGTCAGTCACAAGAGACACTGGATAGACAGAAGAAAGGCCTATGCTCTGGCTGCTACCAATGTGGAGAACCAGCTGGACAGTTCCCTGTGTGATCTACAGTGGCACTTTTGGACAAAGACTACAATGTATACTACACGCAGTGGACCAGCCTCACTGTAATTAACAGATTGATGTATCATTGTGTCAAACATAGCTCGCAGAAATATTTGAAGAGGTCTAAACTGCAAGCAAATATCTTGAAACAATATCTTAAGCTAGATAGATTATCCCAAACCAGAGGACAATGGCTGGCAGGAACAATTTATTATACAGTAGCTCACACACACACACACACACACACACACACACACACACACACACACACACACACACACACACACACACACACACACACACACACACACACACACACACACACACACACACACACGTGTCATATCTGATAACAATACTAGGCCGATGTTGTGCCCTAAATACCACATATATTGTTCTACTCTATAGTACCTACACAATGTGTTATGCTTATTTACGCTAATTTGCTCAAACAAGCAAATTAAATTATGTCATTAAATATGCACAATACAAAAATATAGAAATTGATTCTACAGGACAAATTACATTGGGATCAACTGTGAGAAGTTTGGTATTTTATTTTTTATTTTTTATTTTTTCAAACGTGGTCTAAAAGTCATAATAATTGATGTACAGAAAAATAATTATGGACATACTAGCTTATTACATGAACAAAGAGCACTTTATTGGAATATTTACTGCTTCAGTAGTGGTCAGATGTGCAGGAATAATAATATTTGTAAAAATAAGTACTTGGAATAACACTGAACAGAAAATGACCACATGTTTGCTTGGACATGTGGTCTCTGGATCAAAAGTTCATTTTTAACAAAGGCGCCGGGCGCCATTTTGAATGTGACCCTCTAGCAAAAAATGCTGGGATTTTTGCGAGGGACATGGGGGCTAAATCTTTTATAAAGGGTCCATAGAGGTCAAATCAATCATCAAACCATCCTTGCCAGAGGATGGTCACAGAACCTTGGTTTGAGACCCTACTAAATAGCTGATCTACAAGGTCACAATGTGACAATGTAGATCGGCTATTTATTTGTAAATTTGCTAAGTATTTTAAAACGCTCAAGCTGCCATCTTGTTTCGTGAACCGGAAGAACTCCTTAAAATGTTTTTCAAAATGGTAAAAAAGACAAAGATGGATAAGGCATGGACGAAAATATATCTCTTAATCTCCGACACCGTTAGCCTGATGCGAAACCGTGCACACACACTCCCTGATTGCCAGAGCAGACCCTCTGCCCCTAATGTTTCAGATCGGCCTGTTATACCACTAGCCTGGCGTAGCCAGACTATACTCATGCAGTTAACTAACTGTAGTAGATAATCTTTGAAAGAAATAAAAGGAACAAAAGCGACAATTCTTTGAATATTTTGAAAATTTCTGCATAGAGAATTGGATACTGGAAGGAATACAGTAGCTGGGTACAGCAAGGACGGGTAACGATTTATTTCTGCCTCAAATGGCAATCTCATCAATAGCTAACTTAAGCCTGATTATACGGACCTTAATCGATAACTCCTCCTGTCAATACATTGTAGATAAAGTGTCCCCGATGGCTTCAGCTGTACCAAGGTCTTGGCCTGATTCGGAGCACTGATACACTAGAGCTAACTTCACTGTGGTTGAGATCGATAAACAACTACAAAACCCATAAACAATGATTTACTGTCTCCTGCCATTACTGCTTCAGAGCAATCCTCAACAAGTCCTGTTTCACTGTGGCAGTATACTATAGTATACGCTGCACTACATTAGACTGTTGTTTCTCAGCGTTGCGTCCGGGGACCACCAGACCTGTGTCCTGAGCTTTATGGGTCTGCATCTCGGTGTACAAATGAAACCAAATGAACCTGTGTGGTTCCATTTTTACATTCTCAGTTTCAAATAAACGAAGGATTTCATGAGGTAGATTGGGCTGCCAGAGATTACATTTTTTTTTATCAGTTGCGGGGTCCGTGGCCGAATGCATATTAAGACCAGGCTGTACAAATGCCTTCTCATCATCAGTAGTTCCCAAACATTTCCGTAATTATTACGAAAGCCCTCTCCCTGTATGTTCAAATGTCTTTCAAGATTTTTCCAAAATCAGAACTAGCAGATGTACAAGCTCACAGCGCTGGACCACGGCCAAGGCCGCTTTAACTGGTTGTAATGGGTTAAACTGGGAGTCCTTGAAATTAAAAAGGTTGACTATCTATGCCAGGGGTCTTCAAAGTTTTCAGGCCAAGGACCCCTTAGCTGAGAGAGATATGAAGCAGGGACCCCCCCACTACGTATTGTATAAGATTGTGTTGCAGATTACACATTTGAAAAGATTTCTTAGACAGTTTAGACTTGTTTGATAACACTATCATCAGTGTAGGTTGTTGGATTACTGTGTATTTTTAGACATCGAACTACTTGAATCGTCAATACTTAGTCTGCTCTTCTTTTCTCTCAGCACCAAACCTCTTTGCCAAGAATAGCAGATCTACAAGCTCACAACGCCTTGCGCTGCGAGGTGTTGTGAGCTTGTAGATCGGTTATCTTTGGCTGATGTTCCACACAGAATAGGGATACTACTACTACAAGGGATCAAGTGGTTAGTGTAGAAAAAAATAAAGTTTCTATCACACAAAGATTTGGAGAACCCCCTGTAGTAACTCTGAGGACCCCCTAGGGGTCCCAGACCCCCCTGTTGAAGACCCCTGATCTATGCACTAAAATATATAGGAGCCAATGATAATCTGGTCTGCATAACGAACATGGCGTTCATACTCCAGTTGACACATTTGCAACCCGCCACTTATCCCATTACTGGCTGTCCCTGGTCGCAGCTTTGTTTGCTGTGTCGGCACTCTTTCTGTCTCGCTGGTCAGCTCGTTTCTGAGCGTGATGTGTGTTGATGATGAACACCAGAATTGTTGGGATGCAGTTGAACTACACGCAATATACAGTAGTACACTTTCACACAGATACAGTATATGGATGGAGAGATATGTACAGAAGCACAAATGATTTAAAAAATGCATGTACATATGGGCACATGCATTCATGCAAAACACGCATGTGTGCACACGCACACACACACACGCACACGCACACGCACATGCACACGCACACGCACACACACACACTGACTACCGAGCATACTGTATCAGGCATATGCACACTGAAGCGGCACATTTTAATCAAACCTTAATTTTGTATTAGTCGAATGTTCTTTTATTTTTAATCGAAGGAATACTTGAATATGGAATATTCGTTGGCGGCTCTAACACGTTGTAAACGAGAGCTGCCGACATGTTCAGCTGCGGAGCTCTGAATCTTTCTTGAGAAATTCAATATAACAGATGTAAGGTAAACCCTACTGGAAACTCTTGCATTATCTGTATCAATATTGATTGCCAAAATGTCAGTATTGTGCATGCCTAATAGCTGAATTAGAGATGATACCCACAGGCAACAACTGAGAGACCTTAATGTTGAAGGAAGGTGTTACGAAAGGGATAACATCTCGCTCAGCGGTCATTATCGAGTGATAGGATCACAACAGGTTGATATGCCACCGACGCGGAGTGGAGGATGTTTTCAAAAACATATTCTTCTTTAGTTGTAAATGTCGCTTTGTGTTTGTTTACATGGCTGACACGTTGGATACAGCACAATATTCACGCTGTGCAGCAGGTGTTCTGAGCCTTTGATTAGGCAGCGGTCTGTTATCAAGCGGAGGGGTCTGTTATCCAGAAATATCACACCTGATTTCTGATTTCAGCAATTGACCAATCAGAATGAAGCATTCAAACAAGCCGTGCAATAAATGACTGTAGGAGAGCCTTTTTAACTGTACAGCAGCATCATGTTGTTCTGCAGGGTTTAACAGGGTTCCTCTACAACAGGGTTCCCCAATTAGTTTTCCCCAAGGGCCGAATTATGTCTAGGGTACCAAGCCGAGGGCCACAACATTGCAGGGGGCGACGGTGGCGTTCCCGCTACTCCAGTGACAGTTCAGATATCGTCGTTGTCGGGTGAAAATCTTGTATGTCCAAAACCGTTTGCATTTATCATTTTTAAAATGACTTAAACTAGTGAAAACAGCCGATCTACAAGCACACAACGCGTTGTGTGCTTGTAGATCTGCTGTTTTCACTACTTTTGTGCGACGGCCTTGTATGATGAAGCAGAGCTTTACTTAGTTTGCGAAATAACGTACACATTTTGAGATACGGGTTTTCCACCCGACAACGACGATATACTAGTTTTGTTGCTGCTCTTATACCACCATTATTACTGGGGTTGGTGGGGGCCTGACAGTAGCCCCCCGCGGGCCGCAAATGGCCCGCAGGCCGCCTATTGGGGAACCCTGCTCTACAAGTTTTTTCTGCAGGGCCTCCCTTGTTGCAAAGGGAGTTCTATGTCATTTGTACTGAGCTTAGTTATTGAATGCAACCATAAACCAGAATTGGCCTGATTTGTACAAAAATAGCCGATATACAGTACATGCTCACAACGCGTCACATTCCAGTGAGTTGTGAGCTTGTAGATTGAATGTTTTTGCCTCATGACAGCATAATTTGACAGAGTATAAATTAAGCATTAGGCTACTTACAGCAAGGCTCTGTGCTCTCTGAGCTGAGAAAAATCCCCGCACAGATTTTCCGTGTGAAAGAGCTGCTGCATTGTCATCCATGGACTTTCTGATGGGATCATTTCTGCCCTCCACATCTATTTTTGATGTGCTGTGTCGCTGCTCTATTGAATAAATGAATATTCATGAATGTGCATAGGGGCCTGCAATATATACTGTAGTGATTTCCACGTGTCATCAAGCTATGAAATGATGAAATGACGCTCTCACATCTCCGCGAGGCCATAATGACCACCCATGCTTTGGCTTAGTGAAATTGAGAAAACGTTTTTGCTTTTCTATATGAACATAATCTGCCTTCATTTTCTGCGAATAGATAAATGGCAGTGAGTATAGATTGGATTTTAAGGGAGTTAATGATGGTTCTGAAGTTGATTTAAATCTGATACTCACCAGGGAGTGGTCTTGTTGAAAAACAAATGCTTGCAATTAACTCAGAATCATGAAAAATCCCTAGTTTGACCCCTCAAAAGTTACTCAAGTCCAATTTAAGCACTTTAGAATTTTTGAAAATCGGTTATTAGTAACCCGACTTTGAGCATTTTTTTTTTTTTTTCTTATAATTTTTATCCCACAATTTTGTAACCCATTTTTTCACCCAGTGCTAATTGCCTATGTAATCCTGGGCTCTGCTCTCCCTCTGCCACGCCTGGGGAGACAACGGACTGACCTCATGCTTCCTTCTATGCATGAGGAGTCCAAGTTGCTTCTTTTCACCTGACAGTGGAGATTTCCCTGGTTTGGACGTAGCGCGTGGAAGGAACACGTTATTCCAACCAGTTCCTTTCCCCTCCATCAGGCGCCCCGGCTGGCTAGGGGGAGGCATTATTGAGACCAGGATTACGTGCATGTTTTTGTGAGGGTATCAACCCTAGGAGACACGGGGAGAACATGCAAACTCCACACAGAAAGGCCCTATCGCCAACCCCACCTAGGGTGTGGGCGCTGATGACGCGGAGGAGGAACACACCGCCAGCACCCACAGCGTCCCCCGGCGGGAATCGAACCCAGGACCTTCTAGCTGTGAGGCGAAGCGCTAACCACTGCGCCACCGAGCATTTTTTAATAGGTTTTCCCCCGGGTGTTGAATTTCAACCTTTTATCATGTTATTACACACCTTTAGAAACACCTTGGTGAAGACATTTCTTGGTAACGATTTAGTTGGCAGATTGGTCAGATATCTGATAAAATGCCCTTACTAATTAATAGACCTTTTTCCAGAGCAGTGCCATGTAGCTACTATGTCGTCTCACAGCCACACACACACGCACGCACGCACGCACGCACGCACGCACGCACACACACACACACACACACACACACACACACACACACATAGGTGCCGCTTGACACCGCAGTAATGGTTGCCACTCTGAGAAATCGCTCTATACAATTGGATTGGTTATATATTGTCTCCCTGCTCTTCCATTGAGACATTTAGATTGTGTCTCACCTAGACACAGGATCTGACACGAAATTTGACCTGATGTTCAAGATTCAATTTATCCCCTGAGCAAGCAGGCAGGCTCTGTTAGCTCAGTGGTGGAAATGCCAGCACTTACATAGTGCAGCTTTTATACAGTCATTCAGATCAAATGGCAAGACTTATTTTTGTGCCATTTCTGAAGCGGCAGCACCGTCTGTTGTGGCAACGTCATTATTAGCGAAGTTCCGTAATGTAGTTTCTCCCCCTGCCTTGCCCTCCCCCCACACACATTATCACCAATTTACCTACATTAGTGTCTGTAAAATGTAGCGAAGCCGCAAGGTGTGTCAATTAATTCAGATTTACATATGATTTTCCATTGCATAGGAATAATATCCAATATAGAATATGTACTGATGCATTTAGATATACATACAGTATTCACTTCATCGTGGAAACATTTATTACATAACATTTATTTAAATTGGCCCGGCTCATTTCTTTATTTCATTTAGACAATTAATTTTGCCGATTACAGAGTTGAGATAGAAAGTGCTGTGTGCACACTCAGATAGGCCTTCTTCCTCCATTGTAGATCAGTGCAGAAATTAATTGACCGCCGAAGAGCTTTGAGCCGTCCAAATGGCGTGGGTCAAGTGTGTGTGATGCTTGCATTTCTTTGCTGTTTTATCCATTTTACTGTAATATAGTTATAATAGTGAGCTTGGATAAATTAAGCCTCCAATTTCAACGTCCTCTTCACTGTGATATTGTAGCCATAGCAATATTTGCGGTAATAGCTTGCACTAACAGAGACTGGACATTGGTCATGATGACATTTGGTTTGCTTGTACTAGGGCATTCACAAAATATTTGAATATTCGAATATCAAAGTCACTATTCGACGTTGTTCACCGAAGTCGAATATTCTCTTTTTTTTTTTTTTTTTTTTTTTTAAATATATGGTTTATAAAGCTTGGCTAGATAGGAAGTCATAAGAATGAGTTGTCAATGCCCCTGGTGGATGATTTTCTTAATGCTTTATATCAGGGGTTCTCAAAACTTTTTAGGCAGTGACCCCCAAAATAAACATATTTGAACTGGGGACCCCCACCCTGACAAGCACTCGGAACTGTAGGTATTACATTTAATGTGACTCGGTTCCGCAGATAAATATTGTGAAAATAACAGATCTACATGCTTGTAGAGCATGTAGATCGGCTATTTTCACAATGTTTGCCACTTGTACTTAATATTTGACAGTTTGGTCAGTCCTGTCGAATATTCGACTATTCGAATACTTTGAGGTCAAATAATTTGAGTGCTAAAAATCACTATTCGTGAATGCCCTAGCTTGTACTGTAACTAATCCTCGCATGTATCACCCTTCCATGGGTTACATTCTTGGCAACTGAAAGGCATGCAGGTGATCTTTCTGAAGGAGATGTACAGGTGAAATCCCCCATACTGGTTCTTTAATTCAGCCATCGTTATTGCACGATAAAGCATATTCAACGGCAGGAGAACCACATAAATTACAAGTCATGCTCTCACCTCATCGTGTATGCACACGGTATGCCCACAATCACTTCTTCATCTCTGAGGTTGAAAGGGAGATACTGTGCGGCTATATAGAAGACAGAATCGAGAGGAAAGAAACGCAATGATTTAAGGAAAGGAGAGAAGGATTAGTGGGGAAAGTGACATCAGGTTCAAGGATGTAGACTGCTATTTATATTCTAGAATAGAAGTGCTGATATGGCATCAATTTTGCCTTTCAACCGTTCCCTATGCACACTCTCACATAGCCTGCATACAGCGAGCACAACTACAGGTGCTGCACACCCACACAGACCAGAAGAAGATACCCAGCCTTAGCGAGAGGTGAAACCAGACAAAGAGCAGATGGACGCGATTAAATGAGTAAGGGAGAATACCTCAACTTGCTTTAAAGTGTTCACGCGCGTTGTGTGTGTGCGCAGGGGCGTCACAAGGGGGGGAAAAGTGGGACTGAGTTACTAGGCCCCAAGGTGAAGGGGCCTGGAATTATTTGATTCTTTAGCTATTGAAAAATAGCAGATATACAAGCTTGTAGATCTGCTTAAAAAATACATACATTCAAAGATTTGCACACATTTTCAAAGCGAATATTTGTAACTCAAATTTTGCTTCTGGGGGGTCCCTGGAACTAAATATTTTGAGATGGGGGTACATGGCCAAATACATATAATTTTGGGGACCTTCACATGAAAACGTTTGAGCACCACTGACATAGAAACACACATATATATATATATATATATATATATATATATATATATATATATATATGTGTTACGGTTAGTTTGGGTAACTCGGTTAGACTGTGGTAAGAGCGCTTGTTTTGTCGTTCACCACACACCAATCACCACCAGATGGCGACGACAGCCATTCACTAGTGAAGGCGCTGACGTCACTCGTTTGCGACTCTCTTTCTTTATTTACTAGCCTAGCCTAGCCTAGCCTAGCCTAGCCTAGCTTGCCCAGGCCTTACGGCCTGGGCATAAATATAACGATTGCATTCACCACGGCTTCGTAACTCGCGCGGCGCTCCGCCGGCCGGCGGCCCTGGCGCCGCTTGCAATGTCGTGGACAATCGAGCGGCTCCGCCTGGAGGACGTTGTTGTGGCGACCGCTTGTTCCGCCCCGTGCGGCACGGCGAGCGCTCCGTTTCTCTATCTAACCGTTTCTCTATCTAACCGTGACATATATATATATATATATATATATTTTTTTTTTTTTTTTTTTTTCAAAAAAGGTTTTGAAACATTCAAAGACTTGAGCTTGTAGATCTGCTATTTGTCAACAGTTAAAGCACAAAATAATTGACGTGTATCCTTGTACCCAGGGCCCAGGCTTGATTTGATCCGACACCCCTGTGGCCTGTGCGTGTGTGTGTGTGTGCGGTGTGGGAGTCTGGGGAGCAGGACAGAGAATCCATTCAGGGTTGTGGTACTATAGCTCTAGCTCACTGACAGACTGCCTTGCCGTGCTCAGCCAGTTCATTGCTGTCATTCCTTACATCTTTTGACATTTTCAATTATGTCTTTCACACATGGCTGGGCACTTGTTTTTTTTCCCCCACACACTTCCTCATTTGCTTCTCTCTCCCTCCCTCTCTCACTCTCTCCCAGGGGCGTCGCACCAAATTCTGGGCCCTGTGTACAAGGATTCACTGCGGGGCCCCCCATGAATGTTCTTCATAGGGGTAGGGGTTTTAACCCATTTAGATTTAGATAACGCATTATTTTGTGCTTTAACTATTGAAAAATAGCAGATCTACAAGCTTGCAGAGCTTGTAGATCTGCTATTTTTTGAAAAATCATGAACATTTTGTGCAAGTTTTTGAATATTTCAAATCCTTCTAAGGTTTAAAAAAAAATCCTGTTTCCATACCAGTGGTGCTCAAACCTTTTCATGTGAAGGACCCCCAAAATGATATGTATTTGGCCACGAACCCCCATCTCAAAATATTTAGTTACAGGGACCCCCCAGAAGCAAAATTTGTGTTACAAATGTTCGCTTAAAAATATATATTTATATTCAAAGATTTGCACGGTGCCGCACTATGAGCGTGTAGATCTGCTATTTTTCAATAGCTAAAGTATAAGGCCTCTCCACTTTGGGCCCTAATCAGTCCCACCTCCCCCCCCCCCCCCCCTTGTGACGCCCCTGCTCTCACTCACTCTCTCTTGCCTTCTCTCTCTCCTCATTTCTAGCCGTCTCTCTCTCTCTCTCTCTCTCTCTCTCTCTCTCTCTCTCTCTCTCTCTCTCTCTCTCTCTCTCTCTCTCTCTCCGTCCTGTGCTGTTCCTCCACCTCCATTCCATTTCCGTCTTAAGTGGCTGCTCCCTCCTCGCATTGTGTGCCAGGTCTAGTGATATGTAGGGGGTCAGATAGCCCAGGGATCCTATTACTCCCTTGCCCTGTGGCAGAGGGAGGGTGAGGGGGGTGTGTGGGGGAGCGTTGGAGCATAGAGAAAGGGATTGGGGGCCAAGGCACGGGAGGGATGTTGTCAGACGCGTCAAGGACTCCTGTTCAATTTATTTGGTGATCCTACGGGGACCTCACGGGGCGGAGTGCATAGAGGGCGGTTGGAACAGCGTTTTGGGGGGCGAACAGGGTTCATTTTTACCTGTATCTATATACCTGATAATAGCCACGGGGAGATTCATATGTTTAATTGGTACAGTGATGTTGCTAGGTTTTCAATGTAATGGGTCCCGGGACCCACAGGTGCTCATTCAAATGGGTCCCAGAATTATTTTATGGGTCCCGCGACGACACACGCATTATGTATCAATGGTGAAAACATCAAAAAGGACATTAATTTAAACAAATAGTGGCAAATAGCTACTTGTATGTAGTTAATAAAGGACAGAAGCATGGATTTACAAGACAATCTCAATCATCTCATCAATAATGCCAGAACGCACAGCTGTAGACTCCACCACATGCAGCTCAGCTGGTTTAGTGAAATTACTGATAGCAGGAAGGATAGAATTGTATGCATCCTGGGGATGCAGTGATGCTAGAGATGCTCCGATCACAGCGTCAAATCCACAAATTCTTCTATTTATTGTGTTACTGTAGCAGCATTTATATATTTAATGATTCTTCTTACACAACATTGACATTGTATATTAAGTATAAACATTGGGAGATTGCAGGCTGAGGTCCTTTAGTATCCAATTCAACTTGTAGGAGTTGAAGCTGAGGTTACATTCAGTCCCACAGATGAATATTGTGAAAATAGCTGATCTAGCTTGTAGATCGGCAAAGCTGATAGAGGCAAAGCCGATACCGATCAAATTACGATCGAGGCATTATCGGCCGATCGCGATCACTCACCGATCAATCGGCACATCTCTAAGTGATGCTTAGTTTAATGCGTTCTTTATTTAAAAGTATGCGTCAGGGACTGATTGGTAGCTTATTTTTGGATGGCTTTCAATATTTATCCCTATAATTCTGCTACAGTGTTATTGTCCCCACAGTGTATGCAGGTGCCAACGATGGCCTGTAAAATCCATCTATCAGTACATGTGCTTAGCAGTGGAGGTACTTTACTGCACAATGCTGTCAATTTAAAGCCAACGCCAGCAAACGTAATGATATGGCTGTCACTATAGACACATGCACATTATGCATATATTATTTCACAGCCTTAGTGTCAGAAATGTGTAGATTATCTAATTGATTGATAGTCTAATGGGCTACCTTCCTAATTGATTGAGTTATAATGAGCATACCATTTCTTTTCCCTATTATGTCAATCAGAGAAGGCACAACATCCATAATGTGTATGTTCTGCATTCAGTAGGAATTCATTGAATTGATAGATTGACCGATTGATTGATTGATCGATCATCTCAGCGGGTAATTGATTGATTCTGTAAATGAGGGGAAAAAATACATTTTTCTCTATTGAGGCAACTGTGGGAGGGGATTCCCTTTGCTGGCATCTGTGTGATGTAATAGGCAGGTTGTAATGACCTCAGCATAATCACCACCATTATGAAACAGGCACTGGGCTCTCAAGACCACTTCATCATCACTGCGTTGCCTACTCACGCCTACAGCCATCCCTCATGCTCGGTACTACCCCCCCCCCCCAATTCACCCTAATGCATCACCACCACAACCTTTGTGGAAAAAGTACTCACAATTTTTGCTTAATAAAAATTATCAATTCTGCAATGTAGAAATACTCTGTTACAAGTAAAAGTAAAACATTATTGGTATCAAAATGTACTTAAAAGTACCAAAAGTAGAACATACTCATTGTGCAGAAGGTCCCGTTTCACAGTTTTCAAATGTATAAAGATATTTCTAAAATAGCAAGCTCTACAAGCTCACAATGTGTTGCATCGCGACGCTTTGTGAGCTTGTAGATTGGCTATTTTCATTTGGCCAAAATGTACAGTATATACGGCTGAAGTGGTTAATGTATGTTTTCTAATAATAATCTAAATCTACAAAGTAACTAGCAAATAAAGTTTTCAAATAAATTTAGCGGAGTAAAAGTATACAATATTTGACTATGAGATGTAGTGGAGTAATTCCCAGTAAAAGTACTGGCAATTTGAAATACTCAAATAAAGTACACTAGCCCCAAATAATTGTACTTAAGTACCGTACTTAAGTAAAGTAAATCTACTTAGCTACTTTATACCACTGACCACCACCACTGCTGCTGCCAAATCACAGCTGAAATTTAGCAGTCTGCCAAGTTAACTCAAGTTTCACGCAGTAAAATCCCCCAGTGTTCATCATTTATTCATTTGTAACTCTGAGAGTGGACGGATGTATAACCCGAATGGAGCCGTAAGGGTCCATTTCATTACATTTATGTCCACTCCCAGAGTTGGAGAAAGAGGGAGGTGAGATGCGGACCCGACTAACACTCACTGTAGCCTCCAGACGGAGCGGTGGGGTGGTCAAGGAGGTGGAAAAGCCAGACTTACTGTTTTTCCAGGCTAATCACGGAAGCAGGGGGCTGCCCCCGGACCTTGCTTCTCTCATCCCATGCCTCTACGGCGGAGCCTTAACCCTGACCCTTCAGCAGGAGAGACACCCTCCCTTTCTCTCGCTGCTTTGCTTAATAATAAGAGGGAGGGTGGGTGAGAAAAGGAAAAAAAAGGGCAGCCAGTCAGTGGTGCGAGCTGAACAAGAGAAATGGGGGAGTCATGGTCAAGGGCTGATTAACGAGCCTTTAATTTAATCAGCAATTCCCATCTGGCCAAGCCCTCTCCACGTGGCTTTGTAGCTGCTTATTATTTTTAACAAGTCTTCTGATCTCTCCCCTCACACACACACACACACACACACACACACACACACACACACACACACACACACACACACACACACACACACACACACACACACGACCCCCACTTCCTCCCCTTTCTCTCTCTTCCGTACCTCCTCCTTTCTATGGAGCCCCTTATCTGTGTCAGAGTCAAGGCTGTGAATGGAAGGGCAATGATTAATGGAGATTTAAGACCTGTGGAGGATGTCTAATCACTTTCTTTCCACTCCACTCTAGGGATGGGACGATACGCGATATTATCGTTTACCGCGATAAAAAAACACTCACGGTAATCGTATCGTGGAGATTTAAAGTTATCGTGATATCGTCCTCCGTCATGCACTGGGATCAATTCACCGGCTTTTATTTTCAGAGCTGCATATCCGGTACCACTTAAACCCTCTCTAATTGGTAAAAGGTACTCAAATATACGTAATTCTTTTTTTCACTCTCTATCAAATGCCTTTGCCAAAAAATAGCAGATCTACAAGCTCACAACACGTCTATTTTTTGGCAAATGTCCTGCCCCAAGATAATGGATTGTGATTATCGCGATAATATCGTAAATCGCGATTTCTTTTGTCACAATAATCGTGATATGAAATGTTCATATCGTCCCATCCCTACTACTCACTCACTCACTCACTCACTCACTCACTCACTCACTCACTCACTCACTCACTCACTCACTCACACACACACACACACACACACACACACACACACACACACACACACACACTCTCTCTCCTCCTCAACATGCTCAGTCTGCATGGGCAGCTGCCAGCCACCGTTGTTAGGAAATGACCGTGCAGCCAATTAAAGCGATTACAGCGTTTACATGCGGCCTAAGATACTTTTTACATGTGGTCATAGCAGAGGTGTGTGTGTGGCTATGCCATTTTGTTCTGTACAACACACACACACACACACACACACACACACACACACACACACACACACACACACACACACGCACACACACTCACATGCACGCACACACGCAATAATACTAATTGAATTACTACCCCAATTACTCTGATAATGAGACTTAATTTGAATATCTAATTTGATGATGTTGTTTCTACGCCATATAGTATTCTATTAATTTGCTGAATCAGTCACCTCCTCCCCTGTGGGATACAAGCAACGACAATGATTTCTTTTCCTGTCATGTTGTGTGTGCACAGTATGTGTGGTATTTCTGTTACACCTCTAATTACCAGTGCTGAGACTTGAGAGACTTGCAGGCTATAGATCTGAAACAAAACACTGTCATGAGACCATAGGGGTACATTTTCTGTATATGTTAACATTCTATATATTGTTAGTATTTGTTGATATCTATTATTGTGTTCATTCTGTATTCTATGTTGATGAATTGAATACATACAGTATGACCGCAGTGGAAACAGGTCCCCACAACTTTGTGTTATCCTTTTAGCTTTAATGTCTTACTGTGCAGTAGCCAATTATTTTTACTCCCCAAATTAGTCTTAATTAATTCCTCCACACACATATTTCTGTGTTGTCACTGCTGTTGTATCCTACTGAGTCTCAGTCTCAGACTCACCTGCCAGTGAGGAGCCCCTATCGGGAGGACTACTGCTTCCGCCCCAAAACTCCCTGCTGACAGGTGCCGTCCCAGCTTGTAGGAGGAGTACATGCAATCACTATAATATCACCCACCCCCTCCCCCAAACGGGCCAAAATGTGTTCGCATCCGACAAAGCCGGATGCACCACGCTGGATTCGAACCTACAACCTCCCTGGAGGTGGGACTTATAAAGTATTCAATCGATCAAAAAATATTCAAAGTAACCTATGTTGAACGTTCGTAGAGACTTGGATTGTAAAGAAGACTTTGTCTTCTGTGATCGCCCCGGGCTATCAGTAGCCCAAGGCTAGCTTAGCAGTTGGCACGCACTTGTGCTTGTCCACAAGCACTGGGCTAGCTATGTGACTGGTCAATGACCCAAGTTCAACAGTTGAGCACTAACCCCCTTTCACACATTTAGACACTGTTTTCACACTTATTCTGGAGCTAACCCTGAAAAGCCCATGGGTAATTAATATGTAATAAGTCTTACCTATCTGTTGCTTACCTATCTGTTGCTTCTGTTGATTCCATTCACTCTAATTGCATGGCCGAAACAGGTCTCATACCTGTAGGGAAAGTTATTTAATTCTATATTTGCAGAATCTGCTTTATATTAGTAATTATGGGCTAAATGTGTGATTTTGAGATCTTTCAAATAGAATTGCTTCTTCTGATTCATTGATCACAGAGCACAGATGCAGAAGAAGATGCTCAACAATAAGTCCTCGCAGTTAATGTATCCATTTATTATTCTGAGAGTGTACAAATGTAGCCAAATGGACCCGTATAAGGGCTGTTAAACGCTCAGAGTTTAACTCCGCTAATTTAACACAGAGGAATTTACTATATACACTGTTGCTCACAGCGCGGCACTCGGTGCCGCGCTGCGAGCTTGTAGATCTGCTATTTTTGAAAAGTTGTGAAGATTTGTGCAAATCTTTCAATATATATTTTAAGCGAACATTTGTAACTCAAATTTTGCTTCTGGGGGGGACCCTGTGTCCGTGGCCAAATACATATCATTTTGGGGGTCCTTGACATGAAAGAATTTGAACACCACTGACAAAAATATGAGATATTCAAAGACTTTTCATGATTTTTCAAAAAAATAGCAGATCTCGGTGCTGCGCTGTGAGCTTGTATATCTGCTATTTTTCAATAGTTAAAGCACAAAATAATGCGTAATCATGCGTTCCCAGTCTAAATGGGTTAAACCCCCCTCCCCCTATGAAGAACATGCATGGGGGTCCCGCAGTGAATCCTTGTACACCCAGGGCCCAGAACACCCCTGAATACACAGTCACTAATGAAAACCCAAGGTTCTACCTTGGTTCAGCATTGCTATCCATGTGATTTTTGTTTTAACAGCACTACTCTCATATAGGGAAGGGACGATTTGTGATTCACGATAATCGTATTGTGTAGATTTAATATATCGTGATATCGTCCTCCGTCATGCACTGGGAGCAATTCACCTTTTATTTGCCGAGCTGCCACTTAAACCCTCTATAATTGGTAAAAGGTACTTATAATATACGGACTTGATACCGTCTTTTTCTCTCTTTCAAATGTCTTTGCCAAAAAATTGCTCACAACGCGTCGCAATTTTGTCACAATAATCGTGATATGAAATGTTCATGTGGTCCCATCCCTACTCTCACAGTGAGATCAAACTAAGAGTACTATAAAGTCCTGGCAGTAGGATGAGAACTGACCCATTTTGCCCCCTCGCCCCCCTACACAGTGAAATTGGTTTCTAGTAGGTGTCCTTGGGTACCATTATCGGTCAATAAAACAGCGCACACAGCGTCTTTTCCCAGAAGCACAGCCGATTCATTTTTTTCCTCCCCAAGATAATTAGAAATGATGGAAGGAGGCTAAGAAAGCAGGACGGGACGAGGAGAAAGGCTTTGTAGTGAGTCAGAATGGAGATGAGAGAAGCTCTCTAATTGTACCTCTGATTGCTAAGTGGGTCTGTCCATTATCTTTACATGGGCAATAGAAGAACAGCATGAAGGTAAAATGTGACTCATCCATCCCTGCTGCATGCTTATCACTCGCACTGGGCTTAAAGGAGCCCCCTACCCCACCACCACCACTGACTGACAGTGTGCCTACTTAAAATGGACCTCGAGACGTGGGCTTTAGAGTGTGTGCGCGTGTGTGTGTGTGTGTGTGTGTGTGTGTGTGTGTGTGTGTGTGTGTGTGTGTGTGTGTGTGTGTGTGTGTGTGTGTGTGTGTGTGTGTGTGTGTGTGTGTGTGTGTGTGTGTGTGTGTGTGTGTGTGTGTGTGTGTGTGTGTGTGTGTGTGTGTGTGTGCGTGCGCGCGCGTGTGGAACATTGTTTATGCATGCAGATGTGGCAATGCGTGTGCCTCTGTATGTGTGTGTACAGTATGTGGGGATTTATGCATCAGGGTCATTTTATAAGTTCGTTTTGTATTTATCATTTTAAAAATGTGAAAATAGCCGATCTACAAGCACACAGGGGCGAGGCTTTGTGTGCTTGTAGATCTGCTGGTTTCACCAGTCTTGTGCGACGGTTTTGTATTGTGAAGCTGCCCGACAGTGACAATATGTTAGTCTCTTCTCTTCTCTTCTCTTCTCTTCTCTTCTCTTCTCTTCTCTTCTCTTCTCTTCTCCCCTCCTCTCCTGTCCTGCATGCTGTAGTGCTGGGAGAGGTATTGCCGCTCTTATTGCTGTTGAAAAGCCCCATCAGTGCCAGGCTGGCTGATTTATGTCCCTGATCCCCTCCACCTCCAGCTCCTTTCCATTAGGCTTTACAATATTCCCTCCATTGTTCAGCTCCTGGTGTTATCGGCCCAGCCCAGACCTGTCAGCAGGACCTGCCCCGCACACAACCAACCAACGCAGAGGGCGGGGGGTGTAGCTGATAGGACAGAGGGAGAGATGGAGGAGGAGGTGGGGTGCAGACGAAAGGGGGAGTACGAGAAAGGGGGAGAGATCGAAGAAGTGGAATATAGGGATGCGAGAGCATCCACGTGCACACATAGACATCAAAAGGGGGCTTGAGCCCCTGCCCTGTTTCCCCATTTGTAAAAAGTGCCCTCTCCAGACCATGAATGCAGTTTTCACTATGGTGAAAGAAATGCATATGCCCCCTTTCCATGCCATACCTGAAGGCAGCATTCAAGAGAATTGCCTTGTCCAATCTCTCCTGAACTTGAACACAGCATCTTATGTTGAAACTCTCTGTTCATGCCGTTAGGCCACATCTCCAGTATTCACTTGATTATGCTTAGTTTAGTGTGGTACCAAATACCGAAAATAGCCCGACCTCCAAGCTCACAATAACGTCGCAGCGCGACGGGTTGTGAGCTTGGAGGTCTGCTATTTTCAATATTTTCACCAAAGGGCCCTTTTAGAAATGTCAGCCCCTGCCTCTCTAACATTGATCTGCACATCCCTGTGTGAGAGGATGGACGGTGAGAGAAGCGAGTGACAGGACCGAAGGAGAGATGGAAGGCAATGAGAAGGGGTGGGGGGGGGGGGGGTGACGGGGTCAAAGAGAGACGTTTGGGGGAGAGGGATGTGGAGGTGGGAGATGTCCATCTAAGCCGCGGTTTTATTGCTTTAGAGGAGGCTGGGGTGGAGGGTTCTATCTACGTTGGGTAGGGTGATGGAAGGATGGACGGGTGGGTGGGGGAGAAGCCAGTTGAGTGCATCACTGTAGCACATTCTCTTAGCGTATGTCCATTAAGATATAGACTTTATTACCTTAAAATGGCTTGGGTTGGAGGAGGGGGTTGGGGGTGACTGGTTGGAGATAGGACTGCCAAGGTGTTGGGGCTTAACTGTTTGAGATAAGCTGACGGTGACGGGTGGCGCGGGAGGAATGGAGCTTTTTGAGATGGGGCCCGCACTCCTCCAATGCCAATTTATAAAGCCAGTTTATTGCTTGGAGAGAGCGGGGACGTGCTGATGCATTCAGTGTAATATATGTGAACCTTTCAGATGGACCTCACCATCTAGGGAATGGAGATGCCAGCGGAGTCGTTAAGGGTGCTACAATGAGTGCCTGATAGGCGTCGTGGTGAGGGAAAGGTCGAAGCACGGGACGCGTGGATGGAATGGGGAATGAGGGACTGCTTGACGGGAGTCAGGATCAATACTTTTCCTGATGATGTGTGAAAGACATGCACACATTGTTTGTGAAGGTGAAGATCTAGTATACACACACGCACACGCACGCGCGCGCGCGCGCACACACACACACACACACACACACACACACACACACACACACACACACACACACACACACACACACACACACACACACACACACACACACACACACACACACACACACACATACACACACACACACACACACTTGCTGCATCTACAGTACATGGGGGGCTTTTTTCAACTAGTAATAACCAGAATAAAAGACCAATCCAAATAAACATGCACCGTATACCACCTCGATCGGAAATAAACTGCCCCAATTCTCAATAAAATGCAAAATGATGGTGTTATAACCCCTCCTCTAGCAATCTATTTTCTCAGATGAAAATCTTTCTTGTAAATGCTCTTTCTGATTACTTTCTAAGGTTGGTCTTTCTGTGCACCTTCACCTACTTTTTGACTGTGTGTACTGGTCTGGATGACTCAGTATACGCACAGCTCCCTCTAGTTTTAACTGGACAACCGTGACTTGCATGGAAGGTGCACAACATGAGGCAGAGCTTCACAATGACCGCAATTTAGACCAGGGGTCTTCAACGTTTCAGGCCAAGGACCCCTTAGCTGAGAGAGAGATGAAGCAGGGACCCGCACGACATATTGTATAAAATTGTGTTGCAGATTAAAAATGTTTATAGATTTCTTAGACAGCTTAGACTTGTTTGACAGTACTGTCATCATGTTGGAGTAATGTTTATTTTCAGATATTTAACCACTTGAACCATCAAATATTTTAGTCTGCTCTTCTTTTCCCTCTACAAACATCTTTGCCAAACATAGCAGCGCGAGGCCTTGTAAACTTGTAGATCTGCTATTTTTGGCTAATGTTCCACTCAGAATAGGGATGCTAGGGTTCAAGTGGTTAATATAAAAAAACATGATCCCATCACAAAGCTTTGGCGGCCCCCCTGTAGTAACTCTGAGGACCCCCTAGGGGTCCCGGACCCCCTGTTGAAGACCCCTGATCTAGACATTTCCTGATAGCAGTGATGCATTAATTGGGTGATATCTATTGGGTAACATTAGAATTGAAAATTCTTTATGTTTTTAAACTGAGCAGCATTCTGATGTAGGGATTTTATTGTTATTTCCTATACTGTAGGTGTTACAATAATTTTGTTTGCCTGAAGAAGACCTTGTTTTTGGTCAAAACATATGTTGCTTGTTTGTTCTGAATGCATTGAAAAAAGAAAAGGAGAGAGGAAAAAAAATCACTTTTTGCACTCACAAATGGTTTATCCTTTTCTTTAGCTTTTAATTGTTAAAAAGATGGCTGTTGTCATCAGTCAAACAATGCATTGTCCCCTGCTTGGCACTCAGCATCAAGGGTTGGATAGGGGGTAAGTCCTGACACACTAGCGTAATGTCCAGGGGGTGTACTTGTACAGTAAATCAAGTTGCCTCAAGCTACAGACACAGGTGATATGCTCCTGACCTACCGTATTGGCCACATCATGGCTTGAGAAACGGAAGGTTCCTGGTTCAGTCACAAGTCTGATAGCCCAAGTACCCCCTGGGTTAGTGTCAAAGTGTCCCTGAGCAAGACACTGAACCCCTAACTGCTCCAGATGAGCAGGTTGGTGCCTTGCATGGTTTCCTCTGCCATCGATGTGTTAATGTGTGCAGAATTAATATGCGGCTCATGTAACTGCAGCTACTGTGACACACACAGTAAAACCCTTACGGGGTCCATTTGGTCCCACTTGTACACTCTTCTGACTTAAAGTAACACTAAGGATTTTACTATGCAAAGGTAAACGGTATAATATTCTTTAAATATTCTAAGATATAACCCAACATGAATATTTTTAGATGTGTTTGCCATTCCCCTCTCATAAAACCCAGGAGGACTCACACATTTTCATCAAAAAAAGGTCCTCAGCTTTTCAACCCGGGCAGAAACCTGTACATCTGTCAGTGCAAGTCATGAGGAATTTAAATGAAATTAAATGGAATGGCGCTCTGTTCTTCTTTGATGTATACCTTTAAGAGGAGAGATATGAGAGGGAGAAAAAAAAACAGGATGAAAAGGACGAGAGGAAAAGGGGGGCGGATGTGCTTGCTTGCTTTCAACTCAGCAGAGGATAGGGGAGAAGAAGTTTTAACCCATTTAGGCTTACAATTATTGAATGCTTTTTAACCGGTGAAAAATAGCAGATATACAAGCTCACAGCGCGGCACCGAGTGCCGCGCTGCGAGCTTGTAGATCTGCTATTTTTTGAAAAAGTCGTGAAAATGTGTGCAAATCTTTGGATATAATGTATTTTCAAAGCGAACGTTTGCAACTCAAATTTTGCTTCTGGGTGGTCCCTGGAACGAAATATTTTGAGATGGGGGTCCATGGTGGCCAAATAAATATCAGTTTGGGGTCCTTCACATGAAAAGGTTTGAGAACCACTGACATTGTAGTCTCTCAAGAACAGACAAACTGAGCTCCATTTAAATGAAAAGGACCTTTTCTTTGACGATGGCTGGCCAGATTGCTGACATAGAAACATAGGTTTTTCAAAAAACCTTAGAAGGATTCAAAAGACACTTATAGAATCGGGTCAAAATTCTAATTTTCACGGTTTTTCAAAAATAGCAGATCTACAAGCTCGCAGCGCGGCACTCTGTGCCACGCTGTGAGCTTGTACATCTGCTATTTTTCATTAGTTAAAGCATATAATAATGATACACAATATGCGTACCCGTTCTGAATGGGTTAATATCTCTAAATCAGCGGCTCGATATTGAAAGTGTCATCTAATTGAAAATGATTTAGGACGCCGGGCCCGCCTGGCAATCATGTATAAATTCACTCCTGACACCCGCTCCAAAGTCTCTCTATTTCTACTTTATGAGTCATTTGCATGGTGGGGGCCTTGGAGAGTATAAACCCATGCAAATGATATGGAGCGCTGCACAAGGTGATGTATCCCTCCCGTCCCCACCCCCCCTATATCTGCCGCCCCTCTCCTCCATCTCTCCATCTCTCTCTCCCACCCCCACCCCCACCCCCACCCCCCCTTACACCCTCAGGAGAAATGCTTTCTGCTTTGCTGCCTGCCGCCTTTGTCCAGAAAGTCATTTATTTTCTCTTGTTGTTCTCCTCGCCTGATATTTTACAGCCTGCCGCATAGGTGAGGGGGAGGGGGGGGGGGGGGCTGGGGGGCTGGCACGCTATAGCAGCTGAATAACTGTCATATTCCATAGGTGAGAGGAAAGGCAAATGGCTGGCACACTATGCAACTGAATAACAGTCTTGGTTCCTCGAGTGAGGGGGGGAAAGGCGGTGGCTGGCACGGCGCGGCTGCTGTGCGGCTGAATAAACTGTCATATTCCATAGGTGAGAGGATGGCAGTGGCTGGCATGTAAATGCAGCTGCATAACTGTCATCTTCCATTTGGCAATTCCGCCTTGTGTACGTGAAATTCATTTCCCTCGTTTGTTGAAAAGGGACATTGTGATGGAGAGATCCGCACTTGTAAAAGTATTACAGCGTACCCTCGTACTTTGCTCCAGCGCTATGAATATATCTACATTTTCATTTGTCAGCCAGTGCCTTATATAGTTGACTTCTCCCTGCACCACAGAAGAAAGCCCATTAAGGTAGTGCATATGTGCTATTCCCAGTACTATACCACCGTTACTGTTCTATACCTTCTCGCGCATCAGTGGGTTGTGGGTCGAAAATAGCTTATTTACAAGCTGCGACGTGTTTCAAGCTTGTAGATCAGCTATTTTCTGTGTGGAAAAATTGCACTACAGAGATTAAATAACCTTGCATTGCAATTGGCTGGAAGGCATTATAATGATGATGATAATGTCTCACGATGCAACACTCTGAATGCGGCCACTTTGTTTAACCTAGTAGGATGCAGCCTCCCACACTGTTGTAATGAAGTCCTTTTCTGGGTTAATCATGAACATTAATAATTCAACGGTGGGATAATCACAGCTCAATGTCGTTCAATATTGGCAATGGCATGCCTTCGGCCTTGTGTCTATGACTGTAGCACACGCCAGTGCTAAATTGCCAATATCTCACGGTATATTATACTCCCTCTCCTGTATTAGTTCTTAACTGAACCATGTCCTCTAGAAGTTGAAGAAGAAGACGACAGGTGACTTGATGCCGGATGCTACTGTATCTTGCGCATGAAGTACATTACAAAGACAAAAGAGCAACAAGCTCTAACATTTCTTCAGCTTTGGAAGCGACTTTGGTGAAATTTCAAATTATGGAAAAGACAAATTATAAGAGGAGAATTGGAGGAGAAAAGTGGAAGGAAATGAGGTCCAGAGTTATTAGAACCTGGCTGTCCATCTCTCCAGTCTCCTCTCCCAGGGATATAAAGAACAGGGAGGGCGAACTCGGAGGGGCAGGATCATACACTATCACCCCTTATGGCATCCATAAAACTTTTATGACTTGGAAAATCTTCCATTTCTCTCTGGGAGGAAATTGAGGTTTGGGTGGGATGGAAGCAGAGATGAAATGATGGAGGAGGGAGAGATGGAGACGGATAGATAGAAATGACACAGGCTGCAAATAAAAGCATTCCCCCCAGAAACTGGACCCATATACTAGGAGAGGAGGAGACTTTGATCTTTTTGGCCACATCTACTACAGTACTGTTATTTCCAGTATTGTACAGAACAACTAAATAAGACAGCGCGAGGGGGAATGTCCAATCACACATTGTTTTGAAGCACCGTGTGGCCTTTCAGTGTAGAAACGGGGCTAAGCTATCCCAGAGGGTGTAATTTGTGTGTAAACATGTGTGCTCTCGTTTTCTTCCCCCTGGATCTGTGGTTTTGGTCCATTTACCAGTAAAGTAGTGGGCCATAATCCTCTCTCTCTCCCTCTATCTCTCTCTCTCTCTCTCTCTCTCTCTCTCTCTCTCTCTCTCTCTCTCTCTCTCTCTCTCTCTCTCTCTCTCTCTCTCTCTCTCTCTCTCTCTCTCTCTCTCTCTCTGTGCTTGCCCGCATGTGTCTGTTTGCCTGCACTGTAAGTATGTATGAATGTTAGCGTCAATTAGCGTTAGAAGGTGTTTAAGTGTGAACACCAGCCGCCACGCGTGTTGTCTTTGATTACAAATGCTGACATGCATGCAGCGCCGCTGACCCCCCCCCCCCCCATATGGGCCAGGATGAATATGTTTGTGTGCGTGTGCAAGACATGTTATACAATATATCCATGTATTTGTATTACTAGCCCTTACCCGTTCAAAGATATGAGCTCCGAAATGATGTGCAGTGTGTGGGTTATGGGATGTGCACTGTGCACACAGTATATGAGGGATGGAAAGTAACTTTAACTGGTGCTTGCATGTGTATATGGCACCCTGCCATATACTACAATGGTATTATGTGTGGTTGTGTGTGTGCGTACGTGCGTGTGCATGTGTGAATGACTGCGGCAGTCTCAAGTGTTACCCAGGGAGCCCCAGAGTGTGGTGGCGGTCTTGTTTGTCTTCTACTGCAGCTCAAACAATGGCTCCCCACGGACCCACTCTACCACTAATTGAGAGACTACAGAAAGCGAGACAACTGATAGTGCCATGCTGCACACACACAGGGCTCAATTACACACACACAGATGCACACACACACACACACACACACACACACACACACACACACACACACACACACGCGCGCGCGCGCGCGCGCACGCACGCGCGCGCGCACACATATAGGCACGCTAGGAAGCATAAAGCGGTAGAAATGTAAAAGAAAAAGTGAATGGAGCAGTTGTATATGTCTACTCATGTGTGTGTATGTATTTACTCACACACACCCACACACATACATGCATGCACGCACGCACGTACGCGCACGCACGCGCACGCACGCACGCACGCACGCACGCACGCACGCACGCACGCACGCACGCACGCACGCACGCACACACACACACACACACACACACACACACACACACACACACACACACACACACACACACACACACACACACACACACTTGGAAGAGATGTCTTCAATTAATCTAGTGAGCCGTCTCTCAGCAGCCCACCAGGGTGAACCAAATACTCCTTGTTGTGTTGTCAGTGTCACTGCACTGTACACACAGTGCACAGAGTGAACCCCTCGGTGTGTATTTAACTCAAAGTGTAAAAAATGGAGGATGCAATGGGGTCCATAAGAACACCCTTGGGGGTTAACTTTAGCACTCATTGTCAGGACACAAAGTGTCTCCTTCGTTGTCCTTCCTTGAGAGGCAGTAATGGTACTGTATGCTGTACACAGCAAAAATCCTCAGTGTTTATTTAACTCATGGGCGGCTTGCACCAAGAGGGTTTAAATAAATCTTAGTTTAGGGTTAATCATGGTTTTGTTGATCTATGATTTATTTTAAATCGAGGTGTGTTGCACCACTTAAATTTAAGCATTGCTTAACAAATCTGTGATTAAACCCTTAACCTGTGATTAAAACTATAACCTGCGATTAATTCATGGTTTAAATGTCCTCCATCTTGGATTTGTGATGTAAACACACTGGAATAAACTATTCTCTTGAGCCTAATATCATTAACGTGACTTATATATTTACTTCGGGGAGAATGTGGGCAGGCCTATCACCTTCTATGTTAAGAAGAGCGCCTGTAGCCAAAAAATATTTAATTTTATAACGCTCCGTCATACTACGGTGACGCTCGGCTCGCTACAGCGCGGTGCGGTGCGGCGCGGTGATGCGCGACTATCTAGGAACTAGGAAGCAAAGAAATACACCACAGTTTGATAGTTTTGTCAATTACGAAGCGATTTCGAAAATTAAAACGTCTGCATATTGGTTGGGAAGTCCACTTCCATGACAACTGACTGTGTTATGTCCCTGTAAATATTTAATAGTTCGCTATTTTAAAATAGCCGATGTACAAGGAAGACAACAATTATGATGAGATTTTTGTTTTCAACTGTGAAACGCTGTCTGCAGCTTCAGTTTGCCTGTGAGGCTTCCCTCGCAGAAGGGGGACCCCCATTCATGTCAATGGCATGTTTGCATTTAAATCATTTTGCAATTAATCCCTTATTGATGTTTAAATCGAAGTTTAAAGTAGTGGTGCAAGAGGATTAACATTAATCCAGGTTTAGAATGAAAAGTAAAACGAAGATTAAAAGGATGGTTTAAAACTAAACCTGATTAATGAAAACTAGGTTTAAGGTTTGGTGCAAGGTGATTAAAAGATAAACCTTGATTTAAACCAGTTTAAGGCTTAAACCGTGTTGGTGCAAGCCGCCCTATAGTATAGACGGGTTTCTGGTCCACGTCACGTTTGATTTGTACCAAAATTAGTCAATGAAACCAGGCTTAACCAGCGCTCCCCAAAACAACAGGTTTGGGGATTGGACGGACTGATTACATGATACAGTCACCTGTGCATTTAGTCTCAATGTTTGTAAACAAGAAACCCGTCTATAAAATTGGAACTCAGGGTCTAATTCATATTTTTGAGAAAGAACTAGGCTACTGGACTGCTGGCATCTCTCTGTCTCTCATGTCTCTCTCTCTCTCACTCTGTCTCAGACCATTGTGTGTGTGTGTGTGTGTGTGTGTGTGTGTGTGTGTGTGTGTGTGTGTGTGTGTGTGTGTGTGTGTGTGTGTGTGTGTGTGTGTGTGTGTGTGTGTGTGTGTGTGTGTGTGTGTGTGTGTGTGTGTGTGTGTGTGTGTGTGTGTGTGTGTGTGTGTGTGTGTGTGTGTGTGTGTGCCTCAGCTATCTGGACCCATTAGTGTGGTATTGTAGGGCTGCTACCAGGAGAATAGACAGCAGAACCAACGGGATTAGGACTTTCGAACAAGGACAGGCAATACCTCTTGATGGATGACAGCCTTCATATCGCCATGGTTATAGTGTGTGTGTGTGTGTGTGTGTGTGTGTGTGTGTGTGTGTGCGTGCACGCGAGCGCACACCATCTTTTTATACTTCTTACCTTACCTCAAACGATTTCAAAAATAGCAGATCTACAAGCTCAGATCCTTTTGAATAACCTAAGTATAAAATAGGACTTAAGCCTATGCAGATACGCGACAGATACGCCACCGAACGCAGTACTTGTGCACTCTGCTGGCGCACAAGTAAGCCACGAGTGCACAGGGAGCAAGTTGGCATGCACCTCGACAGAGTGCAGTCTAGTTGTAACAGTGTTGGTGTTGCAGTGTCCCTTCTCCAAAGAAAAGTGTAGGAGTGATGCCCTTGAATTTCACATCACTATAATAACATTTCACTCGCTCTCTATCTCTCTTGCTGCTCTACTACTTTAGAACCGTGCCCATCTCAATTTTCCACAACCATCATAAAAGCCCAAGGCTCAAGGATTTGTAAATATTTGTTGTGCTGTGGCACTCCATCGCTATGAAATAAAAAACAAGACAGGGTCTAATAGCGGCGTGGCTCCCATGTGGATCTCCGTCTTCATGGCCAGTGTATGACATATCGCAGGGGTTTTCAAAGTGGGTGACGGGGAACCCTGGGGTGCCGCGACGGCAGTCCAGGGGTGCCCTGGGAAAATTTGATAATATTTGGACACTTGAAAAAATATTTAGAATCATTTTAAACTTGAAGTGCAAAGTTATTTTCAGTCAGTTCTAACCAAAATGGCTATTATCTCAATGTTTTCCTCGTAACATAATCACTAAAAATTGTCATTGTCGGGCAGAAACTTCGTACCGGTATCTCCAAGTTTCAAATGTGTACGTCTTTTGGTAAAGCAAAGCCCTGCTTCATCATACAAGACTGTCGCACAAAACTAGTGAAAACAGCCGATCTACAAGCACACAGTTGTGTGCTTGTAGATCTGCTGTTTTCACTAGTTTAGTACATTTTATAGATGATAAATGCAAAACGAACGTTTTTGGACATACAAGGTTTCCACCCGACAACGACGATATGCTATAAATATAAGGTGCTGGGAGTGAAAATTATAATGTAAGGGTGCCTCGGATTAAAAAAATATTCATGGGGTGCCCTGAGACAAAAGAGTTTGGGAACCCCTGACATATCGACTGTGTCGGGTGGAAACCTCATATGTCCAAAGCTGTTACTGTTACTTTTCAACTGCGTTTCGAGCTTGCAAATCTGCTACTTTTGATGCTTTTGTGTGACGCTGGAAATAAGAGGTTTCTGCCCGACAGCCGTGATATCTATTACGTATGAGGGTCCGTGCCCACAGAGGGCGCCTTTTGAGCTGGCAGTGCCAGTCTGCCATGCGTTATCCCTTCAGGGCTCCTGACGCCCGCCATTTTTGGCGTAGTGCCCTGGGCGCTTCAAGCTGGAACCTTTGAGCCGCTCGCTGCTCTTTTGGTCATCCTGGCTGTGTGTGATAATGAGCCGATGTTGAATCATTGCCACAACCATGAGAAGAAGCCCTTGATTACTTTGTTCAGCTAAGCTATTTTTGCTAATAACACAGATCAGGACATTAGAGCACAGCAATGTTTGATCAGTTTGAACATGATGATTCCCACTGCGGCCCTCAGCTCAAAAGGCTTCCATTTTAAAATTAAAGTTAAATATTTCCAAAAATATATGTGGAAAAAATGTCCAGTACAAAGCTCCTTCCTTGGCCTACTGGCGCAAGACTTTTGTCACTGATCAGTCCAACGGTTTGCGAGATTAGCCCCGGAAAATCATCACGACAGACTCACAGACAAGACTTGCAGAGAGACCCACAGACAGTCAGGGATCTATTTTGGGGTTGTGGGCCCCCATGGGATGCGGATAAACATACATTGTTGTTTTTTATGTATTACAGTATTACAACAGTTGGGGGAAATTTAATAAATGGAGAAAATACCAGAAAGGCTATTTCTGTAGTATAAATAGGGCACGACATGTGTATTTTGGCTCTTTTTTTTAACATCTGTTTATTAGTATTTTTCATTTTTAAAGACATATCGTCCATAGCAAATATGGAGAGAAAACATCATGACAAAACCAGGTTGGACCATATGACAGAGTAGAAAAAACCTTATACCAATACAAAAGTCGAATATACATATATAAACAATAAAACAAAACTGACAGTTAAAACTTAAATAATACTACAGCAATAATGACAAAACAAACAAGAAAGTAAAAAATAAACAAGACAAACAACAATCAAACAAACAAACAAATGGCTGATGGCGGCACGCGTCCCCGGAGATAGGCGAACAGCATACAGAGTAATCACACGTTGTAATTAATCAGTAAAAGTTAGCAGGTGACCCTAGGGGGCGACTAAGCACTGTCTGCTCTTTTCAGGGACTCTAAAAGGCGCAGGATAGGTGACCATATTTTTTGGAACTGGGGCTCCCTATCTGTGAGGACAAATCTTACTCTCTCCAGGTGCAGGACTCCGCCTAGTTCCTTTATCCACATGTCAATGGATGGGGGTTTAACTGATTTCCAGGCTTGAAGGATTAATTTCCTGGCGAGCAATGTAGAGAGCCTAACAACTTGATTCTCCCGGTTGTTTTGGGCCCACCCTGGCTCCAGCACCCCGAAGAGCGCAGGTGTATTTTGGCTCTTGAGCTGAAAAGGTTTGGGACACGCTGGGCTTTTATGATGAGCTGGGCTTTTATGAAGGTTGTGGGAATTGAAGGCGTGTTATCTCCTCCGTGTCATCAGTGCCCAGATACCCTAGGTGGGGTTGGTAAAAGGGCCTTTCTGTTTGGCACAAAAAAAAAACAAGCTCGAAACACAGCTGAAAAGTGGCGGGCTTAATATTTTTATGTGTTGTGTCAATGTCAGGTATTTTGTTTGTTTTTTGTATGGTGTTGTAATCTTTTTTCTTTTCTTTTTATCTTCATGTCTTGTCTGTAAACAGTCTTTTTTATTGTCAAGTAAATGTTGTCTTGTTCGTCCAAAAAAAACAAAAAAAACTAAATAAACATAAAGTGGCGGGCGTCATAACGCATGGTTGACTGGCACTGCCAGCTCAAAAGGCGCTCTGCTCTCTGTAGACGCAGCCCCTCATACGTTATAGATATCACTGCTGTCGGGCAGAAACTTCATAGCGATGGAGTACCACAGCACAGCAAATCATTTACAAATCCTTGAGCTGGGCTTTTATGATGGTTGTGAGAATTGAGATGGACGTGTTATCGCCTCCGTGTCATCAGTGTCCATACCCTAGGTGGGACTGGTAAAAGGGCCTTTCTGTTTGCATGTTCTCTCCGTGTCTCCTAGGGTATAGGTACCCTCACCAAAAAAAATGCAGTAATCCTGGTCTCTATACTGCCTCCCTCTGGCCAGCCGGGGCGCCTGATGGAGGGGAAAGGAACTGGTTGGAACAACGTGTTCCTTCCACGTGCTACGTCCAACTGGGGAAACTCCCCTCTGTCAGGTGAAAATAAGCAACTTGGACTCCTCATGCATAGAAGGAAGCATGAGGTCAGTCCGTTGTCTCCCCAGGTTGGCAGAGGGAGTGTAGCGCCCAGGATTACATTCGATGACACTGGGTGAAAAATGTGTTACAAAATCGGGGGATAAAAAACATATATATAAAAAAAAGAAACACGCCGTAAAACCAACACCATAATACAGCGTAGACCAGGGGTCTTCAACAGGGGGTCCGGGACCCCTAGGGGGTCCTTAGAGTTACTACAAGGGGTCCTCCAAATCTTTCTCCTTTTCTATATTAACCACTTGAACCCTAGCGCCCATATTCTGAGAACTTTAGCCAAAAATAGCAGATCTACAAGTTCACAACGCCTCGCGCTGCGAGGCGTTGTGAGCTTGTAGATCGGCTATTTTTCGGCAAAGAGCTTTGGTGTAGAGGGGAAAAAGAGCAGACTAAGTACAGAGTGAAATGTCAAGTTCATTAAGTATTGACGGTTCAAGTGGTTAAATATCTGAAAACACAAATTGACATGAATCCAAAATACACTGATGATTGTGCTGTCAAACAATGAAACTATGGAATCTATGAACAGCTTGTGGGGGTCCCTGCTTCATCTCTCTGTCAACTAAGGGGTCCTTGGCCTGAAAACGTTGAAGACCCCTGGCGTAGACTACAGGCTGTATCGTATGTGTTCGCATCGTTGACACGTTCACTTGGTAAAAACGAGAGAGAGAGAGCCCAGAGCGAGGAGGCAGGGCCATGGCTGCGGCTGCTTGTGTAGTCAATGGGGCCCTTTTACAAGCCATTTAAGGGGATGAAAAGCATGTCCTTTTTGCAGCGCGACACCGGTGTCAATGTGTTTCAAAGGCGCTCCAGGGCCATTTATAGGAGCTCTGGCTCCAGCGTCCTCTTTGATTAAAGCGCTTCAGTCGGGGGGGTGGGGGGTTTGGGGAGGGAGGTTGGACGCAATGCTCTGCTAAGTGATTATGGAAATAACCTCCACCACCACCACCCTCATTTGCTCCCACACGAGGCTCACTCCAAACAGTGAGCCTCGTGTGACTGCATGTGTGGCATGCGCATCACGCGCGTGTGGGTGTTTTTGTGTGTATTTGCTTTGTCGAGAAGGAGAGGAAGAGAGCGTAAAAGAGAGTATACAGTAAATGTGTCTGTCTTTAAGGAGATATAATTTCACAGTAAGTATTGCATACTACACCTGTAGGAAGAGTAGGCTTGCATGTGTAAAGGGAGAGAGAGTTAGTGAGCGAGTGAGAGAGAGAGAGAGACAGAGAGAGAGAGAGCGATGGCATGATGAGTCTCATGGAGTGGTTGTGCTCAGCTTAAGTGTTCTGGTTTTGATTAATTAATGGGTCTCCACAAGCCCCTGACACACACTAAGAGCCTTCTCCTCTCCTCTCCTCTCCTCTCCTCTCCTCTCCTCTCCTCTCCTCTCCTCTCCTCTCCTCTCCTCTCCTCTCCACCCCGCCTCCAGCCCCCACCACCGTGAGACCACTAAAATACATTTCTTTTAGGTTTGCATTTTTATAAATGTTTTGGGCTGCCATGTTGGCTATGTACATTTTCTCAGAATGTTTCGCTTTTGCTGGTGCCCTGTGGGAACGATGCAAGTGGGGAATTCATGCCCCACCCAGATCTGCAATACTCATTATACCCATTTTTCCCACTGGCAGATTACCTGTTGTACCCATCTTCAACCGCTTATCCAGAATCAGGTCGCGGGGGTAACAGTTCCAACTGAGACTTCCAGATTTCCTTATCCTGAGCAACTTCCTCCACTCCCTCTGGGAGTATACCGAGGAGTTCCCAGGCCAGTTTGGAGATATAATCCTTCCATCTGGTCTTAGGTCTGCCACGGGGTCTCCTCTGTCTGTTAGGACGACAGAATACTCTGTAATATCTTTCTGTCCTTGTTGCTTTTATGACCATACGGAGAACCCAGATGTCATACGGTCGGTAGGATCCAAACGACCTCTTACTTGCATGCACACACGCAAAGATTTCATCTCCTTATGAAAATGTGTTTCTGTGTCTGGGTCATTTCATATGTCCTTGTTTTTACGGCATGGCTCTGCAGAAGTCTAGCCACCTATTACAGGGTTGGTCTGTGTCTGTGAGTCTGTCTGTGTGTCCGGAGCTAATCTTCCAAACCGCTGGACTGATCAGCACCAGATTTCATGTGGACAATGTCAGTAGGTCATAGAAGTGTTTCTCAAACTTTTTCATGGCCGTGGACCCTCATATGAAAAGGTTTTCTTTTGTGCCAGGGACCTCCAGAAGAGAAGATTTATGTTAAAAACGAAATCTAAATTATTCAACATTTCCAAACATCTTTTTCAAATATTTTTTAAAAATAGTACATATAGTAGATGTGCAATCTTTTAAAAGCCAACATATACATTGATAAAGTGGCTATAATGATTTTGATGCAGTGTTAATTTTGTTGACTAAGACTCAAAGACAAGTCTAAGGGTAACTACTTTTGCTGGACCCTACTTTGAGAACCTAGACGAGTTGACGACTAGTGGGTTGTGTGCTTGTAGATCCGCTGTTTTCTCTACTGTTGTGCGACAGCCTTGTATGATGAAGCAGGGCTTTACTTTGCGAAGAAACGTTACACATTTGAAACTTGGAGATACAAGGTTTCTTCCCGACAGTGACGATATTTACAAAAAAGGTTGAGAAACACTGCTGTAGATGATCGACGTCACAGACTGGCCATGTGAAGTCCGAGATACACATTGGAGCCATCAGTGGTGGAAAGTAAAAGTATACAATTTTGAGGTATTTGTACTTTACTTGAGTATTTCCAATTTCCAATACTTTTACGTCTACTCCACTACATCTTGGATCCTAATATTGTACTTTTACTCCCCAACAATTATTTGAAAACTTTAGTTACTAGTTAGTTTGCATATATACGTACATACTGGACATAAACCACTTTAGCCCTATTTTATACCTTGGCTACTTGAAAATAGCCGTATCTAGATCTGCTATTTTCAAACATTGTGTACATATTGATGCCAATGCTTTTGTAATTTTACTCAAGTAAATGTTGAATTCCGTACTTCTACTTGTATTTCTATATTTCAAAGTGATACTTTTACTTAGTTTTTTTTTTCTTTTTGAGCGGTGGTCACAACGCTCCTATACGTGGCCGTGTGTGTGGGTCTGTCTGTCTGTCTGTCTCCGTGTCTCCGTGTCTGTCTGTCTGTCTGTAGCCTGCAGTAACCTTTTCTGACCACACATGTTAAGGGAGGGGCGCTGTTGCGCACACACACACACACACACACACACACACACACACACACACACACACACACACACACACACACACCACCGCTCAGTTCACACGAGTGTGATTTTTACAATATATTTATTGAGTTTTCTTTTCTTTTTTTTTACAGAGAACATTTTTTTACAAACATAAAACAAAAACAAAAACAATCCCGTAAAAAAACCACAACACAATATAAAGAAAAACAACAACAACACAACAAAAAAAAACAATAATAACGATTTACATATTTTCTTTTGACATAATACTTTTACTTAGTAAGTAAAACATTTGAGTACTTTTTCCACCACTGGGAGCCATGCCGTTCCCATGTGGATCTCTCCATGTTTTCACATTCCAAGACCAGGGGGAAGAAGAGCCCCCCTGGTTCTGTCCTCTCCCTCCTTGCTTATTTCTGCTCATTAGTTGAATAGTGTCCTGAAAGCCTGCAGCTACCAGCACATCACTCCAGAGGTTATTACTCATACTGGAAACACACATTTGAAGCACACACATAAGCACACTCTATTCTCTTTCTCCCCTTCTCTCTCTCTCTCTCTCTCTCTCTCTCTCTCTCTCTCTCTCTCTCTCGCTTTCACACTCTCTCCTTTTTCAATCTCTCAATCAATCTCTCTATTTCCGTGCACTTTCTGTGTCTCTTTCAAGTCTTTAAATATTTATTTCATCTGTTCGTATGAAGGCAGCATAGGATGGAGGCAAAGTGCCTGCACATCATGCACATGCATGAAGTGGGCATGTAACGTTGCAAAAAGAACAGTATGTTAGCTAGGGAAAATGCAGTGAGGTGCACATGAACTCTTGTTAATGCAAAGCGCTCGTACAGTCTTCCCGTACAGCTGCGTTCCGTACCACTGTATATAGGTGAGATCATTTGCATGTATGTTGTCACGTGCCATTGGCCCTCGAATGAATGTGTCCCACCATGGAAGATTCCACCAATTAACCCAACACAACACAGTTGTCATGTGGTAATTGACCTAATTGTTTGGCTTGTCAGCTCCCGTTCTCCATATTAAGCATTAAATATGCAGGGTGTCATTAATCAAGGGATTATCATGTAGCCAGGACTGGTCTAGCGCACTGCGTCGTGTTCCCGCTTAGCTCCGTTGTGAGATATTATGGCTCGCGAGAGAAGGTGTTGTATAAGCTGCTTCTCCTTGTATTTTAATCGCTATAACATTTTTATACACTGGGCTTAAACCTTTAATGGCTTGTGAAAGTCCTTATTTTACAGCCCAACAGCCCCGACATCAAATTATCCCCCGTGTTTACCATGCGCCGTCTTTGGTGGGCAAAGTGGACTTGCTAGAAAATTGTGGGAAATTGAATTTTGTGAAGCCCGGGCATATCACAAATCACTATCTGTTATTCCCAATGCTATCATCCCATTACTGTAAAGCTTCCCACTTCACCCTTAATGTAGTCTCTCAAGAACAGCCTCAGAGAACGCTACGCTACTGAGTCTGTCACACACCAAAACCACAGAAGGGATTTGGGGCGGAACCCAGGTCTGGAGACAGGCAGCGCTTTTGACCAATCAAACATCGTGGGCGGGATCTAATGTGTGCGTCTGTAATGCGTCCCCCTCACAGATGGAAACGCAAACAACCACCTGAATCAACATGGCGTCCTCGGAGCCGACCACTCCACGTAAACTTGTAACAGTTTGTAGAGTTTGTGGAAACCAGTTACTGTTCGGAAAAAAGGGACAAGTTTTACATTTATTGACAAAACCGGAATTGAGGACTGCTTTGGAGGATCTAACCCTGGTGCCTGTTGTTGCAGAAGATGTCATGAAATCTGTTTGTCTAAGTTGCAGTAAGTTACTGGATAAATATTCACGCACCAAAGTAATTTTAGAAAACACCGCAAATTCGGTCAATATACTATGCGGAGGAAATACTGTCAGACACAAACGTTGTGCCACTATATCGCCGACAAAACCACACGAGCTAAAAAGAATGGTAAGTAACCTTTGTCTTAATTTATTGTGTGTTTTTGTTTTGTTTGTGTTGTACTGTAAATGCCTTTACACACCTGGCGAATTAGCGAAGCGTCGCTAAAAAGCCCCCTGAAAATGACTAAAGGGTGGCGTGAATATATACGTATAAAATACTCACATTGAATAATAGTTATCTGTTGTATCTCAATGCCAAATTCGCCCCAGCATGTAAAGACCTTAAATCAGCCAGCCTGCTATTTTGAACACAAAGCAACTTGCTTAATTCACTGCTTCGTCTGGGACAACAAAGGCATGGTGGTGTATTTCACCTAAAACATACATTTTGACCGCAAAAATAGCATAACATTCATTGCATGAGCTCCACTCTATGCTATGAGGGCTAATAGGCCTATATAATAAGATGTGAGTATAAACGGATGCAAAACTAATGTATTCTGTACAGTACAAGTAAGAATAAAAGCGTTGGGTTTGTGTTGGGACACAGATTGTGAGGGTGGGGTATTGTGTCTATTCAATGATATAGCGGGGTATTAATAGCATTATTAAGATGAAATGTTAATACCAATGTCATGTTATTTTCAGGCTAAAGAAGCCAGAACTTCATCTGCAGAGATGCCAGCCCATGTTGGTGTCTCACAGCCATCCCATAAACCTGGAATCATACCATTTTCCCCTAGGACAGTTAAGGTCAGTATGTATTCAAGATTCACAAAGTACTGTATATGTTCACTATAATAGAGGGTACACCTACCCCAAATGTTAATTTGTCTATATTGTTTGTACTTTAAAACTGAATATCAACATATAGGTTTAACTTTGAGTAAAATATGTACTAATTCTAAAAGGATCCTTTTAATGGTAACCAGATAAACGACAGACAGCAGACCAGGAAGTTTAACACTAGACAGTAGACATGCATGAGCACTGTTGTTCCTAGACAAAAGGCAAATGGCGTTAGTGCCACATTTAAGTAAATAAATAAATATGCATGGTCTTAGACAAAGGACAGGTCACTTAACACGTTTTTTGTATATGACTAGAAGATGCAAATGGTATGCTTTTCCCCCAACCAACAACACCTTTAGCTTCCTTAAGAATGCCAGAGTGTACAAAAGGACATCATCTGTATGAATTCATTTGATTTTCTTTTACAGATGGCTGTAAGAAAACTCACAATGGAAGAAGAGGCCTCCGAATCCACTCAACCCATTCCAACAACCACTTTGTTGCCGCCATTGACTGTCCAAAACATTGCACCACCTGCTGTTATACCAGTTCCAACAACCGCTGCTGTTCTTGAGCCCACACAAAGCATTGCCACACAGACAATGTCACCTATCAAAACATTTTCCCCTGTGACGAGACCATCAAGGATGCAAAAGCAGCGTCGAAGGCAACACATTATCAGGAAGACCACAATCAAGGTAGTACTTCTTTTCTAGTTGAAATATGTTCTGATTTATTATGAAATATAAAAATGTACATTATTTTACACACTTTGTTTGACCCCCTTTAAGTTTAAACTATAAATGGTATACAATATGTTTTCCCTCTGCCAAATCTCCACACACAAAAAGCCATTTCCAAGAAAGGATTGTAGTTGCATACGTAAATAATTCTATGACTGCATCTGCTACTACTACTAATGATAATAATGTCATTGTCCACAGGTTCAAAGGATTTCTCAGTACAGTTGTGCCAGCCGAATCCTACGTGGGACATATAGAAAGATTGGCGGATTACTTATTAAAGGGAAAATTGAAAGAATCCCAAAGGTATTGATAGCAGAACCTAGCTTGTTGGATGCAACAGTTGAAAACATTCTCAAACGTTTGAATAAAGAGTGCAAGTCACTGTGTAAGAAATTATTCAACTCTGTATTAAGGCAAAAAAATCCCCAAGCTCTAAACGATTTCAAGTGGGACAATTTGATAAAGGAGTGGAGGTTAAATGCACCAATTTTTCTGAAGTTCTTAGAATGTTCTGGCACCAGCTATGATGACAAAATCAACATACAAGGGCTCACATCACGACAAAAACACAGGAGAAAAACACAAGCCTGCACATTGGCTATGGCTGGCGCTACCCTCTTAAAATCTCGTAACAGGGAAATGAGTGCTCCAATGTATCGTAACACACTTGTACTGAGAAACGGAGGAGCTAAGAAACGATGCATTCAGCGACTTGCGCGAATTGGAGTCTGCATGTCGAACACTAGCTCTTTGTCTAAGCTGAAGGAGATGGGGAAAGGATGGGACAGGAAGGTTCTCCAGTGGAAAGCCAAAGAGAGTGGATGCCAGGCTGACCCACAGTGCACCATTGAAGACACTTTGAGAGATGAAAGCCAGCAGGTTTGTAAACAAATGTGAAAATGTCTAGATATTCTCTCTCTATAGGCTAAGAGTGTGTGTGTGTGTGTGTGTGTGTGTGTGTGTGTGTGTGTGTGTGTGTGTGTGTGTGTGTGTGAGTGTGAGTGTGAGTGTGAGTGTGTGTGTGTGTCCAACAGTGTTGTATCTCTGTAACTAATACACCAGATCTTATATTGTTATATAGTCGGGTGGCGATTCCAGTTCAAGCAGCAGTCAAAGCGTTGTCTCAGAGTGGGATGATTTGGAGCCCACCGATGAGACCAACTCTGAATCTGGAGAAGACAGTCCATGTCCAAATGATGAAAGTGACGACAGTGCCATGTCTGGTGTTGAGCCATTCTTAGACACTGAGGTGACTACCAAATACTGTACATGTTGTATAGGTGGAAATACATTGTACAGTAATTGTGTAATTATACTTAGTTCCCACCACTGTAGTTACTTCCGTCAATCTACTTGTAATAATATAATAATAATTTACAGATTTCAGGGAATTCATAATAATGCTTTAGTGATTGATGTAAATAACAATCCTGCAGAATCAGATTACACAATATGAGTTAGCCTGTGTCTTTTTGTATGCTAACTAAACCCTGTGTGTGTGTGTGTGTGTGTGTGTGTGTGTGTGTGTGTGTGTGTGTGTGTGTGTGTGTGTGTGTGTGTGTGTGTGTGTGTGTGTGTGTGTGTGTGTGTGTGTGTGTGTGTGTGTGTGTGTGTGTGTGGTGTGTGTGTGTGTGTGTGTGTGTGTGTGTGTGTGTGTGTGTCCAGCTAGCGGAGCCGTTGCAGCAGGTTGAGGCGGAACACGGACGCTCCCAGCAGCTGCTGCAGCAGGTGGAGGAGCTGATGGAGGAGACGTCTCTCCTCCAGGCCAGGAGCCACACAGACACCTCCCTCTGGTCTGAGATGGAGAGATGCCTGGACCGAATCTCTCTGGCACACAGCAACCAGCAGGTACACTAAGACACCCTTAACGATAATATAGACTCACACAGCCAAGGAGCTGGTACACTAAGACAGTAATCTCTCAGGAACACACTATTGCTTTGCAGACAAACATACCAATGTCTAGAAAGCCATAGTTAGTTTTTTCCTGCAGTGTTAAAGTTAACTTTGAAATGTACTGTAATAAAAGCTCAGTGGATGTTCTTATTATTTAATACTTGATTGATAATTAATATAATTATATATCTTGTGTTTACAGGACACTGTCAGCTTACCATATCAGATCACCATCGACAACCTGGACCGCACAGTGAGACCACATGTCATGACTGCAGACCACCAAACTGTTCAACACAACTGGCTGATAGCAGTTGCCAACAAAGAACGTGTTGGATCAGAGCATCTTCAACTCCAACACAAAAAGTCCATCTGGGATGTTCCAACATCCGACGTCTTACCCACCGTTGAGGACCAAGAACAATTGAGATCTGAATTCAAAGAGCTTGTTGGGAGGGTGTTGGTAAAACATATTCCAGATTTCAGTCAATTCACAGAAAATGTTCAAGAGCACATTCCACATGAGTACTCATCTATTATGGCCTCCAAAACAGAAATCGTTCCACTAGGTTTGCTAGAAACCAATGAGAAAAAACCTGCAGAACTGTTGTCAGCTCTGAAGTTCATTAATGAACGTTATGTCCCCACCTCCCCAGATGATGTGTCAGAGCCCGCTGTTAAGGTGCTACTCACCGGGGACCAACTCACAAAACAGAACGTAGATTCTGTTCTGTTAACAATGACAAATGACAAAACACCCTATCAAAAAATTGAGGGAATTAAGGCTTCAATCGCAGACTTTCACTGTGTTATGAATCACAATGATGTTATATTTAAAGAATTCTATAACCCAAATTCCATTAGTGATGTAGGTTCTCTGTTTCATCTTCGCACTAAAATCAACAGAAGAAATGTTACCAAGTCTGCGCTGGGAGACAACTTCAGGGCATGTGATGTTTTCATTAATGATGTGACAGATGCGTCTGTCCTAACGGCTGCATTACACTATTTTGGCATGGACTCACCTCTTGACCCACCAAAAACATACATGATACCAGTGCAGTTTACATGGGCAAGTGAAAAGCAGATATGGTGGGACCAGCATGTGTTTAACATAATAGATAAATACATTCTGACTGACAGTGTAGATGTGCCAAGTGCCAGTAAGGCCTCTGGGATTAATAAGGACTCCAGGGAAGTAATTAAATGTAATTACCCAGGCTGCACAAAGACATTTAAAAACGCTTCCCAGAGAACACAACATTTCAAGAAAATGCACAAGACGGAGCTTATTGACAATGTAGGGCAAAAAGACAAAAACAAGGAGAGTAGTGGTGGAGATTGTGATGGCGTTTTCTTTTATCACAGCAAGTTTCTTAAATTTGCTTTGCTAGCAAGAAATTTCCAAGACTCCATTTATGAGGGAGATGGCAAAAGGACCTGTAGGTTATGGAAATTTAAATTACTTAATTTCCGCAAAGCAGGAAGAACCAAATACAGCCTGGAGGCATTGAAACTTCAGCTAGATTTGAACGCCGTTCTAGAGCCAGCTGACGCTCACAGATTAATGTGGAATCGCTCTGTCAACACGCGAGGTGGGGTAGGCCAAAACATTGCTTTAGATTTGAACTGTGAGCATTATGTTGGCTTCACCAAAGAGTTGATTTCTTCCCTGGGGTCTAACGTAAAATTTGACATTGCTCAAGACATGTCACGCACTGTTGGTGTTCAGAAAGAGCTCATGGTGAGCTTTGATAACGATTGTGGGATAAAAACAGAGTCAGGCAGACACACCGCTGTGAACCGGGATAATGACATAATGACAATGGTAGATGTACTTCACAACCACAAGGTTTTCCACAAGCAACCTGATAGGGGACCCTACCGTCACTTCAAAAAACAGCATGTTAACGCCTTACACAGATTAGATACAGATGATCTTGAGAAGTGGATTAAAAAACATAAGATAATTATTGCCAACAACGAAGACCGCAGGTTGACCTCGAGAGAAATGTACAACCGTTGAGTTATATACACTGTTATCCTGTCACAAATGTACTACCACCTATATATTGTAATATACATATTTTACTTTGCACCTGAATTTTTCCAATGCTTACAGAATAACATTGCTGTTTCTTATTCTGTGTGGTCCTAATAAAAATGGGAGGAGAAAAAAAAAACGTTTTCATCATTTGAAATTGTGAAATGTGGACAAAATGGGACTAGTATATAAGATGTGCAATCAGCATGTACCACTTTAGCCCTCTTTTATACAAATAGGATATGAAAATATCCGATCTACAAGCTCACAATGTGTCACGATGCGACACGTTGTGAGCTTGTAGATCTGCTATTTTCAAACATTTTGTACTTTTACTTTTGGAACTTTTCCGGACCTTTACTTATAAGGGTGCCCTCAGACCAAAATACATATGAGAGTGGAATCCACGTTCCTCCAATGCATTTCAATGAGAGTGAAGCGGTTTCATGCCAGCAGAGGATTTCTGCAAAAAACGCTCCCTTATTGAAATGCATTGGAGGAACGCGGATTCCACTCTCATAGGTATTTTGGTCTGAGGGCACCCTAACAGAGTTTTTCTATATCAGAGTAGTTCTATATTTAAGTATTTATAATTTTACAAGTAAAATAAGTTGGTTCTTTTTCCTCCACTGTTCAATATTGAACTATGTCATATGCCTTTGAGTTATGTGGGACCATTAGTGGAGTGGAGGGCAAAACACACCCAAAATAAATCCTCCAGTTCTAGGCAACACAGTAGGACTTTTTTCTTATTTACACATGAAAACTCAATGGTATAATAATGAAAATGGGTGGTTCTCCCCTTAAAGACGTTAAGTGCCAGTCTTGTCAAAATATCAAGTCTAGTATAGGTATGAAAATACCTACTGCATTGTAATCAAAAAGCAAGATACAAAAATACTTTCGGATGTTTTTTATTAAACATAATGCACAAGCATAATAGCAAAACAGTCTGTGAACATATCAAACACAGATTAAGTGTTGTGTTTCTTTGAACACACTTACATGCAGTAAAAGCCTATGATCGACCGTGCAGACTCAGACTCATGAGGCCAAATGCCCTAAGCTCAAAGAATGGCTCGTCATCCTCTTCCCAGTCAGAATCACTATTCGCAAAGACCTCTGACAGAACATCAAAAATGACCTGGGCATCTTTAAGTGTGGATATTGGAATATGCCAGAGAATGTCTTCAAGAGTGAATAGGAATTGGCTCTTTTTAATCACTTCGTCTATGATTGTTTGTGATGTGTCTGTGGTAATCGTTGTGGTGCAGTACACAGCCAACTCCTTATTAAGTCCAGACTGTTTGAAATGTGACCTTTTGTTCTCCATTCTAGTCAAGATTTCTTTCCGCTGCGAGTCAGTGACTGGTCTTTGCCTAGGAACAACCGCTTGTCCTGCATTTAACTCGATTGAGCTTGCATTACCGTCACATGATAAGCTGCAGTTACAAGACATGGCACACAGGTCACAGCATGCATGTGCAGGAGATACAGAGTTCACCTCCAAACCATCAAAAAGTTCAAGCAATTTGACCCTCCGGCATGCATTTTTAATGGAGATATATTGCCTCATTTTTTTTGAAACACCGTGCATCTGTTGACCATTGTACAGGATGACAGAATGGGCTTCTTCTCCTTCTCTCCCTCCTCTGCCCAAGAACTGCATGTATGCTTCTATGTTTTTGGGGGGCCCATAATTTACAACGTGATTGATTTCTTTGAAATCTACCCCCATTCCCAAGGCTGAAGTGGCTACGAGCACTCGTAGGACAGAGTTAGGGTCATTGAGAGAACTGATGATCTGTTTTTTGATCTCCTCGTTGGTTTCTGCGTGATACATGTCCACAAGTCTGTTACCTGGCAGATCTTCAGCTCCCACAGGGTGCAGCATCTTTTCTCCAAGAAGCCGCGTGAAGACTGCGTGTACTTTGCCCAAGTCAGTGTAATTTGTACAGTATATAACTGTCTTTTCAGTGAAAGTTCCTTTAAGGGAAATTTCTTTGCACAGCCAAGCAAATGTCTCTGAGGGGTCACCAGGCACCTTTTTCACTGCAAGTCGGATGTTGGGGCGATCAGGGTTTCTGATCACTTCAACGCACTCCTCCATTCCCAGAAGCAGTTTGACTTGCTTTCTGGTCTTCAGGGATGCAGTTGCAGTCAACGCTAGGACAGGTACAGCAACTGGAAGGACGCCACGCAGTTCTCCAACTAATCCACACCACTTGCGGAATGGACCTTCACCAGAGTCTTGTCCCTCACCCCTAGAAAACAAAATGTTACAATAGATTATCAATACTTGTTGATACTCTCACTCTCTCTCTCACACACACACACACACACACACACACACACACACACACACACACACACACACACACACACACACACACACACACACACACACACACACACACACACACACACACACACACACACACGGTAACAGGATGAATGGTCACATACATCATGTATGCTTTACATTACTTTGCCATTTTTCAAAATCCCCCTTTATTAACATTTAGAATAGACAATTTTACATCGAGGTGCCCAGATGTCCCTAGTGCCCAGTCTGCATACCTATACAGTATTATATGCCCACAACAATAAGCAATGCAACACATCAATCTAGGTGGATAATAAATACATGAATAACCTAACATCAGTGTTAACAATATAATATCAAGAATAATAAAGTGTATAATGTAATTACATTGGAAGTCAGGTCAACAATGTCCGTCTACATTTTAAGGTATCTCAATCTCAATATTGAGTTGACCATTTTCTTGCCTCAAATACAAGTTTACTTTGTATTGAATGTTTGTGCAACTTTGGGGTACATAGTGTTGGGGGAAAAGTACTCAAATTAATTATCAATATGGGTGTATATGTAGACATACTCTGTTAAGAAGTCCGCCAAAAGTATTGGCGTCAAAATGTACTTAAAGTACCAAAACTAAAAGTTCTCATTTTGCAGAATGTCTCATTTCAAGTTTTAAAATACTGCGAGGCATTGTGAGCTTGTAGATTGGCTATTTTCTATAGTCCAAAATGTATAGGTCTACACGACTGGATGTTTAGATTCGAGATGTAGTGGAGTAGAAGTAAGAAGTATTGGAACTACTCAAGTAAAGTACAAATACCTCAACCGTGTACATTAAGTACAGTAATTAAGTAAATGTACGTGGTTATTTTACAACGCTAGCGATAACGTTAGTATGTTTCACTGATATGGGGGAGGGTACTTGGGAAAATGTGAAAAACAGTAGCCTACTCTGTACAGTACAGAGGCTAGAAGCAAGGAAGAAAAAACATAATAAACAAGTACGTACCAGGACACAATCGTGTGGCACTCATCCACAGCCAATCCTACCAATCTATGACGAAAAACGTCATTTTGGAGGATTTTTCGCCATTTCTTACTTCCAACAAAGGTCTCCGGCGATCCAAAAACAATGGACACATCACCAGCTGCAATGGCTGCGTCTGAGGCGTCGTTTTGGCCTGCATACGCTGCGGAAATGCCGAGGTCTGTTAACATTCGAACTTGTTCTTCCATGATCGAAACAAGTGGACTTATTACCAAAACGATCGCATCCTTTGTCCATCGCTCTGGGAAGGCGTCGGATAGTAGCCTACAAACCGTTGGCCAGGCTTGGTAAATCAGGCTTTTCCCAAACCCAGTGGGCAAACATGCCAAAACATCACGCCGATCTATCAAGTACTTCAAACAAATGTGCTGCAGAGGTTTTAATTGTTCAATTTGGAGTAATTGAGCAACTCTTGTAAGCACGCTAGAAAAAAGTTCCTCGTCCACAGTAGCATCCATGTTGCGTCGTTGTTGTTGTTTTCTGTTGTGTTCCGTGTGTAGAGTAGCAGTTCCGCTATAGTAGTTTCGGGAGGGAACCAAAACAGGGGGCGGACCAGGCTTACAAGCGGAACTAGTTTTAAAATTCGTTCTCAACCGGGGAATTCCTTGTATCCCCGCCCCTTTTTCTCTTGGTCCCAGAGTCAAAGGAAGAGAGGCCGACCGATAGGTGTCGCCCTTTCTTCTTTGACGATGGGTTCCCAGATTGCCCTTAATGTACTATCAGTGAGTGCCTACATCAGCTTACCTGCTCTAATACTACTCTATGGGCCCTTATAGAAAGGTGTGTGTGTGTGTGTGTGTGTGTGTGTGTGTGTGTGTGTGTGTGTGTGTGTGTGTGTGTGTGTGTGTGTGTGTGTGTGTGTGTGTGTGTGTGTGTGTGTGTGTGTGTGTGTGTGTGTGTGTGTGTGTGTGTGTGTGTGTCCCTTTGAATGCTCGCACATAACGCGCGTGTGTGTGTGTGTGTGTGGTCGTGCAGGGGAGCAGAGCAGGCAGATGGCAGAAGTCCAATTCACGGCTGATTCACGGCTGAGGCTTATGTATTTAGAAGCAGATTGCCTCCAGGTTTCTATAAAAGGTGTTGAGCTGCCACTTTTATTGGATTTTCAAAGTGAGGATGGCTCCCCACATACTGCTTATTCAGTTTGGGCTCTGTCTGTCTCTCTCCTCTTCCTCCTCCTCTTTGTATTGCGTTTCCGCAGCCGTGTATGAGAGGGCGAGCTCCTCTCTCTCCGCACAGCCCTATGCACACACCCCAGTACATTAATAACAATAACAATGAAAAGGTAATCAAATCAGTAAAAACAATATGTACTTAATGTTGGCCCAGGATCCACTGCTAAAAGCCCACCTCATCAAACTGCAAATTAGTCGCGGCCATAACTTTATTACGGCCTGGCCTAGAGACGGGCGGCCATAAATAATTCAACCACACCGCGCGTCTCTGCGAGCAGCGAGATTTAATTCTGTCCAATGGAAAGTGTGTGTGTGTGTGTGTGTGTGTGTGCGCGTGTGTGTGCGTGTGTGTGTGTGTGTGTGTGTGTGTGTGTGTGTGCGCGTGTGTGTGTGTTTCTGTGTTTCTGTGTGTGTGTTTCTGCTTAGATTAAAGCGTGCCTGTGTGGTTTTGTGTGTGTGTGTGTGTGTGTGTGTGTGTGTGTGTGTGTGTGTGTGTGTGTGTGTGTGTGTGTGTGTGTGTGTGTGTGTGTGTGTGTGTGTGTGTGTGTGTGTGTGTGTGTGTGAGATTGATTGTGTGTGTGTGTGCGCCTGTGTATGTGCTTAGATGCAAGCATGCCTGTGTGGTTTTGTTTAAGTGTGTGTGTGTGTGTGTGTGTGTGTGTGTGTGTGTGTGTGTGTGTGTGTGTGTGTGTGTGTGTGTGTGTGTGTGTGTGTGTGTGTGTGTGTTAGTGAAATGAGAGCTCCCTCCCCACAGTCTCTGTGTTTTCCCATTGGCAGGCTGCGGCTGGCTTTAGCCTCCCGCTGCAGCACACTCATGATCGGGCAGCACCATGGCAACGCATTCAGCCAGCACATCCATCAGCCAGCGCCCTGCCCTGCCTGCTGCCGCTAGAGAGAGAGAGAGAGAGAGAGCAGGGAGGGCGAGGACTCTGAGGGAGGGAGGCTAAAGAATGGTGGAGTGCAGGGACGTGCTGGCCATTGGGAAAAGCGGGACAACTCCCGAACGGCCGGTTCATTCCCGGCCGGTCCAGGCCGGCCATTAGGCAAAAAATAAAAATAAAATGTCGGCCCTCGTTCCATTTGTGGGCTGGGCGGCCAACAAAGTAAATCATCACTGTCGGGCAGATACCTTGTACCTCCAAGTTTCAAATGTATACATTTTATTTTCGCAAAGCAAAGCCCTGCTTCATCATACAAGGCTGTTGCACAAAAGCAGTGAAAACAGCAGATCTACCGCCTCGCGTTAGTTTAAATCATTTTTAAAATGATAAATACAAAACAAGCGGTTTTGGACATACAAGGTTTCCACCCGACAACAACGAAATATAACTCATGTACAGTAATTGGCCCACTGGCTTGTCACTTGTCATGATCTGAAATGGCAAATCTTTGAGTAGCAGCACCGCTATAGAGATCTCTCTCTATAGCACGCAATGAGGGCCTCTCCAACTCTTTTTTTCCGGGCTGAATCAGGGGCCCAGCACGTTCCTGGATGGAGTGGGCATGGAACACGCAGTGGCGTGAAGTAACTAAGTACATTTACTTAAGTACTGTACTTAAGTACAATTCTGAGGTATTTGTACTT
>NC_137812.1:31461867-31521867 GCF_963921795.1 Nannobrachium achirus | reverse complement strand
CTGGCCCCGATTATAATGACCGTGTTGTGAAACGTGCTCCTCCGGTGCCCATGCCAGCTAGCCATGTGGGGCACCGGGGCACGGCAGCTCGCCAGTTGGCAGGACGAGGAGGCCGTCTGGGCCAACGATAGCAGGTAATCAGCCGGGTCAGCGGGGGTGGTGTGGCAGGGGGATGGTTGGAGAGAGAGATAGAAGTGGGACCAGCATGAGAAAGAAGGGAGGGAAGGATAAATGCAGAGAGAGAGAGAGAGAGAAAGAAAGAGAGAGAGGGGCTGAGGGGGAGGGAGACAGCAGGGGCTAGGATCTGTGTTGTGTGTCATGCCACTACACAGTCCCATTTAAATCTGTTAATTAGTGCTCTGTTACGTAGAGGGAGATTGACGAGCTTGTTGCCATGAGACGGTTTGGCTGCTAATTAAGAAGAGCTGGGGGAGGGCGGAGGGAGCATAATTGTATGTGTGTGTGTGTGTGTGTGTGTGTGCACGAGCACGTACAATCTGCCACACAAATTCATTTGCATTTCATCATGTGTGTACATGACTATAAATATATACTTACACTACACGTTGTATAAGCGTAAAGCGCGTGTGCGTATGCATGTTTCTGTAGGCAGTGAGGCTAAACTCAGTGGCTTGGGATGGGCATTTTGGGGAGGGGGGCTAATGGGGGACGTTGTAAATCTGTGGGGTCACCCATGTGAAACAGCCGTGAAAGGTGGAGAGGAAAAAACCTGTTATTTTGCGTAATTACTTCATAATTGTGTCTCTGACTGTCAGTGATTGCTTTGTTTATTAGTGAGAGAAAGGGAAATTAACTCCTGCTGGGTTCTCCCTCACGCTACTGTCTGCTGTGCTCCTGGCACTCTATCTATATAATTAGGTATGTTGGCCTCATGGACCTGTTTGTTAAAGCACTCTTGGTGGTTGGCTTATTATCAAAGTAAAGCAAAGTAACTCTGGTCAGCGTGACATGTGATGCATGTAGCGTACGTTTTGTAACTGTGTGTTGTTGTGTCATCGTTGAATCATACTAAAGCTGTTCATCTTATTCATGCAGTTATGCATTAAACAGCGGCGGCCAGACAAAAAGAACATAACGTTGTTGTCGGGTGGAAACCTTGTATCTCCGAAACCGTTCGTTTTGTATTTATCATTTTAAAAATGATTTAAACTAATGAAAACAGACGATCTACAAGCACACAACGCCTCGCGCCGCGAGGCGTTGTGTGCTTGTAGATCAGCTGTTTTCACTAGTCTTGTGCGACAGTCTTGTATGAAGCAGGGCTTTACTTTACAAATTTGAAACTTGGAGATACAAGGTTTCTGCCCGACAGTGACGATAACTTGGGTATGAAATAAATCCTGCTTTCAGTGTATTTCTTTTGGCAACAAACAACAAATGAATAAATATGACAGAGTACTTCATTCAGCATGCTATGGAAATGGTTTTGCAAGCAGCATCGCCCTGTTTATCATACAACTTGAAGGGGGACCATACGGACTGCATACAGAGTTCCAGTGTTTGACTAAGATCCTGACATTGCATGTCCTGCTGTGACAGTCAACTGGTATTCTATATAGTCTATCCAGAATGTTGTTGTTGCTCCATCTGTTGCTGCAGTGTACTGTATGTGGTAAAGCCATGTTTATGCCCTTCTCATTCCCTCTGCTCAAAGTATTCTGGAGAGGAAGAATGGACCATGCCACCCTTGGGGAAAATAGCAGAGAGAAAAAGATTGGTCCAATTTCACAGCAGTGTTTCCCAACCTTGTTTCCTTGGAGCCCCTCCTTCGTACAGTACATTGGGCAAAAGACCCCCCACAGCACACAATAGCAAAAGTAGCCGCAATATGTTGCGATGTGATGCGTTGTGAGCTTGGAGATCTGCTATCTTTTTTTAATACAATGACACGACAAAATTGGGATGTCAGGTTGAAAGTGGATGAATGTAAGATATGATTTTGTCATCAAGCCCCCCTGATTGGGCTACGGTAAACAAAAGAGGACACTGACATACATACCCCGACATACAGTACATACCCAGCTGATCGCAGTACTTGCTCGCTCTGCTTGTAATAATGTAATAATGCATTTTAAAGTCAAGTCAAATCAATTTGAAATATCGAGTCGAAAATATTTTTTTGTGAAAAGATTGTTTTAAGAACAACATTTTAATTTCCATGGTTTATTAGCCAAGCAATGAGGTTCAGCCAACATTGACTCCAACTAGTGCAGTCACCGTTTTGGGTCTGGCTACCGTTCGGAATGCCTGCCCATGGGAAGTGGGCCGGTTCTTGAGAACTGAGCGGTTCTCCACAGAGCGGTTCTCTAACTGACTTCAAACTCAACACTACACTTCTGTGGGTCCTCCAGCAATACAACCACTAAGCGTGTAGTCGATTCGATGAGCAGTTTGCGAGATTACACGTGTCCTTTCCAGGCTGGGCCGTTTCCTGGTGAACCACTCATCAGATCAACTACTGTACACCAGAGGCGTCAATTGGGTATGGCAAGCTATGGCAGCTGCCATACCTTGGCTACAGGGGAACATAATAAAATGTGCTGTAATCGTGCCTGTTGCTAAGTTATGACGTTGCCATACCTTAGCTTTTTCTGAACTGACGCCGCAATGCAGTGCAATCCCTTGGGTCCATTTGACTTGGTCTGGATGAGCAGTTTTGGAGATATGTGAAGGACAGACACACACATTACAGAAATACAGTACATAAATAGTGCAGAAATTGGAATGTATAGATCAGGGATCTTCAACAGGGGGTCCGGGACCCCCAGGGTGTCCGGAGAGTTATACAGGGGGTCCTCCAAATCGTTGTCTTTTTTCTCCTTTTTTATATTGACCGCTTGAACCCTAGCGTCCATATTCTGAGAACTAAAAAGATCTGCTGAAAATAGCAGATCTACAAGCGCTGCGAGGCGTTGTGAGCTTCTAGATCGGCTATTTTTGTCAAAGAGGTTTGCTGTAGAGGGTAAAAAGAGCAGACTAAGAACAGAGTGAATGGTCAAGTTTATTAAGTATTGACGGTTCAAGTGGTTAAATATCAGAAAACACAAATTGACATGAATCCAAAATACACTGATGATTGTGCTGTCAAACGATGAAACTATATGGAATCTATGAAAATGTTGTGGGGGTCCCTGCTTCATCTCTCTCTCAACTAAGGGGTCCCCGGCCTGAAAACGTTGAAGACTCCTGGTATAGATAGATGGTTGGATAGCTTAAAGGAGTAGTTCACCTATAAACATTACTTATTTTCTGTCAATTACAAGCCTTGAATTCCTGGCGATTCGTTTGTTTTTGTCGCATTCCTGAGCCAATAATTTGATGACTGGGTCATCAGTCAGTAGGAGACTCTTTGAGACTCTGCCAGTGATCAAATTATTGGCTTATAGGAATGCGACAAAAACAAAACAAATCTCCATGAATTCAAGGCTTCATGGGGTGTGAAATTGATAGAAAATAATTCCTTTTTGGGCGAACTAATCCTTTACGTTTGGTGAGGTTTAATGATGTTGGAGAAAATGTGGAGAAAAACACAAAATATGAAAATAAAGCCATTAACGGCAGCTGTGTACTGACTGTTGTTTGTTTGGGCATCTAGTAAGGCTGTGTATGCTATATGCTCAAAATTGCAGATGGAAACACATGCCATAATGTCTTCAATTCACTTTCACATTCATAACTGAAGAGGTTAATATTAAACTGACAACTGGCCTGGTAGAGCGCATACCATTAAAGCTCAGTCCTTGTGCACCCGGGATTTAATCCAACCTAAGGCTCTTTGCGGCATGTCCTTCCCCATGTCTCTCTCCTTCTCATCTCTAACTATCTGAATAAAGCATGAAAATGCCAAAAATCAAATAATTTAAAAACCTGACAAATGGCTTTTTTGGGGGGTTATTCAAAATTTGCAGCTCTCAAAATGTGCAGCTCTCTCATTTTGTGACAAAGCCGTTTCACTGTACAATGAACCTGTAACCTTTTCATCCACGATTTTCTAACACTCTCTGGGTCTTTCATCCACGATTTTCTAACACTCTCTGGGTCTTTCATCCACGATTTTCTAACACTCTCTGGGTCTTTCATCCACGATTTTCTAACACTCTCTGGGTCATCAAACTGAATAGCTTCCATTCCATATGTGATGCATTTGTAAAAAAGAAAGAAAAGAAACGTCCATTGTAAAATGCATCTCTCTTATTCAGTAGTTTCCTTGGATGATAACCATAGCCGCGGTGTCAATGGCATTCTTTTTACTTAAGGATACCGAGCTCTGCTGCTCGAGAACACTCCCAGGAAGTACAGTAGCACAAACTACTTTAAAGGCATGGTGCATTTAATGGAGTTCTCTTTACAGTGGCCAATAAACATCGATGAATAAACAAACAATGCTATATCTAGCTTGCATTCACAGGCTCTATTGTGCCATTTTTATTTGCATTTGACACCATATGACACAGTCATGACGACAGTGAGTGTGCGACGTGCAGAGCGTTCCAAATGACCTTCAGCTGTCTTTCCCCCTTCTCTGCCTCTCATCTTCTCTGTTGTTCCTCTAAAAATAGAAGTCCCCAATCATACTGCAGAATACTGCAGCTGCCCCTCTGGGCACAGGCTTTGGCAAGAGGGTGCCAGAGATGAGCCTAATTAACTCATTGAGGGGGTGAGGAGCCTGGGAGGAGAGGGGAGGGGAGGGGGGGTCTGTGGCATGTGCCGGCTGTAGTGAGAGAGTGGATGGACTACTAGGCAGGGGTTGGTGGAGTAATGACAGGGAGATGGAGAAGGTGAACGAGTGGAGTGGTGGTGGGGGAGAAGAAGATAGTAGGAGGAGGAGGAGGAGGAGAAGGAAGACAAAGAGAGAGGAGGAGATAATGAGGAGGAGAGGGTCAGAGAAAGAGAGATGGTGAGGCAAGGTCTCTGGGGCAAGAATATAGCAGTGAGAAAAAGAGGGGGAGAGAGAGAGTGATGGAAGAGGAGCTCTAATTAGACGGAGGGCTAAAGCCAGTTGTACGGGAAAGGAAGCAAACGGAAGAAGAAGGGAACTGAGGAATGGAGATAGATGGCTTGGTCGGGCTGCAGTGCCGAGATATGAAAAGGAAATATGTAATCTTCAATGGAAAGAGCCGAGCGAGTGACGGCAATCTAGCCAACTCAATTAGCCTGCGCCTATAAAACAAACCGCTCTTAATCTGACCTGTCAGACACATGCAGGCAAAACGAGCCGGCTGCTTCCTGTGGGAAGGATGGATGGAGAATGGAAGAGAGGGAGGCACACACACCGGCTAGCGTGGAGGCAGCACACCACCACCACCATCCACAACAATACACCTCCTCCTGTTGTCCATTAACCAGGTTGTTCTCCATAATAATAATTTATGTTGTTGCTATTCATTAGACTCCTCCTGGCCTTATTGCAGCCCCCTGCATTCTGCTTCTCCCAGATTATGTAAATTATTCCCTGTCCTTTCTAGAGAGATCTTTGCTTAACTCAACTCAGCTTGTTTATTTATACAGCCCTTATCCACTTGGGCATGTCATAAAAGGCGAAAAACTCTGTAAAACTTAACATGTATTACACACACTCACACACACACACACACACACACACACACACACACACACATACACACACACAAACATACGCATGCACGCACGCGCGCGCACACACACACACACACACACACACACACACACACACACACACACACACGCACACACAGTATATGAATAAAGAATGAAACATTTTATTACAATTGTGCAGATGGCAGATCTCATAATGCATTGTATCGCGACATATGGGCTTGTAGATCAGCTGTTAACGCTATTTGTCGTTCGCTAAATTATGTAGGCATTATGTTATTATTAACCATTTTAGGGTAATAACGTTGACTGTAGGTGTGTTTCATTGAGATATTTCTGTGTGACAGCGCGTTGAACTGTACAACCGCTGTGTTTGCAAAATGTCTGCTGTTTAAAGAGTACATTCTATCCTGTTCTATTCTCCCTTCAGTGACAACTTCCAACAACTTTGGAAAATAGAAAGAAGAAAACATAATATTGAGCTAATATAGTAGTATATACAAATGCATTCTATAATCTGCTCTTATTATATGCAATGTCCACATGCCACCTAACCTATATGCCTCCATGCCAACCTTACATGCCCTTCCATCCTGTGAGCGGTGGCCCCTAACCAAAGTCCTGCCCCTAGCTGAGAGTAATTACCGCACGGGAGGAGCGGGCTGGGCTAATTAACATGTTAACGAGCTGCAGCCAGCCGAGAGGGGCCCACGGCCCCACCAAGTGAGTGGATCTGACAACTTCATCCCCTTATGTGTCACCACACCCACATGCACGTATGATGCATGGGAGGTACGTGTTTGTGCGCAAGCACATGTACACTGTGTGTGTGTGCGTGTGCGTGCGTGCGCGCGTGCGTGCGTGCGTGACGTGTGTCTGCCATGTGTCTGCATGCATAGAGTTTTGAAGATGCAACATGCGACTGGGTGGGTGAGCATGCATTCATGTGGATGGGTGGCTGGACATGAGTGTGTGTAGACCTATATTTTGGAAAATAGCAGCTCAAGAATGTGTCATGATTGCAGATCTGCTATTTTCAGTGTGTGACACTGGCTAAGTCTTTAATTCACATGATGTAATATCAGAAAGAATAGCTGTCCCTTATCTCTGTCAGTAGTGAATAGAGAAGAGATATTGATGCAGTGTGGTGTAGTCAGGTGCTCTTTGTTCCAGGGACCTTGGGTTGCCCAAGACTCTCCCATGCTATCTGTTCAGGGAGACCCAGCCAACGCACTGCCATACAGCAGAGTTGGCACGGGCCAGGTGACAGGGCTGTCTTTGCCAGCTGGCTATGCCAAGGCAAGCCAATTAACACTGGTACTGCACTGCATTGTCATTGCATTGGGATCAACCTATTCATGGTCAAAATGTATCTCTTTCATTTACCCATTGCCATTGCCAAGATGAGAAAAAGAGGTTAATTTATGGTTAATTTAGTAACTGTATTACATACATATTACATACATTACATACAAGTAGTCTAAGTGATATTTCAAACAAAATGTATTTTTTTGTGAAGTTAAAGCTCTATATTCACATAGTAAGCATTGCTATAGAGTTCAATAACTGGGGTCTCCCCCTCTCTCCAGCTCTTTAATAAACAGAAAATACAGTACACTTTCAGACGGTTTGCGAATATCATCCAATCAGGAGAGAGTACTCATTTATCAGCTAGCTTCAATTTTTGTGTTCCAGTTCCAATTGTGTCTGCTGCTCATTTCTTCATTTCATCTCTTCCAATTTCACTTGTTTATCCTGTATCCTTTATAAGTTCTCTCTCCTGATTTGATAAAATTGTTATCCCAACTTGAAAAAAATATATTTTCTGTTTACTAAAGAGCTGGAGAGAGTGGGAGACTTCTGTTAAAGAACAATCATTCTAGTCTATCCACCTGTTTCCGCGAGGATTTACTGTAGCATTATTTGCGGGACACTTCCGCTTAACAGCAGACATACAAGCTCACGTCACGTCGCAGATGCAACCGTTGTGAGCTTGTAGATCACTCTCGGCTGCGGTGCCGGAAGCTGCCTGCACATTCTGCACATTCTGCGCAATGCACGATGGGATGTTGGAAAGTTGTGGATAGCAATTATCAGAATATAGAGCTATTTTTACATTTATTGCAACCAAAAAATATATGGATCTGGAACCTCTCAGAGATTGGCGCTACACCGAACAGCGCCCAGTTCGAACCAATCGGCGGCAGCTACAGGCGGGATCTGAGCGAGACCGCATGTGACCCGATCGAGAAGCGCCTGTTGTTCATTCATCTTTGCCGCTACCACCAGCTGCTGCGAGCCTCTTTTTCAAACGCACTTCACATCGCGGTCCCCCGCGCCCCACCTCGATCCCCAACGGGGGACCGCCACGTGAGGTGCGTTTGAAAAAAGAGGCTTGTTTACTTTACTGCCGGCGCAGCTACTATACGTCATGCAGACATGTCAATATGAGTGGTTGGAGTTGGCACGCTCAGACTGTGATAGACAGACGGTCCCTTCCAATCACCTGCCAAATCGCATGGGGAAAAAAGCTCTTCAGCGGTTGGTCCTGAGCGGTTACAGATGGAGGCTGTATTGGGAACTCAGTTATAGTCAATACGACACCATATGGCGGTGGCGGAGTCAGGTTATTACAGATGTGCCATTTCAAAACTAGATTTTCAGGGGATTTGCAGAACATTGAGCTTGTAGATCAGCTATTTTGCTATTATTATTACCTTCTCTGACTTTGAAGTCAGAATTGAAGTTTAAAACTACCTAAGGTGGATTCTGCTTTTCAATGGGAATGGAGTGGTTTCTTTGCCTTTGTGAGTTTCTGCAAAAATGTGCTCCATTCTCCATAACAATTAGAAAGGAAAAACGCAAAGAAACCGGTAGAAAAAATGCATTTGCAGGACATTTTCAGGAAAAGAGCAGCAAACCCCGAAGAGTTGAAATGGCACATCTGTATATGGTGGGCCAGATCACAATGAATGGCTAATTTAAGAACTGAAACGTGACAGAAAGCCTTATATACCATACTAAATGTATTGCTATTAAAGTTAACAAATAAAGATTTGTGTTGTACAGCTGCATTCTAATACAACTGAATATGTAATCATACTGTATGTTACATAATACGGACAGAAATAACCTACTATTGTGATCATATTGTACAGGCCTTGAAAGTGAGGAAATGTTAGTTCATTAAAAAGTTCCAAAAGGACATTTTATCTTGAGACAGTCATACTCCTTTTCGAACAGAGATAATAAACGAGAACAGGTGCCCTTTCTTAGAACAGGAGCTCTTTGATTGTTCAAGGTCTCTTCGGAGAGACTTTTTTTTATGCAATATATCTTTTTCACATGGAGAAAAGCATTATCGTAAACGTTCTTCCAGTACGTGTGGACATTCCAGCCTAAATGTGGGACTGTCCCAGACAGATATTGTAAATTATTTACAAATTATACCTGGCCAGATATAATCGTTGCGCCTTTTGCCTACCAGTGACGTACAGTATGTAGAATAAAATCGAGGGGAATTACTTCTATGGCCTTTGTACAAAAGACATGTTGCTGATCGGTCCAACGGTTTGTGAGATTAGCAACAGACACACACAGACACACCGACCCCCTTATAGACAGCTAGACTTCTGCAAAAATGATGTTAAATGAGTCAAATAATCCATGGTTAATACTGACCCAGTGATGTCAGTGTCATCCACCAGGCAGGACGTTTGTTGTTGAGTTGGTCTATGTGGTTCTTAAACATTTCCATGTCAAGGACCAACAAATTGATATGTGCAATATGTGGCCGCGGACCCCCACCTGAAATCTCAGAATTATTCACAATTCGATGGGACACATTGTGAGCTTGTAGATTATACTTTTCAGCTATTCTCGAATAGCTGAAAAGTATAAAATAGGGTTCAAGTTGTCGACTGATTTTGATGCTAGCGTATATCAACAAATTGTGCTGGCGGCCCCCTGGAACCCCCTCAAGGACCTCGAGAACCACTGCTACAGTATATGGGATTAATTAATATCATAATAATGTATTGAAATGAAAACAAAACATTCATATAGAAGTGTCAAGTTTGAAGTCAGTCGGATGAGTGGTTGTCGAGAATTGGCACACTAGTCTGAGTGGGCATGCATTCCAAATTGCGGCCTGCATGGTCTGAGGACCATGTATCACTTGTTCACCTGTGTCACTTTCTTTGCACTGTTTGCCTAGCTTTAGCTTCATAAAGCCTTAGTTTAACAGCACAAACACTTTTTTTTATTGTATTGAATATTGGTATGGTTATTTAACCTCTTTTTGGAAAAAAGGGATTGGGTGTAGAGGGACAAAAAGAGTGGACCAAGTAAAGAACTATAACAAGCCGATGTGAAAACTTTGGGGCAGAGTTTCTGCTCTGGCCTTCGGCCTGACGGAGACAAAAAAAATTATAATTATATACTGTAAATGATCCAATACCGTGTCGTACATTAACTGCAGCAGTTCCCAAAAGACACTTCTGGAGAAAAAGCGTAGTTAAATAATGACTTTCGCAGCAACTATAGTGTCTGCCTTCACAAACAGGCAGTAAAACAGAGTCATAAAATGAGTGGTCTTATAGCGATTCAACAATCCAGAACAAATGTGATGTAGAAAACAGTTTTGTGTTGAACCATAATACATTTAAAATCAATTTATTCGGCTATCATCATCCCCCACTAACCTGACTTCCAAGCCGATGTACCAGTGCTCTTCCAGGAGAATCACATAAGACAGTTTGCTTTACTCAGCTTAATCTCTTCTTTTAGTGTTCATTGTCATAGACAATCCAAATGAAACATAATGGGATCAAACTTCTTTTCCTTTTTTACATGTATGTGGATATCCTTTTTGTCAGTGCTATACTTTAATGAAGCGACAGAGTTGAAACAATAATGTGTTGCTTTTGATTTGTCAATGTTGATGAACATCCAGTGCTTCCCACACAGTGTGCTGAGATTTTGTGACAACCGCACATTATTATTGCAATACAATGAATTGCAATCATGAATTATCTTCGTGTGCATTCATTTCCCATTACAGAAATACATTATATACCCTAAAATAGAATATGGGAACCACTTTAAACCTGGCGTCCCTATTTTAGCCATGTCATGCCTAAATATGTTTTTAATTCATTTACATTTTGACAAAACATCGGAAATCGTGTTGCAATGCAACGTTTTGTGAGCTTGTAAATAAGACATTTTTGCTATGAATACAGGTGCGTCTTGAGATTTTGACTTGCCCAATTGGTGTTCCTTTGTCACCAACAATGTGAAAACCACTGGCCTAGCGTAACCTGTAGCACAGGGGTCTCAACGTTTTCAGGCCAAGGACCCCTTAGTTGAGAGAGAGATGAAGCAGGGACCCCCTCAACCTGTTCATAGATTCCATATAGTTTCATCGTTTGATAGCACAATCATCAGTGTATTTTGGATTCATGGCAATTTGTGTTTTCAGATATTTAACCACTTGAACCGTCCATACTTAATAACCTTGACCTTTCACTCTGTACTTAGTCTGCTCTTTTTCCCCTCCACACCAAAACTCTTTGCCGAAAATAGCCGATCTACAAGCTCACAACGCCTCGCAGCGCTGAAGATCTGCTCTTTTTGGCTAGAGTTCTCCCAATATGGACGCTATAGGGTTCAAGTGGTTAATATAAAAAAGGAGAAAAAAAGATTCTATCACACAAAGATTTGGAGGACCCCCCATAGTAACTCTGAGGACCCCCTAGGGGTCCCGGACCCCCTGTTGAAGTCCCCTGCTGTAGCACATAAACCTCTGTGCGGCACTGACCAGTTATCACTGACCAAACTGCTATTGACCCTCATAAATAGAGGCCTCAATCAATGATTATAAATGAGTACTTTCACGATTTCTCAAAAACTTTCAAGATTTTAATCTTTTTTTAAATAGCAGATGTACACGCTTGTAGTTGTGAGCTTGTGTATCGGCTATTTCTGAATAGCCAACGCGAAAATCTAAAATGTAGAAAACCACGTGGTCCACCTTGAGAGAAGACAACGGAGAGCGTTGATGTTTAATCAGTTTCTGCTGCCTATAGCGTCTCAGCAAACACACACACTCCCAGCAGCACAGCCATGCTTCATAACCAATTGGTTTGATTTCTCCTCTGAAGGAATACAAGGCGCGACCGTCCTGCCCCCCCCCCTCCCCTCCCCTCCCCCCCCCCTCTCCCCAGCCCTCCTGAAGTGTGGCGGATAGTCTTTTCACGCGGTGTCGACCCAGCGCTCTTCTCATTCATCAGCGCGTGTATATTTGCATTTTCAATTAATTGCCGGCGTCACGCGCCGCGACTCCGAAAGCAGCCCCCAGCTTTGTGTGTGACCCTTAATTGTAATGATTACGCAACGCAACTTTGAGTGTTCAATTGTACACTGGGCTTAATTGGGGAACGGGAGTTAAAAGCATTACTCAACAGTCTAATAGAGCAGATACCCGGAGACACTTTTTCTGTGAGACGCCACGGAATGGCGGCCCCAACGCCCAATCGGTAATTACTCCCGATTGTGTGTGCCGTCGTTTCAATAGCTGCATTGTTTACATAGAGGGGATCCTGGCACACTATCAAACACATGCACACTCAAACATAATACTCTCACCCCTCATACACAGCACATGTTCTACACACACACACACACCACACACACACACACACACACACACACACACACACACACACACACACACACTTATTTACTGGGGTGCATGTGAGCGCACATACTCACTCAGAATAGATGTCATCTCTTGCATGTGAGTGGTTGGGAACAAAGAGCAGATATATATGCTGTTGGGAGGCTGGTGGAGAGGTGGGGAGAAAAAGCAATTATTGTGTATGTGGGGCTCAGTACCTGGGGTTACAGCCCCGCTTCTGGAGCAAATAAGTGTGTGTGTGTGTGTGTGTGTGTGTGTGTGTGTGTGTGTGTGTGTGTGTGTGTGTGTGTGTGTGTGTGTGTGTGTGTGTGTGTGTGTGTGTGTGTGTGTGTGTGTGTGTGTGTGTGTGTGTGCGCTCACACAGTAGACCTAAGGGATGAGAATACATACTGTACACAGGTCCAGACACACACCCTGTAAAGCACACAAATCCAATCTCGTGTCCTGCTATTGATGCTGTACACACACACACACACACACACACACACACACACACACACACACACACACACACACACACACACACACACACACACACACACACACACACACATGCACAAGCAGAGGCGCTCACTCTCCATGCTGCATCCTGTCACACAGGTATCCCCAGTGCTGAGAGTAATGAAGCTCTGTGTGTAGCATTCAGCTCCACACAGAGCCAATATACTGTACAACTCAAAGCCTTTCTACTGTGTCCTTCCCTCTGCTGTCTCCCTTTCTACTCTGTCCTTCAATCTGTCTCCCTTTCTACTGTACTTCAATATGTCTCCACTTTCTTAAGACAATCAAAATAGAGCCCACTGAAAATATTGAAAATATATTGTACCAGGGACCTCCATATAAGATTTGTGTTGTTAAAATGTTTTACATTTAAAAGGTTTCAAAAATGTTCACATTTTTGAAAATATTTATTTGAAAATAGCAGATCTACAAGCCAAGCTTGTAAATCGGCTATTTTCAAAAGGCTGTTGCATTTAGGGTTAGAGTTCAAACTGACTCTGTTGCTAAATGAATTCATTTGAGTGGGATCCCGGAACCGGGTGTCCCCGGAACCCACTTTGAAAACCCCTGCTCTATGTTTCCCTTTCTACTCACTCGTTCCCCCTATCCAGTGGTGGAAAAAGTACTAGATTTTTTTACTTAAGTAAAATTATCAATACTGCAATGTAGAAGTACTCTGTTAGGGTGCCCTCACACCAGAGTGGAATCTGCGTTCCGCCAATGCATTTCAATGACAGTGAAGCGGTTTCATGCCAGCAGAGGATTTCTGCAAAAAACGCTCCCTTATCATTGAAATGCATTGGCGGAACGCGGATTCCACTCTCATAGGTATTTTGGTGTGAGGGCATGCACCCTTACAAGTAAAAGTCCGGAATACAAAATGTGCGCGAGTAAAAGTATGAAAGTGTTGGCATTAAAATGTACTTAAAGTACCAAAAGTAAAAGTATAAAATGTTTGAAAATAGCAGATCTACAACGTGTCTCATTGCGACGCCAAATTGGGAATACTCAAGTAAAGTACAAATACCTCAAAATTGTACTCGAGTACATTACTTAAGTAAATGTACTTAGTTACTTTACACCACTGCCCCTATCTCCCTCTTTCTCCCCTTCCTGCAGTCCTTCTGTTCTCCTTGGCTCTTCTCTCCTTTTCTTTACAGAATCCTGATAAGAAAAAGCCCTGATGGCAGCGTCATAGAACACACAGACCCATTTCAATAGAGAGAAGGGGAAGGGTACCGCTGGGGCGCGCGAGAGAGAGAGAGGGAGTTGGAAGGAGAGAGAGAGAGAGGGGGACAGAAGGAGAGAGAGAGTCAGAAGGTGCTCAGAGAGAGAGAGACAGGGAGAAGAGGGGGCAATTGTGTACTTGTCAGCGTATAACCACAGTCTCTGATATAAATCTTAATATCCTATTTAAGGCTTTTCTTCATCATGGCCGCTGATTTATTAGTGGGGCTTCCCCTTCATTTTATCAAAATAAACTAAGAGCCCAGGGCCATGGCCAGGAAGAGCAAATTAAAGCAAACAGCTTCCCACACACACGCACACACACGTACATAAACATGGGCATTCACACACACTCACACACACGTACTGCACATAGGCACATACGTATGCGCACAGGAGCACGCAAACTCACTTCTCCTATATCGTCGTTGTCGGGTGGAAACCTTGTATCTTCAAGTTTCAAATTTGTATGTTCTTTCGCAAATAGCCCTGCTTCATCATACAAGGCCGTCGCACAAAAGTTGTTAAAACAGCAGATCTACAAGCACACGAGGAGTTGTGTGCTTGTAGATCGGCTGTTTTCACTAGTTTAAATCATTTTTAAAATGATAAATGCAAAACGAATGGTTTTGGACATACAAGGTTTTCACCCGACAACGACGAGATGCTCCCTCTGTTCTTTTCCCCCCTCTCTCTTCCCTTCGTCTCCGTCAGTAGAGCTGCCTGACAGGTGGGGCTAGTAAGAGTAAATGGCCAGGTCCCCGGGAGTGCCCGGGCTTTTAACGAGCAAGAGAGTGCAAGAGAAAGAGGGGGAGTGGGAGGGCGGGGGCTGCGGGGTGGGGGGGGCCGTCTAAAGAGGTTGGGGAGAGCTTTGTGTAAGCTGGACAAATTTGTTTAGGGATCTCTCAGGTATCAGTTTGAGGGAGTGGTATCTGAAATCCACTCAATTAGCCCGGAAGTAAGTGTGTGTGTGTGTGTGTGTGTGTGTGTGTGTGTGTGTGTGTGTGTGTGTGCGTTTGTCTAGCTATACCTATGGGGACCAACCGCATGTTCACACAGTCACGCGCAGGGGACGTCTGACACAGTGGGGACAAAATCGTAGGTCCCCATAGTTATTATCATTCAGGAAGATAGGGGAGAGGTTGCTGAAGTGTCTGGTTGTTTTTTTTAAGCAAGTCCCTCAATTCGCGTTTTCATGTCATATGACAGGTGTGTTAACACAGTGGGGACAGCCCCCATCAGACGATAGTTGGTACTGCAGTTTGTGTGTGAGTGTGTGAGAGAATGGGAGAATGAGAGCTTCACACACTACTAGCCAATCACAGGTCAGATATTTGCATACAATGACGTTGGCTTCAAGTCAGCACATATGGTGGACTTTCTTTCAAGGACTTTCAAAGACCCTCTAAACTGGTAAGCAATGTGGTTATTAATATTATTTACGGTTGTGTCCGTATATATACATGTAAAAAAAACACCGGGCTTGTAGAACAGCTATTTTTGCCGACATTTGGCGGCTGTAGCTCTGTATATATACATGTAAAAATAATAATATCATAATAAATAATATACATTTGGCGGCTGTAGCTCGAGGGAATGTTTTAGAGTCTCGGGGTTTGCATTTTTGGTTTCAGCAGCTAATTTCCATTCCAATCATATGCTGCATGTCAATAGAAACTACCTATTGAAGCTAAAAGAAGCCATGAAAAACAGCTTGTTACACCACAATTGACGGCCGTTAGCTTAGCGGCTAACGCCGTTAGCTTAGCGGCTAATGCTAGCGCTGCAGGCTAACAGAGGCAATGTATACACATCTGGAATAAAACGCGACCCAACTCTATTTTTGCTCTATCTATCTATGATTGCCAAACATCTACAAGCTCACAGTGCGAGGCGGTTAAGTGTAGATTGTGTAACTTTAGTCAGAAGGATAATCTGACCCTGATAATATACCACAAACACATGATGTTACAGTTAGCTAAGCTCGGGGAACCCATTTCAATAGGGCACGCATTCTGGTGTTGCGCACGTATATAGAAGCGCAAGCAACGTGTACTAGACGAAAACGGTGCCCTATAGAACTGTGTATCAGTAGCCTACTGCACTACTCTGTTACAAGTAGAATTGATTGATTGATTGAAGACTTTATTAGAAGTTTGCATAGGAAAAGGTACAGTTTCATGACGGTACAGTTCACTGGTACAAGGTCTACTAAAAGGAGATCCATGAAAAGACTAAGCTTATTTCCACTGGAAACCATTTAAGTATCTCATATAACATTGAATGACAGACGAATAGAACACAGTACTATGCAGTAGATATGTAAATAAAATAAGAAGTATGTGAGCTATTCAAATGTATGTTTTCTAGGCCTAAATCAAAATCTACAAAGCAATAACTAAAGTTTTGAAATAAATGTAGGCCTAGTGGAGTATAGGGTGACCATATTCTGAAAACCCAAAAAGAGGACACACTACCCGGCATATATATATATATATATATATATATATATATATATATATATATATGCGCAATTTTGCTATATATATATATATATATATATATATATATATAGCAAAATATTTTGTTCCAGGGACCCCCAGAAGCAAAGATTAGATTTCAGTCTATTCTGCATCTAGGTTAAGGCCACAGACCCTTTGGGAAACGAGTTTGGGTCGACTTTGTTTGGCCTTAAGCTAGATGCAGAAAAGACAAAAATCTAATCTTTACTTCTGGGGGTCCCTGGAACTAAATATTTTGCGATGGGGGTCCGTGGCCAAATACATATCATTCTGGGGGTCCTTGACATGACAGAGTTTGAAAAACAATGATAGCAACATAAGTTTTTTCAGGAAAACTGTTAGGATTTAGAAGACATTTGTAGAATGTGCCTATCAGTGGTTAAGGACCCCCAAAATGTTGTTTTTGGCCGCGGACCCCCATCTCAAAATATTTTGTTCCACGGATGGACCCCTATTGCAAAATATTTTGTTCCAGGGACACCCAGAAGCAAAGATTAGATTTCGGTCTATTCTGCATCTAGCTTAAGGCCACAGACCCGTTGGGAAACGAGTTTGGGTTGACTTTGTTTTAGGTCGACCTTTCATGTATTCCCCTCAAGTAGTCCTGAGGTCCCCAGACCCCACTTTGGGAACCATTGCCATATGGGGATAATGTTAGCCCGACTCCAACAAGCTAAAAGCAATTGGTTTAAGCAATTGGTTTTCATTAGAGATGGTAGTCCTTGCATGGATGATTGTTACTGGTTATTCTTGTATGTTATTTGCAAATAACTTGAATACATTTGATTAGGTGGCAGATAATAAACATGGGAACATCTGCAAGGAAACAAGTTTCTCCAGAGACCTCTTCAGGGTGTTTCCGCTTGTGATGCAAATAAGAGGTACAGACAAAAATTGCTGCCCCAAACCCTGTGGAATGCACACCCCAAATGCTCTCATTCCACAGTGTTTATTGATTTTATATTTGTTTTCTCATGCCACCCATGTAATATACATTTGAGTATGTACTCATAGACTACCTGCATTGTTCACTTACAGAGTTAAGGGGGTCATTGCAAATAATACATTTGAGAACCACTACTAGTTGGACTCCTCCTGTTATGCTATAGCTATAGTGTCGTACATCAGGGGTTCCCAAACTTTTTTGTCTCAGGGCACCCCGTGAATATTTTTTTTAAATCCGAGGCACCCCTACATTATAATTTTCACTCCCAGCACCTCATATTTATTGCATATCGTTGTTGTCGGGTGGAACCCTTGTATGTTCAAAACCGTTCATTTTATATTTATCATCTATAAAATGTACTAAACTAGTGAAAACAGCAGATCTACAAGCACACAACGCCTCGCGATGCGAGACTGAAAATAACTGTGTACTTCAAGTTTAAAATGATACTAAATATTTTTTCAAGTGTCCAAATAAATTCCAAATATTATCAAATGATCTCGCGGCACCCCTGGACTGCCGTCGCGGCACCCCAGGGTGCTCCGTCACCCCAGGGTGCTCCGTCACCCACTTTGAAAACCCCTGTCATACATATTCTGAAAAAACCTGTAGACTTGACATTCAGTAATGGGGTCTTACTTGAAGGCTATATGTATTTAGGCACTCATTTGAATAGGAAATGTACGTAGGCCTATATAAATATAGATTTTACTGTCATGTTTGAGGGTCAAGAGTGGCTGTCCCTCTCGGTAGTAAGTCTCTACTGGTCCTGCCTAGCTCCCCCTGCCCCGGTAGAAAAAAGAGGAGAAGACTGATGTCAGAAAGGGAGCAAATTAGACCCTGGAAACTACCGCCCTATTTCTATACTAAGTTCCATCTCGAAGGTGATGGAAAGAATAGTCTATGAACAGGTTGAAAAGTATATTGCCAGGAAAAAAATATATATATACAAATTCCAGTCTGGCTTCAGAACATTCCACTCGACTGACACATGCCTCCTCTATTTGAGTCGACCACATCAAGCACGAGGTGGATGCTGGCAAGACACTGTGAACCACTCCATACTGGTTAACAAGCTAAAAGCAATTGGTTTTCATTATGGACGGTATACCTTGCATGGGTGATTGTTACTCGTTATTCTTGTATGTTATTTGCAAATAACTTGAATACATTTGATTAGGTGGCAGATAATAAACATGGGAAGAACTGCAAGGAGACGAGTTTCTCCAGAGACAGATGCTCTAAATTACATCAAGTGGACTTGAAGAACGGTTCATCAGTACATACAAAGGTGAGCAATTTATAGAACATGTTTGATGCTGCTGTTCAACTAATGCAGAGAACTCAGCGCTTTGGCGTCCACTATAGCAGGGGTTCCCAAACTCTTTTGTCTCAGGGCACCCCATAAATATAAATACATTATAACTTTCACTCCCAGCACCTTATATTTATAGCATATCATCGTTGTCGGGTGGAAACCTTGTATGTCCAAAACCGTTCGTTTTGTATTTATAATCTATAAAATGTACTAAACTAGTGAAAACAGCAGATCTACAAGCACACAACGCCTCGCGTGCGAGGTGTTGTAGATCGGCTGTTTTCACTAGTTTTGTGCGACAGTCTTGTATGATGAAGCAGGGCTTTGCTTTACCAAAAGAAAAAATTACTTTGTACTTCAAGTTTAAAATGTTACTAAATATTTTTTCAAGTGTCCAAATAAATTCCAAATCTTATCAAATTGTCTCGCGGCACCCCTGGACTGCCGTCGCGGCACCCCAGGGTGCCCCGTCACCCACTTTGAAAACCCCTGCACTATAGGCCACTCATGTTATTTATAGACTGCAGGGCTCTACTTCCCCACATATTAGAGTATCAGACTATTCACGTTACCTTGGTATGAGTCAAATTAAGCCCTATAGGCAAGATTTCAAATTACCTCTACCTTGAATTGTTTGCAAAAACAATTAACCAAATGTTTTATACTAGTTCATGACGTGTTTATTTATTTTTCCCCAAAAGGGCGAGGCGTTTTTGCTACCAAAGACATTTCTAAAGGAGAGTTTGTGGTGGAGTATCGTGGTGAACTTATAACACAAGCTGAGTCTCATGCCAGGAAACTGTCCAAGGCAGCCTCTGTATTCCTGTTTGATTTGCAGTGGAATGGAAAGTATTGGTGGTAAGTTATTATTAAAATATATTTTTATGCCAAGTAGTTGTTTGCTGACCTTATTCATTAAGGTACTTTCAGATGGGCATCAATTAACACAGGTCTGTTCCAGGTCTGCTCATGAGGGCCGCTACAAAATAAAAACTAAACACAATCCAGGTCTAGTCAGTCACAACTGCTTTATTGCACCTCGACTTCTCTGCATGTGCTACTATTAGGCGTGTTAATCACTGCCCATCTGAAAGGTGCTTTACTGTTCCCCAAAATGTAGGGCTGCCATGACTACATTTAATGCTAAAGACCTGAATTGTTTTTCTATTCCTACATTTTTAGTGTTGATGCGTCTAAAGAGGATAATTCACTTGGGAGGCTTGTGAATGACGAGCACCGGACTCCCAACTGTAAATTGAGAGTCATTGCCCTAGAGGGAAAACCTCACCTCTGTCTGTTTGCTGCGAGAGACATCTTACCAGGTGAAGAATTGAACTACAACTACGGAAAATCGAACTGGCCATGGCGGACTAAGGTGAGGACACATACTTAAACATTTATGCCTGACTTGCATATGTAGGTTCAAAGTGAGATGTAGTCTAATGTCAACAGAATAGAGCCCTGCACGGGCCTAAAATGTGGGCCCGGGCCCGGCCCTGGCCCGTGGACTTCAGTCCAGGCCCGGCCCGTGGCCCGTTTGGTGCCGCTATTTAAAGCCCGAGCCCGGCCCGAAGCCCGTCGCCTTATTATTAATTAATTATTTGTGTGCGTGGCTTTCACTGCTGTGCGCTGCAGCTGCACTCTCAAGGGGAGTCCATACTGTCACAGCCCACCGAAATTTGCGTCGGAAAGGTCCAGTTCAACTACAAAATGACATCTCTTGCAACTTCTGAAAAGGATTACTCATAATTTGAGTTCGGAAAGCTGCACGCACGTCAGAAAGTCGAAACTTTCCGACGAAAACTATGGTCGGAGAGGACGGAGACTGAGAGACGTGTACAGCCCTCTATACTATAGCTGTGCTCGTCTTGCGCTCTGATTAAAAGAAAGAAGTCAACACAACACAACAGCACAGCAAGTAATTACACACACATCATTCACAACGCAAGAAATCTTCCTCCACCCACCGTTTGTTATGTTACTGTATATCTTCACTGCAATTAGATATTGATATTATTGTCGGCTTGCCGCCCGTGGTTTCAAGCCATCGTAAAATACAGAGTATCGTCCAGTACTAAAGAGTAAAGACGCACGCACGCATCCCGTAACTGATACGGGACTCGGGAGGTCGGGGAATCATTACAGGGCGATTTATTTGAGAAATGACGGTGAAATGGGTGAAACTACAGTAGTGCTCCTAATGTTATAGTCTCGCTGTGTATGTACACGCAGAGTCGCAGAGTAGACTTGTGTGCCCGTCGCCCTCGGCTCGTTGCGGCTCTCCCGGCTCTCCATTGGCTAATGTACTCATGTCACGACCAATCAAGAGCCGTGTTGCTATAGATACGGATAAAGCCCATAGCCTAGAAGGCTATTAGCCTAGAAGGCTATGGGAGGCAGGCAGGCTGAGGCCGAACCCGGCCCGTTTTGGCGGGCCGGGCCGGGCCCTGGTCGGGTCCCGTCGGGCTTGCAGGGCTCTACAACAGAAGCAGGTTGTAGTAAGGACATGATAATGAAATACAAATCCTTGTTGTTCTCAGACAGTCACGTTTGTGATGAGAGGACAGCAACACAGCATGCACTTGCACCCCAGATGTACTACCGACATGTTATGCATACCTCTTATCTTATCCATATTCAATTACTTATTCTTCACAGACGTTGAATGACATGTGTGCAGCAGGTGATGGCGACTGCCCCACAGACACGCATGGCTCCATCACAGCACCACGGCAAGATCCAGTCACTGCCAAGACGTCCACTTCCGTTGAAAAGGTAAATGTGGAGAGCACACCTTACAAATGATTTTTAGTTTATTTTCATTTCCTAATGTCTAGTGTATCACTTTAAATGTAGGCCTCACGGGGTCCCCAAGACACATGTTTTTAGGTGTGTGTGTTATGCAAGGTTGTAGCCAGAATAATTCAATCTTCAGAAGTCATGTATGTCCCCATGATGCACATTGACACTGGGTCCCCAAAACCCATGTTTTTAAAATGTGTGTGTGTGTGTATTTAAGCAAGTATGTTCCAGAAGAACTGAAATTTCAGAAGACGTGTCCCCATGATGCACATTACCACAGGGTCCCCAAAACTGATGTGTGTGTGTGTGTGTGTGTGTATGTGTGTGTAAGTTTACGGAATGCATCAATTATCTGATCCATTTTAAGGCTATTCATTTTAGAGAAGCGTTGTCCACACTGATCACATCCCTAGACTTTCTCTCCAGTGTTGTCTTATGGCTATGTAGGTATTGTAAAGTGCATTTTGGTTGTTGATTATAATCTACTGTACCAGTGAGAACATTATCTGATCTCACATCTGATTGTTTATCTTATATTTGCTTAAATGGGGATTTCATAATAAGGTGTACATTTAAAAAGTACTCATAGACCACATACTCATAGACCGCACACCAAATGTGTTTGAAATACCTACTGTCCAACTAGCCTGGGCAGCATTCAGTTTCAGGTTTGTTATCAGGTCGGAAGCGGATGATATCGCTACATCATGTTGTAGTGTCGTTGTGTAGTCAGACAGACAGGAACATTCCTTCCATACTTACTTCCTTCCTCCTTTCCCCCATTGTATCGATTGAATGTTCCGGTCTGTCTGACTACAAAACAATACTACAACATGACGTAGCAATATCATCCACTCCAGACCGGGTCACACGGTGATTTTGACATGCCTACCTTTTGACTTTTAAATATTTAATGAATCTTATTCTTCACAGACGTTGAATGACGTGTGTGCAGCAGGTGATGGCGACTGCCCCACAGACACAGACACGCATGGCTCCATCACAGCACCACGGCAAGATCCAGTCACTGCCAAGAGGATCACTTCCGTTGAAAAGGTAAATGTGGAGAGCACACCTTACAATGATTTTTAGTTTATTTTCATTTCCTAATGTCTAGTATATCACTTTAAAGGGTAGGCCTCACGGGGTCCCCAAGACACATGTTTTTAGGTGTGTGTGTGTTATGCAAGGTTGTAGCTGGAATAATTCAATCTTCAGAAGTCATGTATGTCCCCATGATGCACATTGACACTGGGTCCCCAAAACCCATGTTTTTAAGATGTGTGTGTGTGTGTGTGTGTGTATTTAAGCAAGTATGTTCCAGAAGAACTGAAATTTCATAAGACGTGTCCCCATGATGCACATTACCACAGGGTCCCCAAAACTGATGTGTGTGTGTGTGTGTTTACCGAATGCATCAATTATCTGATCCATTTTAAGGCTATTCATTCTAGAGAAGCGTTGTCCACACTTATCACATCCCTAGACTTTCTCTCCAGTGTTGTCTTATGGCTATGTAGGTATTGTAAAGTGCATTTTGGTTGTTAATAGGGTTGGACATGGTAACCGCCGTACCGCGGTAAACCGAGGTCTACCGCGGTGTCAGTGTGCTTACCGCGGTAAAAAAAGACAAAAAAAAGTCTATTTTTTATTGGAAAACAAGCGAGTTTTAAAACAGGGGAGAAGCGAGGACCGCATGCGCTCCATGCCGCTCTGCTCTGGGCCGTGTACCACAGTTTGGAAGCCACATACGTCACTCTCACTCTCAGAGACACAGACAGTCACTGCTGCTGCCTGCGTAGAGGAGTACAGAGCAGCGTAAACTTTCTTTGTAATCCACACGACACAAGGATGTTAATATATACCTTGTGTTGTGGCATATCTTTTTTTATTCATACGGATTACTGGCGGAGCGCGGAGCGCGGGCCGCGTGGACTAAAACCGAAAATGAAACTATTTTACTTTTTCCATCGCGTCGCACGTTGTGCCCGTTCGGCGGCGCGTCGGAGATTTTATAACCTTTTCTGTCAAGTCTTGTAACTAAAACCTGTATAGCAGCACTCAATCACTGGGATTTGAGAGTTGAGACGTGACGTGAGTTTACAGAATCACTGTACACGATCTGACTACCCGTCCTCTTCTGGTTTGTTCACACAGCTGTTTGTGTCTGAAAAGCCTACTAGCTAGCCTACGTTACTATGGTAACCCGACAGTGCAGATCTAAAAGCTCAGAACGCGTCGCGGATGCAATGTGTTGTGAGCTTGTAGATCTGCTCCTTTCAAAGCCATACCCGCTGTGCTGTACGGAGAAGTATAACTCGGGCGGTCAGGCTGTGTCGCCTCTCCACTGTGGAGAGGCGACTTTAGGGAAGATGATTGCAATATTTTGGCTTATCGCCGAACCTTAATTAATAGATACGGGGGTGCGGTAATTACCGCAGTACCGTCGGTAAATGGGAAGACGGTAATCGCGGTAACAAAATGTCGATACCGCCCCAGGCCTAGTTGTTAAGTATAATCTACTGTACCAGTGAGAACATTATCTGATCTCACATCTGATTGTTTATCTTCTATTTGCTTAAATGGGGATTTCATAATAAGGTGTACATTTAAAAAGTACTCATAGACCACATACTCATAGACCGCACACCAAATGTGTTTGAAATACCTACTGTCCAACTAGCCTGGGCAGCATTCCGTTTCAGGTTTGTTATCAGTTCAGAAGCGGATGATATCGCTACATCATGTTGTAGTGTCGTTTTGTAGTCAGACAGACAGGAACATTCCTTCCATACTTACTTCCTTCCTCCTTTCCCCCATTGTATCGATTGAATGTTCCGGTCTGTCTGACTACAAAACAATACTACAACATGACGTAGCAATATCTTCCACTCCAGACCGGGTCACACAGTGATTTTGAAACAGAGACCAGGCTTTCCTCCGAGGTGGATGGGAAGCCTGGTGACGCGAGGTTACTGTCCAACAGAATGGTGTATTGGGCTACATAAGGATGTTGACATACTAGTGATATTAAACTTATCATGTGAACTTAACATCTGTCAAGTGTACAACTTTGACATGCCTACCTTTTGACTTTTAAATATTTAATGAATCTTATTCTTCACAGATGTTCAATGACATGTGTGTAGCAGATGATGGCGACTGCCCCACAGACACAGACACGCATGGCTCCATCACAGCACCACGGCAAGATCCAGTCACTGCCAAGACGTCCACTTCCGTTGAAAAGGTAAATGTGGAGAGCACACCTTAAAATTATTTTTAGTGTATCATTTCCTAATGTCTAGTATATCACTTTAAAAGGTAGGCCTCACGGGGTCCCCAAGACACATGTTTTTAGGTGTGTGTGTGTGTGTTATGCAAGGTTGTAGCCAGAATAATTCAATCTTCAGAAGTCCTGTATGTCCCCATGATGCACATTGACACTGGGTCCCCAAAACCCATGTTTTTAAAATGTGTGTGTGTGTGTATTTAAGCAAGTATGTTCCAGGAGAACTGAAATTTCAGAAGACGTGTCCCCATGATGCACATTACCACAGGGTCCCCAAAACTGATGTGTGTGTGTGTGTGTGTGTGTATGTGTGTGTAAGTTTACGGAATGCATCAATTATCTGATCCATTTTAAGGCTATTCATTTTAGAGAAGCGTTGTCCACACTGATCACATCCCTAGACTTTCTCTCCAGTGTTGTCTTATGGCTATGTAGGTATTGTAAAGTGCATTTTGGTTGTTGATTATAATCTACTGTACCAGTGAGAACATTATCTGATCTCACATCTGATTGTTTATCTTCTATTTGCTTAAATGGGGATTTCATAATAAGGTGTACTTTTAAAAAGTACTCATAGACCACATACTCATAGACCGCACACCAAATGTGTTTGAAATACCTACTGTCCAACTAGCCTGGGCAGCATTCAGTTTCAGGTTTGTTATCAGGTCGGAAGCGGATGATATCGCTACATCATGTTGTAGTGTCGTTGTGTAGTCAGACAGACAGGAACATTCCTTCCATACTTACTTCCTTCCTCCTTTCCCCCATTGTATCGATTGAATGTTCCGGTCTGTCTGACTACAAAACAATACTACAACATGACGTAGCAATATCATCCACTCCAGACCGGGTCACACAGCGATTTTGACATGCCTACCTTTTGACTTTTAAATATTTAATGAATCTTATTCTTCACAGACGTTGAATGACGTGTGTGCAGCAGGTGATGGCGACTGCCCCACAGACACAGACACGCATGGCTCCATCACAGCACCACGGCAAGATCCAGTCACTGCCAAGACGATCACTTCCGTTGAAAAGGTAAATGTGGAGAGCACACCTTACAATGATTTTTAGTTTATTTTCATTTCCTAATGTCTAGTATATCACTTTAAAGGGTAGGCCTCACAGGGTCCCCAAGACACATGTTTTTAGGTGTGTGTGTGTTATGCAAGGTTGTACTGGAATAATTCAATCTTCAGAAGTCATGTATGTCCCCATGATGCACATTGACACTGGGTCCCCAAAACCCATGTTTTTAAGATGTGTGTGTGTGTGTGTGTGTGTATTTAAGCAAGTATGTTCCAGAAGAACTGAAATTTCATAAGACGTGTCCCCATGATGCACATTACCACAGGGTCCCCAAAACTGATGTGTGTGTGTGTGTGTGTTTACCTAATGCATCAATTATCTGATCCATTTTAAGGTTATTCATTCTAGAGAAGCGTTGTCCACACTTATCACATCCCTAGACTTTCTCTCCAGTGTTGTCTTATGGCTATGTAGGTATTGTAAAGTGCATTTTGGTTGTTAAGTATAATCTACTGTACCAGTGAGAACATTATCTGATCTCACATCTGATTGTTTATCTTCTATTTGCTTAAATGGGGATTTCATAATAAGGTGTACATTTAAAAAGTACTCATAGACCACATACTCATAGACCGCACACCAAATGTGTTTGAAATACCTACTGTCCAACTAGCCTGGGCAGCATTCCGTTTCAGGTTTGTTATCAGTTCAGAAGCGGATGATATCGCTACATCATGTTGTAGTGTCGTTTTGTAGTCAGACAGACAGGAACATTCCTTCCATACTTACTTCCTTCCTCCTTTCCCCCATTGTATCGATTGAATGTTCCGGTCTGTCTGACTACAAAACAATACTACAACATGACGTAGCAATATCTTCCACTCCAGACCGGGTCACACAGTGATTTTGAAACAGAGACCAGGCTTTCCTCCGAGGTGGGTGGGAAGCCTGGTGACGCGAGGTTACTGTCCAACAGAATGGTGTATTGGGCTACATAAGGATGTTGACATACTAGTGATATTAAACTTACCATGTGAACTTAACATCTGTCAAGTGTACAACTTTGACATGCCTACCTTTTGACTTTTAAATATTTAATGAATCTTATTCTTCACAGATGTTCAATGACATGTGTGTAGCAGATGATGGCGACTGCCCCACAGACACAGACACGCATGGCTCCATCACAGCACCACGGCAAGATCCAGTCACTGCCAAGACGTCCACTTCCGTTGAAAAGGTAAATGTGGAGAGCACACCTTAAAATTATTTTTAGTGTATCATTTCCTAATGTCTAGTATATCACTTTAAAAGGTAGGCCTCACGGGGTCCCCAAGACACATGTTTTTAGGTGTGTGTGTGTGTGTGTTATGCAAGGTTGTAGCCAGAATAATTCAATCTTCAGAAGTCCTGTATGTCCCCATGATGCACATTGACACTGGGTCCCCAAAACCCATGTTTTTAAAATGTGTGTGTGTGTGTATTTAAGCAAGTATGTTCCAGAAGAACTGAAATTTCCGAAGACGTGTCCCCATGATGCACATTACCACAGGGTCCCCAAAACTGATGTGTGTGTGTGTGTGTGTGTATGTGTGTGTAAGTTTACGGAATGCATCAATTATCTGATCCATTTTAAGGCTATTCATTTTAGAGAAGCGTTGTCCACACTGATCACATCCCTAGACTTTCTCTCCAGTGTTGTCTTATGGCTATGTAGGTATTGTAAAGTGCATTTTGGTTGTTGATTATAATCTACTGTACCAGTGAGAACATTATCTGATCTCACATCTGATTGTTTATCTTCTATTTGCTTAAATGGGGATTTCATAATAAGGTGTACATTTAAAAAGTACTCATAGACCACATACTCATAGACCGCACACCAAATGTGTTTGAAATACCTACTGTCCAACTAGCCTGGGCAGCATTCAGTTTCAGGTTTGTTATCAGGTCGGAAGCGGATGATATCCCTAATCATGTTGTAGTGTCGTTGTGTAGTCAGACAGACAGGAACATTCCTTCCATACTTACTTCCTTCCTCCTTTCCCCCATTGTATCGATTGAATGTTCCGGTCTGTCTGACTACAAAACAATACTACAACATGACGTAGCAATATCATCCACTCCAGACCGGGTCACACGGTGATTTTGACATGCCTACCTTTTGACTTTTAAATATTTAATGAATCTTATTCTTCACAGACATTGAATGACGTGTGTGCAGCAGGTGATGGCAACTGCCCCACAGACACAGACACGCATGGCTCCATCACAGCACCACGGCAAGATCCAGTCACTGCCAAGACGATCACTTCTTGTATTTCTTTACATTTTGTAAAGAAATACATATGTAGGCCCCTGTTTGAATGCCCCCGCCCTCTGTCAAAAGCAGCTAAAATCCCTAAAACGAAAGAAAGCAGCAAATGGGAAAAAAACAAAAACAAAAAAAAACTCGCCTTTAACTTTCTCTTATAACCTAAAAAATGTTAAAAAAATAAAAATAAAAAATAAAGTTGTCCTTTAAGTAAAACTATAAATTCTCAACACTTAGTGCAACTTGTGGAACATTTTTGTGCAACTAGTTCAACTTTGCAAACTAGATATTTTTGTGGAACATTTTAGTGCAACTAGTTCAACTTTGCAAACTAGATATTTTTGTGCAAATCTAGATATTTTTCTTTATCTTTAGAATGCGGTTGTAGACAAAGAATTTCACAGACTGCCAATCTCTGTTTTTAAGAGCCAATGGCTCAGCTTTTAAGCATTGGACACACTCCATCTTTCCTGGGACACGTAAGGAGTTGATGAATCTAATCAAGTGCCTCTCCACTGCTTCGATTTCTTTGGTCTCCCACGGCCTCCTGTTTGGCAGCTCTGTGGCCTGTATATGAAATGGATTACGAATCATTCACAGAATTATGCTTTTCTGTTACTTGTTTTTAATTTGTTAGTTGTGTTGTTTAACTTGTTTTATAACTTATATTCCTTCTTCCCCCCATTATGTTGTTACCATAGCCATAAGAAAACACCTGAGCATACTGTACCTGCCAGTCCTGATGAGGACACAGTAGGTGTGTGTGTGTGGCTAAAATCCCTAAAACAAAAGAAGGCACCAAATGCAAAATAATGAACACTCACCTTTTACTTTCTCTAATAACCTAAAACATGAACCTTGGTTCATGTGTTCATGTTTTCAGGTTTCAGGAGTTCCAGGGGGTACCTAGCTAAATAATGCCCTCATGGGTCGGTATAGAGAGTGTACAAATAGTACCAAATGGACCCTGGCAGGTTAAATGGGAGGTCCGCAGCCTAAATGCATGTAAAACTGCGGCTCCTTGAAATGATTCGCTGTAATGTTTACAGTTCCTGAATGTTTACAGTTCCTGAAAACAGTTTTGTTTGATATTGCCTAATAAATATTGCTATTTTGAACTGAGAATCATTCTTGAATCAAGCTTTTTTTTTTTTTTTTTCATGGAAAAATGATCTACATTTGATCTGTATTTGGTATGCAACTAAATTATTAAAATATTGTAAAGAGAATGTAAAGTATCAAACTCAAGTAAAATGTAGTGAACATACAGTATGTAAGGGATAATATCTCCGGTCATTGTCGGCAGATAATTCACCGACAGGGAGTTCAACCACCGAGGCGGTTAAACCTTCCTGAAGCCAGATATTATCCCGCTTATTACATGGCTACCTAACATAAATTAATAAATTGACCCAAAACACATAAAAAAAAAGTATTCCTTAAGTTTCACGCTGGCCGCGTCAGCCCAGCTGCATGCAGCCCATCTGCACTGTTGGAAAACAAGGAAGTGATTTGATCAAATAGAATCCATTTTCGGGCACTGCTTCGTCTATTTCTTGCTCAAATGTTTTCAAAAACATTTTTGAGACAATGTTTAGCTGTAAATGACAATGTGTGTCACAGTGTGTGTGTGTGTGTGTTTACATGGCTGTCATGTTGGAAACAGCAGTAAATCAGCAGGGCGCAGCCGCAGTGCTGAGAGGGTTTGATTAGGCAGAGGTCTGATATAGTCATTATCCAGAAATAACTGACCGATTAATTCAGCGACTGACCAATCAGAATCAAGCATTCAACCAAGCCATGTAATAAGCATTTATATTGTATGCCCTTTCCTTAAAGCATCCAGTGTCCTTGTGTGTTCCCCGCTGTCCTCTCTAGTCTCCTGTGAGACAGCCTCAGACAAGTTCAGGGTTAGGTTACAGGGCCCACTCTGAATTCTGACTTGCTTTCTGGAAGTCTGTATCTGTACACAAAGCTTCCTGCATACAATTCATCAATATTAAATGTACCCAGGACATTGAGTCCCCATTTTGGTGTAAAAAAACAGGTGTGTGTGTTATTTAAATGATATGTTAATGAGGTACCCATGAACCATGACTTCATGCACAGATCTGTGTGTATGCAAATTAAGTCCCCATGAACCATGGATTCATATAAGTCCCCAAGATGCACGTTCAGGACAAGTCTGTGATAATACTTCATCCAATCTAGAATCTGAGGTGATAGTCTTGTTAAGGATTTTTTTCTGAACTTGCCTGATTTTTTCCAGGCCTGTGGGACCACAGGAAAGTGGTGTCCCCATACATGATGACCCTGCAGTTGGTCCCCGTAATGGATGCATACAAACATGTGTGTGTGTGTGTGTGTGTGTGTGTGTGTGTGTGTGTGTGTGTGTGTGTGTGTGTGTGTGTGTGTGTGTGTGTGTGTGTGTGTGTGTGTGCGCGTGCGCGTGCGTGCGTGTGCGCACACATGTGTGCAAGCTCAAAGAGATAATACAATATATTCCCATGTTTTGCAGGTTATGTGTTTGCGTAATTTTATATATTTGTATGTCTTTACCATGATGTACTGTGTTCTTTTGTATTTACGTTTGTCATTGTATGACCTTTGAGAGAGACAGAGGGAGAGAGAGACAGACATAGAAAGACAGAGTTTCTCTTGCCTTAACAGGAAGACACACACAAATACTCAATCATACTGTCATGTGCTGCTCTGCCTAGCTAATGAGTTCCCCTCTCTGTCTGGAAAAGAGTTGCTAGCTCACAGACAAATTCTGAGAGTGAATTTATTTTGTGTGTGGGAGACCGAGGGTGGTCGGAGTGACGTACGAGTTTCAGTTATGGGGAATAAACATAGAAACATGTTTGCTGTAGGAACCCTACTGTAGATTTCCTGGATAGATTATGGAGAATGAAAATGGAGATTTAGTTACATGATCTTTCTTACCAGAGATGACTCAGGACAGAAGTGTTCTTTTTTTCCCACATGCATACGTATAGGCGATTTTAACACCCTACTTCACTTGCTCATACTACGGCATCACACAAATCTATCAAAAGTAGCAGATCCACAAGTGAAGCGACACCTTTTGAGCTTGTGCATTTTTGCATTGAACCGTAATATATTGAAGTAGTTTCAATTTCAATCATTTTATTTGACTACATTGCGGTCAGCTGTGGCATCATGGGTTGTGACTTGTGATTACCCTGCAGTCGACCTAACAGCTCCCAATCAATCAGTGGGCTGTGAAGTGATCACTACCCAGTAGCAAAACAAGGCCAGACGGGGTTGCAGACCATTTCACCCTTGACCTCTCAACCCTGACCCTGGGGTCTGGTCCGATGGGAGTCTGGGTTAGGGACGCTGGGTTAAATCAATAGTGGGGGAGGAGGGGGGATGGGGACCACATCTAATAAAACAAGGGCTCCCCAAGGAGGGTTCCAAAGGACTATCAGACAGCCTGTCAGTCAATGTATTCTTAATTTCTTTTTTTACGGTTTTGTGTGTTGTTGGATGCTGTGGAGACAGGATACATAGTACATGGAAAAGAATGGATTGTAATCTGGAGTTAAATCATTCAGATGCAAATTTGAATTAGTACTGTCTGTTTTCAATCTGCCATCCCTATTTTGGGCATATCGTTATAATTAAATTAAATAAAAAAGGGTAATTTCTGTTTTATTTTGACAGGACAGTCAAAAGAGAGACGGTGAGGCCTGGACAAATGGGGGGATGACATGCAGTAAACCACTTTGGGTCGGATCAGACCTGCGGTCGTCTGCTAGAAGGACTATAGCCCTACGGTATTTACGTGGTAGGCATTCTTACTCAGTGATCCCACCGGGGCACCCCTTAAAGGGCCAGTTCATTTTGCATCATATGATGCAGCATGATGAGGCATATGATGCAAAATGCATCATCATTCATTCTGAAATACTAAAATATCTCAAAACACAGATTGAACACAAAAAATAACTCAGGAATGTGTTGATTGTGTCCCAAACAACAATAAAATAAGATCTGGTTGTCCCAGAGGTGAACTGGCCCTTTAATTCTGTTTTTATCTCTACTCGACTCGAAAAAACTCAGCTAATAGTGTATATTGTCACTGTCAGGTGGAAACCTTTGCATGTCCATAATAACCGTCACAATGCAACATGTTGTGACTGTGAGCTTGTAGGTTGAGTATCATTTACAAAAGAAACAAACATAAAACGTTGAAATATGGAGATATGAGGTTTGTGCCCGACACCAACGATATGCTGGTGGTCTGTCCTTCAGTCTGTTGGTCCAAAGAAAGCACGGCCGCAGCATCATGATTTAACGTGCTTTAACACTGACCATTCCGAGGGACATTGTGAATGGACTTTACCTCAGTATGCTGTTAAAGCAAGGGTCTTCAACAGGGGGTCCTCAGAGTTACTACAGGGGGTCTTTCACTCAAATCTTTGAATGATAGAAACTTTTCTTCTTTTTTATATTAACCACTTGAACCCTAGCGTCCATATTCTGAGAACTTTAGCCAAAAATAGCAGATCTACAAGCTCACAACGCCTCGCGCTGCGAGGTGTTGTGAGCTTGTAGATCGTCTATTTTCGGCATAGAGGTTTGGTGCAGAGGGGAAAAAGAGCAGTACAGAGTGAAAGGTCAAGTTTATTAAGTATAGACGGTTAAGTGGTTAAATAGGCTATCTGAAAACACAAAATTGACATGAATCCAAAATACACTGACAAATGTGTGGTCAAACAATGAAACTATATGGAATGAATCTATGATAAGGTTGTGGGTTGGCCTGAAAACGTTGAAGACCCCTGTGTTAAAGGATAAACACGAATGCTGATCGAGTGTCTGAAAGGGTCCTTGGTTTCGTTCGTCATGATAAATCACAACCCAACACAGGACCAGTGCGCACGCCCCTTTGCTCCTATCAAATCGCTGTCTCCAGGCAGATCTCCTCTGCTCATAAATAAGCCCCTTTTTTATTTCCTATTCCCTCTGTGTCTCCCCTCAATCTTTGCCACCAAAGGGTGGGGTCAGCCCTTCTTCGATTGCTCCCTTCTTCTCCATATCAAACCCAACACACATGCCCGCAATCACATCCATCCATCCATCCATCCATCCATCCATCCCTCCCCACCTCCCTCCTTTCATCCCCCTTTCATCTCTGTCTCTTGGTGGTCTCCGGTGGGAGCGTGGAGGTGACAGGCGCGTGTCTGCCTGGTCAGCTGTCTGCCTCTCTAATGAGGCTGGAACACAGAGGGGGTCAGCCTATTATGGAGATGAGGAGGTAGAGGCAGGCCAAGAGGTGAAGGACCCCACTAATGGGGAGGGGGTCCCTCCTCCACCTCCACCACCACCACCTCCATCCTTCCATCCTATCCTTCTACCATACGCAGTAAAGTCCTCAGTGTTAATCTGTCCATTTATAACTAACACTCGACTCGGGCATTAGTGACTTTGACAGAGGTGGAAAAAGTACTCACATTTTGTACTTGAGTAAAAGTATCAATACTGCACTGTAGATGTACTCTGTTACAAGTAAAAGTCCAGAATTCAAAATGTACTTGAGTAAAAGTTTGAAAGTATTGGCATCAAAATATTCTACCATAAATATTCTAAATGTTTGAAAATAGCAGATCTGCAAGCTCACAACGCACGTTGTGAGCTTGTAGATCGGCTATTTTCAAACAGCCTGGGTATATGAAATAGGGCTACAGTGGTTTATGTATGTTTTATAATATTATAATTTATGTCTGCAAAGTAACTAACAACGGTTTTCAAATAAATGTAGTGGAGTAAAAGTACAATATTTGGATTCGAGATGTAGCGGAGTAAAAGTAAAAGTATTGGAAATTGGAAATATTCAAGTTAAGTACAAATACTTCAAAAGTGTACTTAAGTACAGGTTTACACCACTGGACTTTGATCCATCCATCCAGGCAGTCAGACTGGCAGACAGACAGACAAACAGCCAGTCAGCCAGCCAGTCAGTCAGTCAGTCAGTCAGTCAGTCAGTCAGTCAGTCAGCCAGCCAGCCAGCCAGCCAGCCAGCCAGCCAGCTAGCCAGCCATTCATCCAGCCAGCTACTGTATGGAGAGACTCCTCACTCAGTGATGGTCCTATCCTATAATCAAGGGGCTGGTATATGATAATGGGGGCCGTGGCCTCCAACTCTGCATTTCTTTCAGCTTTTGCTGTCTTTTCATCCAGGTCGCCGTTTGATGTTTCCCCCCGTCGTTTGAAAACTCTGAGAGTGTACAGAATAGAAGCAAATTCACCCGAAAGGGTCCATTTGGTTCCATTGGCACACTCTCAGAGTTACAAATGGATGATATTGAGGATTTTGCTGTGTATATGTGTGAAATACTGTGCGTATATTTGTGTGTGTGCCTGCGTGTGTGCATACGTGCATGATGTACGTGCGTGCGTGCATGTGTACGTATGTGCGTGTGTGAGTGTATTTCCTGAGCCTCCCCTCAAACAAACCCAGTGGCGTCAGTTCAGAAAAAGCTAAGGTATCATGACATGTTGCCATACCTTAGCAACAGGCATGATACATTTATTTTAAGAAGTACATTTTATTTTTCCCCCCGTTTCTACGGTTTCTTGGGCTGGATATGGCAGCCTGGAACGGTTGTTCAAGTGCAGCTAAACTTGGCATATTAGTAAACGTGCCACAATTAACAATAATGCATTGCACCTGTGCAGCTGACCTGCGGAACCTGGGAATATACCATTTTGTCAAGATGGGGAGAATACAAGTGTGGAGAATATAATTATAATACCTTGTTAAGTGACCATTTTGTAAAATTTTGCATTTGTAGTTATTTTACTGTAATTTAACAACATAATAACCAGCACAGATAGACAAAGAGACATTCATGGATTTATATTTATAAGTAACTTTTATTTTCCCCCTGGACCCAGGGTATACCCCTGCCATACCCAATTGACACCCCTGAACAAACCCTCCTTTTTGGCTTCTCTGTGGCAGGTATGGTCCTCAGTCAGCAGCTTGGCTTTGAAATACAGCCAGAGCCTGCCGCAGTGGGCCGACAAAAAGATGGTTTTGTTCCTTCTATGAAAGATAAGGTGCTTGAAGTGGAAGGCGGCTGATTCAGACATCCTCAACCCCCACCCTCCCCCTCTTTCTCTCTCTGTCGGTCTCTCTCTCGCTCTGTATTTTACTATACAGTATAGTTTATTCCTCATGGGAGTGAGTCTTAACCTGAGGTAAATATGTATCTGTGGCTGTTTAATATTGAGTTATAGCCTTGATGATTCCTTGGAGGGGTGCGTTCAATAGCCCTGGTGCATTGAGGAGCAGCGGGGTCACCCTCGGCTGGGTAGCAGCTCATTAAAAAGTAAAAAGAGAAAGGAAAAAAGAAATATAAGAAAATAAGACAAACCTGGGAAACCTGCCTCGTTAGCGCTTTCTCCAGCATTTGATCTTCTCAGGTCCTGGGGATAAACGGATGACTTCTATTTTACGTTTTGCCAGTCAAAAGCTCATTGGGTGCGTTTCGGTTGCTATGTCAAATAGAATAATTAAGAGCAATGCAATTCATTGGTCAGATATGTGATGTGCCGGTGGTATGCAGATTAGATCTGCCACACTGTGCCAGCAGCTAGCAAAACGGAAAAGCACCAGAACAGCACGCAGGGAAGGTGCTGGGGATGCTGTGTTGTTAGGGAGATAAAAGAGTTTAACCACATAAAGCCTAGCATCGCTATTTCTGGGCATTTCATCTCATTATAGGTGACCATTTTCAAACCTTTTTAAAAATAGAATAGAACATGGAGAAATCTACGTAAATCTATATACATGTATATATATATATATATGTAAGCAATTTACCCCGAGTGAGAGGACATTATGCTCTCATAATGTCCGCAGTGAGGGTGTTATCGGACGAGGCGCAGCCGAGTCCGATAACACCCTCACTCAGGACATTATGAGAGCATAATGTCCGACCCCGAGTGGTAAATAGCTTTTCTACCACTTTTTCCCGTATACATGAAAGAAAACACATAGTTGTAACTTGCAAGGATCTTAAGTTACAATCATTATTGCCTATAAAACTTCCGCGAGACAGCAGATAGTTCCACAAACAACATCTTCTACTCACCAACAGATGGCGCCAACTCCATACTAATCCATGCGTCTAGCTTACAGCTAAGCTAACGTCAGTTAGAAGTACCGTTCCGGCCGTAAATAGAGGCTGTTCGCTTCCAGAAAGGCATAGGTTCAGAGAAAAGGGGCTTTAAAGTTGGCGGATTGCATTGGATCCAAATAAATCGGCGACTATAGCATGCACGTTAGTAAACATAGGACCGTTGCCACCGTCATTTGTTGGTTGGGGGAAAGGTGTTCCGACTACCTCCTGAAGTCCCCGGATGTACACTGAGGCGCATTGATCTCGGACAAGTCCGCACACAACTTTGCGGCAGTTGTCCTCTCATAACCTCCGGAATTTAGCCAATCAGAATCCAGTATTTGAACACGTGACTCGAAAAAGTGGTAGAAATATATATATATATACAGAGCTACACAACTGTCAAAATAATAAACACAAGTACATTAATATCTAGTTTGGGACCAAAGTGTTCAGTGGACAAGTTTCATCCTGAGGCCTGAGGGTGGTGCTAGAGTAAAGGTCACAGGGTCACTCACTTTTTCAATGGTTAGGGTTCAAAGAGCATGACTTTGCTCATTTCACACATTTCATGGCACTCTGCCCATTCTATTTTTAGATATCTTCAGTAAAAGTATTTATATCCTGCGACCAAACTGTCGGACTCACTGTAGTGAGTAGTTCCTTATTTGACCATTATTTAGTTGTATATTTATTGTGTTTTCAACATCATCTGAATTGATCTTGTGCTTCATGCCTCTGAATGTTATTTAATGTTGTAGCTGGACTCACAGTGAGAGGTGATCCTGATGATTAGCCCCGGTTAGCGAAGACACTCATTCTCTTCTCAGTGTTATCCTTTTGCATTAGGCTAATGGGGCAGGAAACACTGCTAATGATTCTCAGCACAGATTAGCATCTACCGCTGACAGCACTGATGGCAGAGAGAGGAAACACACGTATGCACGCATGTGCGTGCGTGCACGCATGCGCGCGCGCGCACACACACACACGCACGCACGCACGCGCGCGCGCGCGCACACACACACACACACGCACGCACACACAGTACACATGCACATTCAGCAACAAACACACTTACTTAGTATCAGAATTAGAATACATTTTATTGGCATGTCACAGGTTTGCAGGTGTAAAGAAATGGGTGGAATTAGTTTTTAGTTATTTCCATAAAGAGAACCAAAATAATAGGGGGGCAGGGGGGGTCAAGGAGAGGGGGGAAAAGGGAAATCAAACTAAATATCGACATATCTACTAGTGCACATAGCATACCCATTTCGGCACAGTACTGTAGTGTACATGAGATGAGGTTAGACGTAAGGTGCATGAACTTAGTAGCTGCTATAGACTGAAGATATACCTGATATTAAACATTAGGTACATATAGAGTATCAGCACGATTGTTCATGAGATTAATGTGCAAAGTTAAATGACCACATTCATGAATGTATGCATGGCCATCCGCATCATAAAAAACTTGTATAAAATAATATGCAGTGTGTGACCTAAGTCCAAGCAATTACACCGACTGACTCAATGGTGGAACCTACAGTAGTTCTAGTTTAGTTGAGGGTTATACGGTATTCATTAGCGATATCAATAGTGATGATAATAATAATACAGCAATACAGGACACGGTCTAGGTATTAACAATTTTGCTGCCATTTTAAACATAGCTGTAGTAAGCAGCTGCCAAATTGTCCTTACCTTTTAACGTGGGCACGCGCACGCATCGTGCACAATCTGTGTGCGACTCATCTAGTAGACGCGCAGACTCGGTGGCAGCTTTCGAATAAAAACCCCCCCATTGAAATAGACATATCCGTTGCCACGCTGTATCCCTGCTTATCCTCCAGTGTTTACATGAAAAAACATTGAAAAAAGCCAGTTGTGCGCTATGGTAACACGTGGACACGTTTGCGCACAAAACGCACGATATGTGCGGGGATCATAATCCAGGCGTGTAGAGACTGGATCAAAGTTTCCAAACGCAAAAATCGGATTGAAAAACGAGCGTTCCATCGCCGAGTAGCTTTCTCTTCTGTTACAATGTATATATGGGCATAAAATGGATTGCAGACAGACAGATACAGATATCTCCATATATGGACATAAATGGACAGAGGCAAACAGATGGTCAAAGATCTCCATATATGGGCATAAAATGGACGCAGACAGACAGATACAGATATCTCCATATATGGGCATAAATGGACACAGGCAAACAGATGTTCAAAACGGGTCCTATGACAACAGGTATAATGAGGTTTGCATTAAAGGGGGAACCGGCACTGTGTCTGCAACACAGTGGCACAGACAGATACTCCATATATGGGCATAAAATGTACGCAGAAAGACAGATATCTCCATATATGGGCATAAAATGGACCCAGAACTATAACTGCAGTGATCTCCATATATGGACATAAAATGGACGCAGACAGACAGACAGACAGATAGATACAGATATCTCCATATATGGGCATAAATGGACACAGGCAGACAGATGGTCAAAACGGGTCCTATGAAAACAGGTATAATGGGGTTTGCATTAAAGGGCGGGGCATTCATTCCCTATTTACATTGTTCCGAGTTGGCCAGGTCGCCGACTAGACGCTGGGCCGCCCGAATCTAGTACACCCAACACCTCAACTACAAACATGTTTTGCAATTCTGTGAGCCAATACGCCAGTTTTGTACAGTTTAGTTTCTAGCAAGATAAATCACCCATATAGAGACACGATTGGCAGATGTAAAGTGTGTGTGTGTGTGTGTGTGTGTGTGTGTGTGTGTGTGTGTGTGTGTGTGTGTGTGTGTGTGTGTGTGTGTGTGTGTGTGTGTGTGTGTGTGTGTGTGTGTGTGTGTGTGTGTGTGTGTGTGTGTGTGTGTGTCGCGCTCACGTGCGTGTGCGCGTATGTTTCGTGTATCCATGCGTGTGCATTGAGAGGAGACCTAAAGCCTTGCCTGTGACGTGTCCCCTAGATGGATGAGTTGGGGTGCACGCAGACAGCCAGGGGTGAAGGTGTGTGTGTGTGTGTGCGTGCATGCGTGCGTGCGATGGGGGAGGCTTGTTCCACTGTGTATAAGAAGGCCTCCTCACACACGGCGTGGTGATGATAGATAGACACTGAGGCCACGGCTGACATCCAATACAGCATCAGTGATTATAAAGCCCTCACCTCCTCGCGTGACGCCTTCAGACCCCCTCCACACAAAGAAAGAAATCTCATTTAGACTCACAGGACACTGAAATGAGGTTGTTGGGGTGTATGTATGTGTGTGCGTGTGTGTGTGTGTGTGTGTGTGTGTGTGTGTGTGTGTGTGTGTGTGTGTGTGTGTGTGTGTGTGTGTGTGTGTGTGTGTGTGTGTGTGTGTGTGTGTGTGTGTGTGTGTGTGTGTGTGTGTGTGTGTGTGTGTGTGTGTGTGTGGGAGCGAGTGAGCGTGTGCACATGCCGTGCACGTGAAAGAGTCCTCAGGCCAGGAGCCACTCATATTCATACACCACACCATTGTTCCTCTTGGGCCACGTTGTCTGCTTAAATACTTTCATTGTTCCTCCATCATTTTCTCTCACTTCCAATCTGTGCGCTGTGATTGATATGCTAATGAAGTGAGACTCTTATTTTAGCCTGCTATAGGCACAATGGGCACACTGGCCGTTTCCACGGCAAGATGGACGTTTTGGTGGCGTTTTGTTCAGCTGGTGTTCTCTGTCTGCTTCTACCTCTGCAGGCTCAACGAAGTTCACATTTCGTCACTGTCGGGCAGAAACCTTGTATCTCCAAGTTTCAAATGTGTAGGTTTTTTCGTAAAGTAAAAGCCCTGCTTCATTATACAAGACTGTCGCACGAAACTAGCGAAAATAGCAGATCTACAAGCACACAAAAACGCCTCGCACCGCACCACGAGGCGTTGTGTGCTTGTAGATCGTCTATTTTCACTATTTAATTCAGGTTTTTTTTATGATAAATACAAAACGAACGGTTTTGGACATTCACGTTTCAGCGATTTGTTCAGGTTTTATCTATTCTCTCCATCTTTCCATCTCTCTCTCTCACACACACACACACACACACACACACACGCACACGCACACACACACACTCTCTTTGCAGCCTCCTATATCACCTCCTTATCGTTGCCTGTCCGCGTATCTCTTCCTTCCTCGTTGCCCGGCAGTAATTTGTTCTCCTCCTGTGTTGCAGCTTTTTGATCAACAACACTCCCTCTGTGCGTTGCAGCCTGCTGTTGTGATCATGATCAAGAGACACACACACACATACACACACACAGACACACGTGTGAGCGCACACACACACACCATAGGTTGACTTCCAACGCTGAGCTGTAGACCCAGCATGGAAACCCCTTTGAGATAACTACACAAAAATACACACTTGCTCTTTGATTAGAGAGGGCCACAAGGTGTGTGTGTGTGTGTGTGTGTGTGTGTGTGTGTGTGTGTGTGTGTGTGTGTGTGTGTGTGTGTGTGTGTGTGTGTGTGTGTGTGTGTGTGTGTGTGTGTGTGTGTGTGTGTGTGTGTGTGTGTGTGTGGGTTTTGCCTTTGTATTTGAGATATAAAAGCCTGCGAATTCCATGTTAACCCCTCAAAACCCCCATTTTACGGAGGCCGGGAGAACCATGCACATCTCTGATAAGATTCTACTATTATTCATACAGGAAACTCCAACTGTGTGCTTGTGTGTGTATGTGTGCACGCCTACTTGTCTGTCCATGTACTGTATTTTTACGTGGGCACTTCTATATTCAATCATTGTGTCTGTGTGACTGAAATCGCTGGCTTCTGGGGTCCCCCAGTCTCTTTACTCGTCTGCACTGCATGACACTGATTGCAGCACACATTGGACGAACAGCTTGCTAGCTGATCATTACTGAACACCGGAAGACTTGAAAATATGTTAGGCTACAAACAACACCAGACGGTAAATTCTCTTCTTTTTTTTAAGATTAGTTTTATTGATAGGACAGTAGACTGAAAATGGGGAGAGAGATGGGGGAGTGACACGCAGCAAAGGTCGTCGGGATCGGGGCTCGAACCCGCAACACGCTGTCAGGCATCAGAGCCTATGTGGTATGCTTCTGGACCGGTAGGCCAGAGGGCGACCCACCAGACGATTAATTCGAGAGACCGCCAAATGTTTTTTCTTTTTAAATACCAAACCTTCTCCCCCTGCACTTAAAATCTATTTTCTTCCTCTTATTCCATTTACTTTGACATTTTGTTACTCATTTTTGAGAGGGAAATGTCAAGAAGGCAAAAAGCCATGCTGTCTTTGACTTTTTTTTCAGGTTGACTTTGGCTTGTAAGTGGCTGGTGATAATGACTTGAGGCGCTAATGCATTATTCACTCAAAATTGCTCCCGTCTGCAGAGAAACAGCGTGACTCCACTTTAGTCGTGCTTTTTACTGACAGTGGACATGGAGGAAAAGCTACTGAAGTGCCTTTTCAACCTTGTCCCTCACGCATGGCAGGACACTGACATAAGACTTTTAGGTTTTCTTTAGGTTTTGGTTTGCGTCCTCACTCTTTATATCTATGTCTGTCTGTCTGTCGTTATGTCTGCCATATAACATATACTGTTTGTAGGCCTACAGAAAATTGTGGTGAGGTATAGTGCGTTATAGCCCACTGGCGGTATACACCAAAAAATTGGGCGCTGGTCGGTCCAGAAAACAGATGCACGCACGCACGCGCACACACAATATTCATAGTTTACTGTGGAACTAGGAAAATAGCATTGAATAATAAAACTGGATGCCTCTCTGTAGAAGACAAAATAGCCCTACAGTATATTCTGTACTAATTTCACTCTTTTACTCCATCCATCAATCTGCTTTGCCATCACCTCAAGGGCTCTAGCCTGTTTACATTTTCTCCCACCACTGAGAGACGTCAGAAGCAATGAGAAACGGAAGATATTTAACAAGCAAGTGCTAATTAAGGTGTTTTTTTGTGTGCAAGTGTGACTCTAGTGGGATAAACCTTCAGATGTTCACTTCATCCATCTCAGATGACTTGTTGCTCACGATAACCACAACCTGTATCAAAACTGTACTTTCATTTCCTCCAGAATAATACATACAGGCAGCTTTGCATTTTTCAGTCTTGTCATGGTAATTATCGGGGATGAAAGACATGTTTGGCTTTTTATATTTAATGTCAGACAGTGTGTTGTTGTGTCCCCCGTGGATGGTTCCTGAGTTGTGTAATTAGTGTCTGTGTTCTAATTGGTGTCTCGAGTGCCGCATCCAGCCCCTGTTTATGTGAGCAATCAGTGGAAGTTGGATTAGCGCAAAACACGCTGGATACTGTGAAACAGCATAGACCAGAATGCTCTGGGGAGCTGTTAAATTCTTTGAATTATTCAGTCTCCACTGATGATCATGATGAAAGCATTTAAAACTGATGTTTGTGGATATATCAGAACTGAGTCAATTAAGGTGCGCCACCTTTGGTATGAACACCCTATACAGCACTGTATGTTGCACCCAGACACCATACAGTATAGTGCTTTGAACCAATGATCAAAGACAGCGTGTGTGTGTGTGTGTGTGTGTGTGTGTGTGTGTGTGTGTGTGTGTGTGTGTGTGTGTGTGTGTGTGTGTGTGTGTGTGTGTGTGTGTGTGTGTGTGTGTGTGTGTGTGTGTGTGTGGGGGGGGGGGGGGTGGTATTGCCTATTGCCTTCACCAATTTAAAAGGAAAGCCACTTATCTCGAAACTACTAGAGTAGACACCAAATGAAGGATTTTCTAATTGAAACCTCTCTGTGAAAAACCTTTTTGGAGGGAAACAGGTGAGCATGAACACAATCAGTGGTGTGGCAGGTGTTTTCCGGACTGGAGATCCCTTCTCCAGTGGTGACCAGCATGGTGAACCAGGTGGACCAGCAGTGAAGTGATTGATGTACAAGTAGGGATGGGACAATACGACCAGTGTTGGGACTAACACGTTACAAAGTAATCAATTACTGTAACACCGTTCTTTTTTTCAGTAACGAATACGCTAACGCGTTCTTTTTTAAATTCTGTAACTCAGTTACCGTTACTACACGGTGCGTTCCTCCGTTCTTTTGCGTTATTTTATGCATCTAGAGCTGAGCTGAATCTTCCTCTCTGTCACTCACAAGGCAGAGAGGAGGGGAGACACCGACACGAAATGCCAGACAGAGCCGCACTGAGACGCGCACTGGGCATGTTTGTGCTTACCAACAGACTAGTGCAGACATACAGACTGCAAACAAGACTACATATAGCCCGCACTAGGTAGAATATGATAGAATGCAATCACTTACAGTAGCTGACCTTTCCCGTCCACTGCGTGCAGTGCACAGCTGTACGTTATTGATGAGATGATTGACGAGTCAATATCACCATAATGTACATTTGGGATTTCCCATTTCCCAAAAAAAAATCTGAGATTTTCCTAATAATTTTATAATCATTGTATTAAGTAGATGTTAGGCTGTTAGAAATGAATGTTGGTCAAGCTCGCACACTTTTTATAAATTAACAGCAAGCATTCAAAAATATATGCACACACACATATAAGTATGTAAATGTCCTCCCTGTCATGAACCATGTCCACCCTGCCATGGGAGGCTTGATGGCTTGATGGCAGGGTGGACAATGGCAGGGTGGACATTTTGGGCTAATTTTAGCATTTAATCAACACATGGTGGATCCTCTGTTAGCAACATGGCTAAGTTAGCAAAGTGACTTTGTACTGTTTAACAAACATATTTCACATTTCTGAAAATATGTATATTAATAGATGTTTTTGCCATGATAGGGTGGACATGTTAAGCTTGACAACACCCTACTATACACCTAATATCATGAAAAAATAGAAAATACAAGTGTAAATACTTACTGGCAACTGGCCACAGCCTCAGCCTCCATTGAAGAAAGACAGGAAGTAGGTAAAAACTAGGTAAAACTTAGACACACCTTCTTAAAGGGGTGGTGACATCCAAAAATAAATTTTGAGTTTTTTATGCTTTTTTTAATGTTTCCTGGCCTCAATTACACCAAAAAAAACGCAACTTTTGACATGCAGTGGTTTTCCTGCTATCTGTGTGTTTGTGCTGGTTTCTGCATAATGAGTCTCAAACGCGCAGTTCATTTGCTACTGGACTCATACGTCGTCAGTCGATTCACCTCTCTCCCCTCTCCCAGTGTCCCTGTCTGTATTTCTCCACAGCCCAAGTTTTGAGGAAGTGACCTCTTACATTATATTATCCTTTAATTGTAAATATGGGCATATAAAATATATTTACCCATTTGGATATCTTATTTACATCAATATCCTTCATATCAAGTAGTCAGTTTATGCTTTTGTGAAATAATGAAAATCGCTATATATCGCTATGTATTTTCCGCCCTGGCTGGGTCCGTGGGCAGCGCCTCCCTCCTCATCACCGAGTCCCCGAGGACAGCGCACTTCTCCCGGGGGCAGAGCTCCGTGGACCGTGGAGCAGCCGACTATAACTCCACGCTGCCCTGTCCTCCCTCCACACACACGGGCACGGCGACTCGGAGACCAGACAATAAAACGCTATGATAACACAAGCAATAGGTGGTTCTCTAAACGGAGGCATTTAGACAAAATATGTTACTATAATAACTACAGAAGGACCGTGAAGTGTTTCTGCAGCGCGGAGCAGAGCTATAACGTTACCGCGTACGGTCTAAATTGAACTCCGCGGGGGTACAGATGTAACCACAGAGATCCGGTAACGTCGGTCCCGGGGAAGAAAAAAACACTCGCGACTCTCGATGCTGTTTGTGTGTGCCTCGTCAGGGCTCAGCTCAGCCTCTGTGTGTCAGTGTGTGTGTGTGTGTGTGTGTGTGTGTGTGTGTGTCACAGTGTGTCTTGTGTCTTGTTGTACCAAAGCAAAGCAGCGAAACACATGCATCGCGTCTGCGAGCATGCATCTCTCGGTCATTGTGTTGGAGCTGGGCGGACCTCTCTGTGTGTGTGTGTGTGTGTGTGTGTGTGTGTGTGTGTGTGTGTGTGTGTGTGTGTGTGTGTGTGTGTGTGTGTGTGTGTGTGTGTGTGTGTGTGTGTGTGTGTGTGTGTGTGTGTGTGTGTGTGTGTGTGAGAGCGTGCGTGCGTGTGGCCAGTGGCCACTTTGGGTACCAGTTTGAGAACTGCTGAGTGGGAGAGAGAGGCTCCCCTGGTGGTGATTATAGAGTATTTCAGGTGACAGACCGTTTTTCATGACACCTAAACAGAGAGAGAGACCATGGCTCCATGGAGTGGATTTTCAAGTTTAAACATTTTAAAACATGTTTTTAGGACCAGGGCAAAGACTTTTATGATTGGTAAAAACAGAATGTCATTTAACCTTTAAAGGGCCAGTTTAACCCCAAATGACAGGGTGGACAGCAAAGCCAGGGACACACGTAAAATGATAAAAAATATTATGAAAATAGAATATAAATGCTCCAAATTACATTTTTTATCAAATAACCTGTTGTGGACACTACAACTATGTTAAAAAAATAAAAAATATATACAATTTAACCACTTATTAGACACTCTGTACTTAGTAGATTGGTGTGGGGGACGTGCCAAAATCACATACCTCCAGTCAAACAAATCTGTGTAAAATCAATTAAATATATTTCAAGAGAATACTCATTCTACTAAAATGTGTGTAAATGATTGTCCATTCATAATATGACCCCAGAGTTCTATTATTCTGTTACATTTTCAGGATAATTGAATGATTGTAGTGGGGGACACCAAATGTACATTATGGTGATATTGACTCTGACAACGTCTTGTAAATCCATGCATGTCCTAAGAAAGCGGTCCCATGCCCTCTTACAGTTATCTCCACTATTTATGTCCTCACAAATATAGTAGTACATCGTCACTGTCGGGCAGAAACCTCGTATCTCCAAGTTTCACATTTGTATGTTTTTCCGTAAATTTGTATGTTTTTCCGTAAAGTAAAGCCCTGATCACACAAGACTATTGAACAAAAATAGTGAAAATAGCTGATCTACAAGTACACAACGCCTCGCGGTGCAAGGCGTTGTGTGCTTGTAGATTGGCTATTTTTACTAGTTTAGATCATTTTTAAAACGATAAATACAAAACGAATGGTTTTGGACATACAAGGATTCCATCCGACAACGATGGCATACATACGTGTGTGTGTGTATGTGTTTGAAAGAGAGAGAAGGGGAGGGGGGAGGGGGGGGGGGGGAGATATAAGCAGCAAAGCCTTCTCAGGTCTATGGACTGTGAAATTGGGCTGCCTCATGAGGTCCTCATGATCACCCAGGCTCAGCCGTGTAAACAAACACACGCGTGTGTGTGTGTGTGCGCACACACACACACACACACACACACACACACACACACACACACACACACACACACACACACACACACACACAAAGAATGGTGTTTCACAGCAGCTCCCCTGTCTTCACACTCTCTCTCTCCTGCAATCACGCACCGCTTTTCAAGCCATCACCGTAGTGATAAAAAGGCACCAGGCGCACAGAGGGGGTCTCCCTAATGCGCTCTCCCCGCAGCGGGGTGCACCATCATCTTACACGCCTATACTGTACAGTACCTGCTCATCCCCCCCCCCCCCCACCCACCCACCCGCCCGCCCACCCGTCCTCATCTCTCCTAGGCCCGGGCAGATACTACATCCAAGCTAATTGGATTAGCGGCGACAGTATACAGACTTTAATGCACTACTGCGTCTCATGTAGCACAAACACGCTAATAAATTGTGGTAGAGAATTAGCTTCCCCCCCTGCTATCATTTGTGAGATTAAAAGAGATTATGAGTGGCGGAATTAAGTAAGTGTGAGGGGGTCGTTGACGAGGGGATATGAGAGCTGGTCTCGGACCCCGGTGCCCTGTGGGACGACCAGCACCACGCCTACACACGCACACACACACACACACACACACACACACACACACAGTAATTAGCTAGCTGACTAACTGGCAGAGCAGCGGGCTAATAATAGAGTCGTTGCTATTAATAATGACAGTGATAACAGCTCTCATAATTATGACACCCGTGATCACCGTGTTGTAAATCATCTCCTCTGTTAGAGCCTTAATTTTGCCGCATGTGACACTGTGTGTGTGTGTGTGTGTGTGTGTGTGTGTGTGTGTGTGTGTGTGTGTGTGTGTGTGTGTGTGTGTGTGTGTGTGTGTGTGTGTGTGTGTGTGTGTGTGTGTGTGTGTGTGTGTGTGTGTGTGTGTTCACACGTGTGAACATTAATATGCCATATTAATATGACAGTGTGTTTATTGATGTCATTAGGCACACCAAGTGGATTCACTGGTTTCTGATGATTTGTGTGACATTGTTTAGTTGTTGTTAGTGACTCACATCTTTCTTGACAGAGTCTGGTTGCAGTTATCTCTTAATCATTCTGTTCTTCTTCCTAACCTAACCTTCTCACTAGGTATTTACTACAGTATATGGCAATGTCATATTCTGATTATCTTGGCCAAAATAATTGCGATTCATATTATTCCGACAATCACCAAAATACTGTATGCTTAAAACCCCTATTTATATTTCATCATACAATATAGTTTTTGTGAACATCCTTTTTTGTGAAAAGAATTAGCTGTTGCGCAGTAAATTCATGACCTTTTGGTTTTCAGATCATATAGGCACAATTACATCAATGACAGCTAAATACATGCAAATAGGTTACATACATATCAACCAGTAAGACTCCCTAATCGGGAGATAAGCGACCGTCAGGTCGCAGCGTGATTTTAGGGCAAAATGTGTAGGAGCAGTGTCCAAAAATGTGTTTGAAAAAATCGCCAGATGGTGGCGCTATATGGGACAGATCCATGTTGATGACATGAGTGTAGACATACTGTGTACCGATTTGTGTGATTTTAGGTCAAAATCTGTAGGAGCAGTGTCCAAAAATGTTTTTGAAAAAATGGGCCTGATGGTGGCGCTATATGGGACAGATCCATGTTGATGACATGAGTGTAGACATACTGTGTACCGATTTGCGTGATTCTAGGGCAAAATCTGTAGGAGCAGTGTCCAAAAATGTGTTTGAAAAAATGGGCCTGATGGTGGCGCTATATGGGACAGATTCATGTTGACGTCTCTCTTGGCGCCGCTGAGGCGGACGCGTTGGTACCAGCCCCGGCTCTCCCGGTCGCTCCTAGCCCGAGTTACGGCATTTTATGTGTGCTGCAGTGGCGGGGGTCCTCCACTAGGGGCATCATTCTGGAGCACCAGGAGTCGGTGGTCCCCAGGAATTCCCCTTGAACAGCCCCGTTTGGGAGGTCATTTGGTCATTTTTGCACTTTTTGGCGGCGGTGGAAGGGGGTCCCTGGGGGTCCCTGGAGCTCCGGGAGTCCCTGGTGGGGTGGAGGTTGTGGATTGGCAGGCAAGGAGTGTGTGTGCAAAGTTTGGCATGGATTGGGGTAACGGTGGCGGAGATATGAGTTGGGGAAAAGTGTGACATGACGGACAGACTGACAGACTGACTGACAGATAGCCGGTGGAGGTTTTGGTAGTAACTGCGACCTGACGGTCGCAATCAATAGATCTTGAATAACACCAGTAAGACTCCCTAATCGGGAGATAAGCGACCGTTGGTCGCTTATCTCCACAAATAGGCCAAAAGTTTGTTTTACCAATTATTACACTCTATGTGAACATTTACATCAACAAATCCCAAGTACAGGGCATCATCTGGGATACAATCCCTTTTATGCCCATATATGGAGATCCCTAACATAATCCCTTTCATGCCCATATATGGAGATCCCTAACAGAATCCCTTTTATGCCCATATATGGAGATCCCTAACAGCATCCCTTTTATGCCCATATATGGAGATCACTAACAGCTAACAGAATCCCTTTTATGCCCATATATGGAGATCCCTAACAGAATCCCTTTTATGCCCATATATGGAGATCCCTAACAGAATCCCTTTTATGCCCATATATGGAGATCCCTAACAGAATCCCTTTTATGCCCAGTTGGTTGCTAGGGTAAAAAAACATGGTTGCTATGGTAAACAGTTGGTTGCTAGGGTAAACAGTTGGTTGCTAGGGTAAAACCATGGTTGCTAAGGTGGTTGCTAACGTACACTAACAGACCAGCAACAACAGACTGTTGCCACAGCAACGTACACAAAGGTTTGTGTACACATGTGGTGTGATGTCATACTGAAGATATATGACATCACACCGTACAAAAACAAAGGTGTGACGTGTGACGGACGGACGGACGGACGGACGGACGGACGGACGGACGGCCGGTGGAGGTTTTCATAGTAAACTGCTCCCTGACGGTCGCAATTAAGGCATAAATGTTTTCAAACTGACTTACTTTGAACCTGTTTTAGTAAAGAAGGAAAAAAACAAATAAAAAACTACTAACAACGATAAGGCACTTTTCTGTCATCAAACGGTACAGCTAGCTTTGTTGTCTAGCCGAGTGAGATGTGCCCACCCATGGTTGTTTTCAACATAGCTTGAAATGTGAAAACCAGTAAGACTCCCTAATCGGGAGATAAGCGACCAACACAAATATCACAGCCTCCACCTCTCACGTCATACGGGCAGCCATAGTTACACCTGGAATGTTGAATCTCCATATATGGAGATAACCTACCCATCACACAAAGTCTGACCTCACCAGCCCATACCTGGGCATGGACGACTTATATCTCCATATACGGAGATGGCCATATATGGAGATACGATGACATCACAGAGTCCACAGCTGATGATGTGGCGTGATGTCATACAATACACAAACAAGCCCTATATAAAGGGGCAATTCTCACCAGGGAAGAGAGCATTCCCCACTAGCTGAGTATCTTAAGATGGTTGGATGTGATGATAAGCCACAAATAGGCCAAAAGTTTGTTTTACCAATTATCAAGACATACGGGCAGTTGACAGTTTGCCATTGTTACTCATTGAAGTTGAATCTCCATCTGAATCCCTTTTATGCCCATATATGGAGATCCCTGCTCTGAGTATCTGACATCACTAATCCCTTTTATGCCCATATATGGAGATCCCTGCTCTGAGTATCTGACATCACTAATCCCTTTTATGCCCATATACAGTATGGAGATCCCTAACAGAATCCATTTTATGCCCATATATGGAGATACCTGCTCTGAGTATCTGACATCACTGTGATGTCACCTGTTTATGCCTAAATATGGAGATCCCTGCTCTGAGTATCTGACATCACTGCGATCTCACCTGTGATGTCACAGTGACACATCACCTCAGTATCTGTGATGTCACAGTGACACATCACCTCAGTATCAGGCGTTACACGTATACATTGAGCAGGGCAAAGGTGTGACGTGTGTGACGGACGGACGGACGGACGGACGGACGGACGGACGGTGGAGGTTTTCATACTAAACTGCGACCTTACGGTCGCAATGACACTTTTGGTGGCTTTAGTTGTGCGGTATGAGAATGAGAAAGTCTAGAGCTAGACAGTTTTTGCAGGTCACATGTGAGGAATACTCACGCTCATGTGAGGGTATCCATGATTATCCCAATAGAAATTCACACCGATGATTCAAACCGATGAATGTACCGTATATTTTGTGATAAATCAAATATCAAATATTATATTCTCCCATCCCTACTGACATACAGATTCAGATCCGATCAGATCCGAAGATAGTGTAAAAGTTCAGTTCCTTCTGTAATATAATTTAAAAAGAAATTAACTTTGATATATTCTAGAGTCATTGTGCATGCAGTGAAATATTCAAAACCTTTTTTTCCTTTTTTTTTATCGCATACAGCTCATGAAAATCTAAAATCCATATATCAAAATATTAGAATATTACACACGACCATTCAAACATAGGATAAAACATTCTTTTAGATGGATCTGTATAGACCGATTTCTCAGCATAACTGCGGTGTCAAGCAGCACCTGTGTGTGTGTGCGGCGGTGCGCTGACACCTACACGGCAGAGCTCTGGAAAAAGGTCTATACACACATCCATACCAAAGTATTGACATTGCCATCCTGACCTGAGCCACACTTTCTCACTGGTGGGGCTAATTAACGAAAGAGGGGCATTTGAAGGATAAACACATATTGTAAACCATCCACTCGTCCTAGACAATTTGCCCTCCTGGCCCCAAACTGTGCAATAAACTCCCTGTCGCACTTAGAACTACAGACTCACTCCCTAGCTTCCGTGGACTGAAGACTCACCTCTTCAGACTCCACCTAAAACCATTATTGTAACACTCCCCCTTCTCTCAATGACCATACATGAAGCTAGATAGCATTTTTAGGTTTTTAGAAGTTTTTTACTGATTAGGTGCGTGGTCTGCCTATGTTATTGTTTTTTCTAGATTGATATCCCTATGCATTTGTTATATTGTTGTTAATGTACTGACATATTATCTTGCTTATTACAGTGACGTGTATTACCTGCTTATTGTAAATCGCTTTGGATTAAAAGCGTCTGCTAAATGCCTAAACAGTAAACTACAGCAAAAGCTTTGAAATAAAATAATTTGAAGGATACAAAGGTACTTAGAAACACCTGGAAATGTTGGTCTAAGGGTGGTGCTTTAGACACTTACAGTAAATCATCATGCATTCATGCTCCCTGGTGGATGAAACCTAACCATTTGAGTGATCCCTTGACCTTTCTTTTAGTGTTACCCTCAGGCCAAAATGTCAGCCTTTCACACAAGATATCTCATAATCTAATTGGCCACATACAGGGTTAATTTGACTTCTGTGCCCCTTTTCCCATGGAATACCCTGCAGGATACACTCAATTACTTTGTTAGACACTTGTGTCCGTAGATCAGTTTAGAACCTTGGTGACAAAACGGGGCACTACAAATTATGTGATTGTTTTTAGACTATTTCATCCATCAAGACCTGAGGCCGTTCTAAAAATGCCTTCTAAATCAGTAGTTCTTAAACTTTCAAGATTTGTATTTATTTATTTTTTATAGCAGATGTACAAGCTGGCAGCGCTGCACGAAGTGGTGCTCTGTGAGTCTGTATATCTGCTATCTTTGAATTGCTAATGCAACATTTTTTTAAATGAGAACTATGCTGTGTTCTTAATAATGTTTTAATCAACAGTGATGATGTAGACAGTATTTACTCTACTAGTAAGATGCCTCAGGGCGACATGCGACCTCACCCGCCATCTGGCCAGTGATGTATATCGGACCAGTTACCCATATATGGAGACTCCTGCATGATAGTCAACAATGATATGTTAAAACATGCCCATATATGGGCATTACCAAATATGGGCATTCCCAGATATGTCCTTAATATTGATGGCATTGGGACAGGGATCTCCATATATGGGCATAACACTTATGTTAATTAGTAAAGCCAAGCAGGGGCTTGGTGAGTTAGGCCCTGGGTTTGATGCCTGGGGATCTCCATATATGGCCATACCCTAACAGGGCATCATCTGGGAATGCCCATAGCTGTATATCATATACAGAATGGGCATAAAATGTCCATATACAGTATATAGAAATTGTATTTATTTTATCCTTTATTAGCCTAATATATATCCATATACATATATGGACTTAATATTAACGTTTTCGTGGAAGGTAGGGTCAGGTGTAAATCAGAGTAAAGCAGGCTCTTGGGACAGTTAGGGCCGGTGATTGATGACATCAGAAATCTCCATATATTGGCATAAAAGGGATTTATTTTCTGGGAATGCCCATATATGGATTTTTTATTTTATTTTATCCTTTATTAATAATACTAGAAGCTGGGCCGCCCTTCCAGCGTCTAGTCGGCGACCTGGCCAACTCGGGAACGATGTAAATAGGGAATGAATCCCCCGCCCTTTAATGCAAACCCCATTATACCTGTTGTCATAGAACCCGTTTTGACCATCTGTTTGCCTGTGTCCATTTATGCCCATATATGGAGATATCTGTATCTGTCTGTCTGTCGGCGTCCATTTTATGTCCATATATGGAGATCACTGCAGATATAGTTCTGGGTCCATTTTATGCCCATATGCCCATATATGGAGATATCTGTCTATTTGTGTCCATTTTATGCCCATATATGGAGATCTCTGTATCTGTCCGTCTGTGTCCCTTTATGCCCGTATATGGAGATATCTGTTTATCTGCGTCCATTTTATGCCCATATATGAGATCTCTGTCGCTTTTTGTTTGTTTCTTCTTTAAGCAGAATACACAGCCTGCTTAAATCTGCATCATTCAAGTCATCCTCCCAGTCCCACGCTTTGTCGCTTGTCTTATGTTTGTTTTTGTCTCTTTTATTTTCTTTTTTGGAGCGGACCCCATGAATGCCCCATCCTTTAATGCAAACCCCAATATACCTGTTGTCATAGGACCCGTTTTGACCATCTGTTAGCCTTTGTCCCCACCCTTTAATGCAAACCCCAATATACCTGTTGTCATAGGACCCGTTTTGACCATCTGTTTGCCTTTGTCCCCTTATGCCCATATATGGAGATCTCTGCACACACAGTACCGGTTGCGGAAAACTCTGATGTCAGACATCAGCTCCGCATTCGGGGATTCATTTTATGCCTATATCTGGAGAAAGCGTGTGCCGGTGGGAAGAACGGTTCTCGAGATTCACATACATACATACACATTCACAGAGATTTTTTGTTGACTCATGTGGCGTACGTGATGTCACAGCCTTTTATGAAGTGATGTCACAATGAGTCAGCGCTTGCGCCGATTTCCTCCGGAACAGCCTGATGTCAACAATCAGCTCCGCATAAGGAGATTCCGAACGTTTCGCGCCGGTTTCGGAAAACCGCGAGTCGGGTCGGGTCGAGGCCCGGCACTGCACTCCGCGCGGCGGCGGGGAACGCGCGTGCCGAATCTGAAGCCGGTGGGACGAACGGTTCTCGAGATACGCGGATTACAAACAAACAAACAGACAGACAGACAGACAGAGATTTTTCGCATTTATAGATAGATATGTATCCATATACATACAATATATTGTATGCCCATAAAAGGAGATCCCTATCTGAACCAGCCACACAGATATGGGCCATGTCTTGGCCATCTGGCCAATGATATATATTGATGACATCAGGGATCTTCGTGGGTATAAAAGGGATTCTGGGGAATACCCATATATGGACTTTTACATAGGTGATGTCACCTGTGATATCACCTGTGATGTCATAATGACAAGGGAACCAACCCTAAATGTGTACTTACTGACTGACTGACTGACTGACTGACTGACACAGAGACAAGCTGCAACATTTCTCATGGTATACTGCGACCTTCGGTCACAACAACACTGTAAATTAGTTTTATCAACCTGTGTTACTTTGAGAATACACAAAGCTTACATTAAAATAATGAAGGAATTCCAATGCACTCAGCTAGTTTCACGGCAATCCATTCAGCTTGCAGTTAACTTGTTTAGGACAGACATACATATTATAGGTTGATGGACGGACGGCTGATTCTTTGATGCAGATTTCTTTTTCACTCTCTCTCTACCACGTACTGTACATACTGTCACGCACGCACGCACACACGCACACACACACGATGGTTTCACGCCTTCTCTTTATATTCATAATGTATAAGCCCTCATCAACTCACTTGTACATTTCAACAGGTATCATCGGTTCCCATATTAGGCTATTTAAGCTTTGTACTGCAACGGCAGATGACAACGGCAACCGGAAATGATCAGCGCTCGATAGATCAACCTGGCGCCATCGCAGCCGTCTCTACTATGGCAGGAGCTAGCTTTCCACGTAGCATCTACAACGCCTGCTGCGTAGATGCGTCGCCATGGGAACGAAAGCGTTCAGTAAAAGGGGTGGGACCAGGGGTGAGATGCCATGGGCTCGCGTGGGCTCGGCGAGCCCACACTTATTTTGCTGCACGCTTGCGTGCCTCATATGCACACACACACTAAACACACACTTAACAATAAAAACAGTGTGCGTGCATGACGTCATGAATTTAGAGGACCCACACTTCTAAAATCCATATCACACCACTGGGTGGGACCCCGTCGCCGACAGGCTGTGCTTAACAGTTTGGACCGTAACAGGCGAATACATCATGCAGCCGTAGTCCTGCCTCACGTCGCGGTAGTAGAAATGGGCTCCTTAAATTCCTTAAATTCCCCATTGACTAAAAGTATGGTTGAACACAGTGTTCGTAACTACTTCCAGCCTGGTCCATCCCCACCATTAAAGTTTTAATTTTTTTCATATCCAGCTCATTTTTACTGGTAGGAGTTGACCTTTCTCCACTTCCTCCGCCGTCTCCTTCCCCTTGACCTTTCGCCGGTCGTCTTGCATTCTTTGTCCTTTCGCTTTGCCCCGAGGTAATATCTCACATTCTGCCTGGATGATTTATTTACTGCCTTAGCATGGGCACAAGCACTCGCTCAGGCATGTGCATGCCCTCGCACGTCCACACACACACACACACACGCACACACGCACACACACACAAGCCATTCTGTAGCCACACAGAGTGTGAATTTGACTCTGAGAGTGCATACAGTACATTTATGCGAACAAACATCTATGTTGTTACATTTTAATTAACAAACCCCACCTACTTTACACACAAAAACATGTAAATTGCACATGACACATAACTGAGTCTGCCATTAACCATTTTTTGAAGTTCCTCTTTTACATGCTAATCTGCTACCGCATTGCTGCTCCCCACCAAACAGGGATTGGATTGGTCAAAACCATAAATGTATAGTAAGGTATAATGTTAACAAAGGAACCAATGTGAAAATCCTTACTATGTTACACATACACATACAAAGTTGCATCAAAAACATGTCTGTTTCCATTCTCGATCTCAATTTCCACTTTAATCTGGGGATCGCGCCTCTGTTTTGACTGACTGCCACTCAGTCTAAGTACAGCATGATTGAATTTCAGAGCAGTTGTGGGGAACCTTTGTACATATGTCTGCTGAGCACTCTGTTTTCCTAGCTCTTTGCAGAGCTGAATTCATTACCCAACAGCATGAGCGGGCTGTAGGTGGCAGTATCTCTCATAGCCGCTGAGCAGTGATGTAAAGTTCACCTCAGGGGTACAACAGTTGACTTTAAGGCCTTCCCTTACTTAATTTGTGTGAGCTGCTTTGCTCTGCTGCGAACCCCCAATGACCCTGTCTGTACAGTTCTAGGCACTGTAGAAATTCCAACCTACTCCTACTTTCTTTGGTGTAATTGCAGAACGGGCAAAGCTTGCCTTTCCAGTATATACAGTAGGTGCAAACTACTGAGATCAAAGATAATCTAGGCAAAATTGTAAATATCAGCAAGAGCATGGTGATATTACAGCAAAAACAAATCTGTTGAATTGAGTGTTTGGTGCATGTAACAAAATTCAATTGAATTTGTCTAAATCGTTTACAATCCATCCTAGCAAATGTAACCTAAAGCCTAACTTAAATACTTCAGGTTACTTCTTTTTCACCTGTGAGAGACAAACATCTACAAGCTCACAGTTGCAAAGAGATTTGGTGTGTGGGAAAAAGAGTGGAGCAACTACAGAGCCGACACCGGACACATGAAATTTAAGTGCTTTAATAGGTTCTAGTCTGTTGAAAAGGCATTCAGCCTGCACACAGCCTTCTCTTAAGAATTTAGACCAGGGGTCTTCAACGTTTTCAGGCCAGGGACCCCTTAGTTGAGAGAGAGATGAAGCAAGGACCCCCACAACCTGTTAATAGATTCCATATAATTTCATCGTTCGACAGCACAATCATCTGTGTATTTTGGAATCATGTCAATCTATGTTTTCTGATATTTAACCGTCAATAATTAATAAACTTGACCATTCACTCTGTACTTAGTCAGCTCTTTTTACCCTCTACACCAAACCTCTTTGCCGAAAATAGCCGATCTACAAGCTTGTAGATCTGCTATTTTTAGCTAAAGTTCTCAGAATAAGGACGCTATAGGGTTCAAGAGGTTAATATAAAAAAGACAACGATTTGGAGGACCCCCTTAGAACTCAGAGGGGTCCCCCTGTTGAAGACCCCTGATTTAGACAATGAGTTTGCTCTGGAGAATAGTCAGTAATGTAAAATACTTATATAACATATCAGTATGTGATATCATTTATAAAAAAAACTACATTCTAGGGCAGTGGTTCTCAACCTTTTTAGGCCGCGACCCCCAAAATAATCATATTTTAACTGGGGACCCCCACCTGACGAGCAACTAAGAGTTGAAGCATTACATTTTGTATAACATGGCTAAATTGTGAAAATAGACATTCGAGGCGTTGTGAGCATGTAGATCGGCTATTTTCATAATTTCTGCCTCTAATATTTGGCAACTTGGCCAATGTTTAATTTGTCATTTTAGAGGTAGCCTTTTAAAAAGTCCTTAAATTGTCACTTTAGAAATGTGCCAGATACCCTCTATACGCTTAAACGTTATGTTACTTTGTTTACTGTTGAGGGAGAAAACAATATTGCACATCTGGGGACCCCTCCAAAATCATTTGGGGACCCCCCTGGGCGTCCCGACCCACAGGTTGAGAATCCCTGTTCTAGGGGATAGTATCGACTGCTGTTGGTCATTGGTGCCACAGCACCCATTGTAGCGTGGAGGTTTGTACAGACATGGGGGGATGCTATCATTTACATTCCCAGCCTGATATGAGTCCCTATAGTCTGGTCTATACTAATACAAATATAACTAGAAGCAGTGCTCTTCCGAGCACAGGTCTCCACCAGGCTGTTAGTCCTGCTACTGTATAATAGGCCAATGTAAAAAGGGTGGCATATGTTCTTCACCTTAGACCTTTCATGGCAATCGGACGCTGCATGCATGATTTGAAGCATTGTGTTCCAAAAATGTATTTTGCTAAAGTCTACCTGCTGGTGGCGCTGTAACAGGCCAATGTGAAAAGGGTAGCATTTGTTCCTTGACATAGTGGGAATATGTGTGGCAAATTTCACGGTAATTGCAAGCTGCGTTGATGATTTGAGGCATTTTGTTCAAAAACGGAGCAATCCTGCAAACTTTGGAAGCTAATATTAGCCAATCAGGATGGAATATGAAATATCAGACGGATCAGACTTGATCACATGACTATAGAGATACTGTGTACTGATTTGTGTTATTTTTGGAGAAAATCTGAAGGAGTAATATCCAAAAATGTGTTTTACATAAGTCGGCCCAAAGGTGGCGCTATAAAAGGCTGATGTGAAAAATGCAGGGCAAAGGTTTATCCTTAGCCTCTAGGGAGTGCGCTTACAAAGTTTGAAACTGATCGGTGGAGTTATAGGTAAAACCACAAATCGGCCTGTTATAGCGCCACCATGAGGCTGATTTAAAAAATAAATTGAGTGGCATTTCTTCCTCTGCCTAGTGGGAACGTGTGTGTGCGATTCTTCTTTGATAATTGCACATTGCACTTTTTGGCTAAGCCAATCTTAGCCAATCAGGATGGAATATGCAAAATCGGACAGATCCGTGTCGATCACATGACTGTCGAGATACTGTCTACCGATTTGTAGGATTTTTGGACAAAATCTGTAAGAGTAGTGCACAGAAATGTGTTTTGCGAACATCGGCCACTAGGTGGCGCTAGAAAAACCCCATTTGAAAAGAGTAGGGCAGAGGTTCTAGATTGGCATCCAGGGAATGTGTCTGCTCACTTTGGCAGTGACCGGGCCAACGGCGACTGAGATTAGGTGCACACAAACTGCAAGGACGCACGGACGGACGCACGCACGCACGGACACACGGACGGACGAGGGGGAAAACATACTCTCCCCCATGCCTTCGGCTGGTGGAGACAATTAGTGTGTACTATAGTCTAGGGATGGGACGATATGAAAACTTCATATCACGATTATTGGGACCAAAGAAATCGCGGTTTACGATATTATCGCGATAATCAAAATCCATTAACCTGGGACGGAATATTTGCCAAAAAATAACAGATGTTGTGAGCTTGTAGATCGGCTATTTTTTGGCAAAGAGATTTAGTAGAGAGTAAAAAAAAGACTGACAAGTACTTTATAAGTACTTTTTACCAATTACAGAGGGTTTAAGTGGTACCGGATATGCAGCTCGGCAAATAAAAGGTGAATTGATCCAATGCATGATGGAGGACGATATCACGATAAATTAAAACTCCACTTTAGGATTATCGTGAGTGTATTTTATCACGATAAACGATAATATCGTATATTGTCCCATCCCTACTATAGACCGGTTGCCCCTGCATTCCATCCATCCATCATCCACCTTTCCCTTCGTAGATAAACTTTATTTTGCCGCACTACTCCTCCCACAGTTTTGGTGGCACACACTTGGGCCATATTTAAAATCGACCGGCTATATCGGAGATCGATTCCTTGCATTTTGCTAAGAGATACGTTAGTTTGTTTGTTTAATTTATATACATTTATTTGTGAATTAATTGACTTTAATTAAAAATGTAACTTTCCCCAAATATGGAGATGACTGACATCATAGATGTCTGCCATCATAGACCACATGAGACTGACACAGTACGGTATGTCCATATAT